>NW_020664471.1:2523612-2709738 GCF_002925995.2 Terrapene triunguis | reverse complement strand
CCACCCACCCACCCACCCCTTTTTTTAATACTTAATGACCGTTTAGTTCACCCAATAACCAAGCCTTTCTCTCTAATCACCAATGACGACATGCCATTCTTTTTCTTTAGGCTTCTAGACACTAGACAAGTTTCAATGTTTTCATTGCTTCCCTTTGAACATTTTAGAATAGTTAAAGTTTTCATTCACAGTCTGAAATTGCAGCCTAATTTTTCTAGTAACAGAAAGCTTTTAAATATATGTTATGCCCATGTAAGTACTTTAAAGTAACATAAGTTTAAAAAAAACCCTCACCAAATGGAAAAAGCTGATAAAACCTGGGGTGATGGGAATGACACAAATAACCTCTGGGTTTTTTCCTGAGGAGATAAAACCTGTTTTGTACAACTTATCAATTAGACATTGCAACAGAATGTCAACATGATGTTCTAAAACTTTGGCTTTCTGAAACTTCATTTGCAGATCAACTGGCTCACCAACTTTTCAGAACTAGAGGACTTGGGTTATAGTTAGGAAAAAGTTTGGGGTGACTTCAGCTCACAGATTTCAACGTGTAAATTCCACATGAAAAGTTTAGGGATAATTTAATATTCAGTCTAATACATTGAATCCAATGCATGAATAATTGCATATTTAGTAGAATGGTAATACCAAAGAACTGTTTGAATTTTCATATTTTCTATTTACATATAATATCCTCTGAAAAAAGGAACTTGTTTTATTTTTTTGTAATGTCCTCATTAAGTGACACTCAGTTTTCCCCTTTATCTTTTTTGCAGTTTGTAAACCTCATTAAATATTAGAATACATTTCATAATATCTATTTACTATTTTCTAATGTTATTTTTCCCAAATAGGTGGAGAACGAACCTGTGGCGTACATGAGTTAATCTGCATTAGAAAAGGTACACAATTTTTTAAAATGGGTGTTTAGTTTAATTTTAAGGCTAATTTTTGGGAACAAAGAAATATTTTAAACTGGATATTTATGCTATACTTTCAAATTGCTGTAAAATTACTTCCATTTAGTTTGTACGCAGTGTTGTTGTAATGGTCAGTCCCAGGATATTAGAGAGACAAGGTGGGTGAGGTAATATCTTTTATTGGACCAACTTCTGATGGTGAGAGAGACAAGCTTTGGAGCTTACACAGAGCTCTTCTTCAGGTCTGGGAAACTTAGGCTATGTCTACACTACAGACCTTAGAGTGTCACAGCTGTACTGCTGCAGCTGCGCCACTGTAAGGTGTCCTGTGTAGCTGCTCTATGCTGACGGGAGAGAGCTTTCCCATTGGCATAATTAATCCACCTCCAACGAGCGGCGGTAGCTATGTTGGTGGGAGAAGCTCTCCTATTGACATAGGCCTTGGCTACACTTGCGAGTTACAGCGCTGTAAAGGCTCTCCCAGCTCTGTAACTCACTCCCCGTCCACACTGGCAAGGCATTTGCAGTGCTGTATCTCCGTGGTTGCAGCGCTGCATGTACTCCACCTCTCCGAGAGGAATAGCAAGTATTGCACTGCCGCTGCAGCGCCAGTGTGGACGCCCAATGCGCTGTGAATGGCCTCCAGAATTATTCGGCAGTATCCCACAATGCCTGTTCTAGCCACTCTGGTCATCAGTTCAAACTCTACTGCCCTGGCCTCAGGTAACCAACCATGTGACCGACCCTTTACATTCCCCGGGAATTTTAAAAATCCCCTTCCTGTTTGCTCAGCCCGGCGTGGCGTGGAGTGCTATCAGCGAATCTTTCCAGGTGACCATGCCTCCATGCGCCAAGCGAGCCCCAGCATGGAGCAATGGCGAGTTGCTGGACCTCATCAGTGTTTGCGGGGAGGAAGCTGTACAGTCCCAGCTGCGCTCCAGCCGTAGGAATTACGATACCTTCGGGAAGGTATCAAAGGACATGATGGAAAGGGGCCAAGACCGGGACGCCCTGCAGTGCAGGATTAAAGTGAAGGAGCTGTGGAGTGCCTACCGCAAAGCCCACGACGCAAACGGCCGCTCGGGTGCTCCCCCCGCGACCTGCCAATTCTACAAAGAGCTGGATGCGATACTTGGGGTTAACCCCACCTCCACTCCGAGCACCACCATGGACACTTCAGAGCCGGTGTGGGGCGGGGGGTGGTGAGGAGGAAGAGGAGGAGGAAAACGGGAGTGATGGTGGTGGGCCTGATGGAGACACCCCGGAATCCCTGGAGCCATGCAGCCAGGAGCTCTTCTCGAGCCAGGAGGAAGGTAGCCAGTCGCAGCAGCCGGTACTTGGTGGAGGACAAACAGAAGAGCAGGTTCCCGGTAAGCGGGTTTTTTTTTCGGGAAGGAATTTTTTCGATGCGGGCTCTTTGGGAGAGGAGTGTTAGGCATGCATGCCTAGATGCGGAATAGTGCATTGATGTGGTTTATCACATCGCGGTAATCGGCCTCGGTAATCTCCTCGAATGTCTCATCCAGAACGTGTGCAATGCGCTTGCGCAGGTTTATCGGGAGAGCCACCGTGGTCCTTGTCCCAGCCAAGCTAATGTGTCCGCGCCACTGTGCCGCGAGGGGCGGGGGGACCATTGCTGCACACAGGCAAGCTGCATATGGGCCAGGGCGGAAGCCGCATTGCAGTAGAAGACCCTCCCTTGCTTCCCAGGTCACCCTCAGCAGCGAGATATTGTCCAGGACGAACTCCTGTGGAAAATGTTGGGACAGTGTTCAGTGTAGGTGCTCCCTGAAGCTGTTGGCTCTCCCCAAGGCACAGAAACCCAGAGGACAGTGCAGCCCTGAAACAGTCAGTCCCCCTTACTCACCATTTTGAGGCTCCTGTGGGATGTGTGCTCTGTTTCGGACGGGAAAATTATGCTATTGTGTAGACCGTGTGTGTTTTCTACTCCTTAAGTGTGGGGAGAATCATTACTCTGTCTGGTATAAACAATGCTGCCTCTGTTAAATGTTGCATTTTGCCTATACAGCTGCATCAACCTTGAGACCTCAGCCGTCCCTCTTATCGCCTGCTCAGAGACTGCAAAGACTCAGGAAGAGACCGTGAAAAAGCAAAGAAGACATGCTGCAAGAAGTGATGTGGCAATCTATTAAAGAGAATGAGAAAGCACAGGACTGGAGGGAGAGAGAAAGCAGAATCCGCCAGGAAAACGTAGTGCACCGGCGGCAAAGCACCACGCACCGGCGGCAAAGCACCACGCACCGGCAGCAAAGCACTGATAGGCTCATAAGCATCCTGGAGCGCCAAGCAGATGCTATCCAGGAGCTGGTAGCCATGCAGAAAGAGGAGCAGTACCGCAAACGCAAACGCCACCCCCCCTACAGCCCTTGTCCCAAAACTCTTTCCGTTGTGCCCCACTGTCACCTCCAACCCACTTTCCCCAACTTCCGTGTTCTTCACGCCACCCGCTGCCTCCAACACCAGTATCTTCACCACCCAGCCCTGAAAACCACTACCCTTACCCTCTGCACTCAACCCCCATCACCATGCAGTATAGCTGTCCTGAAGTGCAGCACTCACTGCACAGCACACCAGACAGGACATATGCGAATCTGTGATTGTACTGTTCCCCACTCCACCCCTTTGTTTCTTTTCAATAAATAAATTTTTTTTCTTTTCAATAAATGGATTTTTTGGGTTTGAAAACATTCTTTATTATTGCATAAAGTAAAAGACTCCTTAGCCCAGGAAGTAAGCAGGCACTGCAAGTCTGCTTGTCTGCTAAGCAGACACTGATTCCTAAAGATTGGAACTACTGCACTTCACTCCCGTGCAGGGCACCAGATATTACTGCTGGTTTTCAGCCTCAAATTGCTCCCTCAAGGCATCCCTAATCCTTGCAGCCCCGCGCTGGGCCCCTGTAATAGCCCTGCTCTCTGGCTGTGCAAATTCAGCCTCCAGGTGTTGAACCTCGGAGGTCCATGCCTGAGTGAAGCTTTCACCCTTCCCTTCACAAATATTATGGAGGGCACAGCACGCGGATATAACCGCGGGGATGCTGTTTTCGGCCAAGTCCAGCTTCCCATACAGAGATCGCCAGCGGCCCTTTAAACGGCCAAAGGCACACTCCACAGTCATTTGGCACCGGCTCAGCCTGTAGTTGAACCGTTCCTTGCTGCTGTCAAGGCTCCCTGTGTAGGGTTTCATGAGCCATGGCATTAACGGGTAAGCGGGATCTCCAAGGATCACAATGGGCATTTCAACTTCCCCTACCGTGATCTTCCACTCTGGGGAAAAAAGTCCTGGCCTGCATCTTCCTGAACAGCCACGTGTTCCGAAAGATGCTTGCGTCATGCACCTTTCCGGGCCAGCCTGTGTTAATGTCAATGAAACGCCCACGGTGATCCACAAGCGCCTTGAGAACCATAGAGAAATACCCCTTCTGATTTACGTACTCGGATCCTAGGTGGGGTGGTGCCAGAATAGGAATGTGCGTCCCATCTATTGCCCCTCCACAGTTAGGGAACCCCATTAGTGCAAAGCCATCCACTATTTCCTGCACGTTACCCAGAGTCACAGTTCTTCTGAGTAGGATGTGATTAATGGCCTTGCAAACTTGCATCAACACGATTCCAGCGGTCGACTTTCCCACTCCAAACTGGTTTGCGACCGACCGGTAGCTGTCTGGAGTTGCCAGCTTCCAGATTGCAATAGCCACCCGCTTCTCCACTGGCAGGGCAGCTCTCAATCTCGTGTCCTTGTGCCGCAGGGTGGGGGCAAGCTCCTCACACAGTCCCATGAAAGTGGCTTTTCTCATCCGAAAGTTCTGCAGCCACTGCTTGTCATCCCAGACTTCCATGACGATGTGATCCCACCACTCGGTGCTTGTTTCCCGAGCCCAAAAGCGGCGTTCCACGGTGCTGAGCATGTCCGCGAATGCCACAAGCAATTTCGTGTCGTACGCGTTACGCGGCTCGATAGCATCGTCGGACTCCTCACCCTCACTCTCACTGTCACTTTGGATCTTAAGGAATAGTTCGACAGCCAAACGTGACGTGCTGGCGAGACTCGTCAGCATACGCTTCAGCAGTTCGGATTCCATTTCCCGCAGACAGATCGCGCTGCACAGAAACCGTTGAAAGATGGCGCCAAAGGTGGACGGAAACAAAGGGATTTCTGGGATGCGAAGCGACGCATCACGGGGCGTTGGGACAGAACCCAGAATGCCCCGCACCCATGCCCCCTTCCCACAACCCACGGCGCCAGAATGGGAAGAGGTGCTCTGTGGGATAGCTGCCCATAATGCACCGCTCCCAATAGCGCTGCAATTGCCGCAAATGTGGCCACGACAGTGCGCTGGGCAGCTGTCAGTGTGGACAGACTGCAGCGCTTTCCCTACTCAGCTGCACGAAGTCAGGTTTAACTCACAGCGCTGTACATCTGCAAGTGTAGCCAAGGCCATAGTACTGTCCACACCGGTGCTTCTGTCGGAGAAATTTATGTCGCTCAGGGGTGTGTGTGTGTGTGTGTGTGGTTTTTTTCCCCCCATGCCCTGACCAACAAAAGTTTTATTGACAAAAGTGCTAGTGTCGACATAGCCTTAGGCTATGGCTATACTAGAGATCTTTCAGCAGTGCTGCTGCACTGATGTAGCTGCGCTGCTGGGAGCTATCTAGTGTAGCCGCTCTAAGACGATGGTAGAGCTCTCCCATCGACTTAATTAACCCACCCTCAACGAACAGCAGCAGCTATGTTGGTGGGAGACGTTCTCCCGCTGACATAATGCTGACCACACTGGTGCTTCTGTCAGTGAAGCTTATGTTGCTCAGAGGGGTGGTTTATTCACATCCCTGAGCAATGTAACAGGGTCTCCTGGCTCCTGCCTCTGCTCTGGTCCACAAACCGCTCAGAGACCTTTGTGCTGGTCAAACACCTTGAGTAGTTTGTTCACAATGTGGGTTCCCACCCCTTCATACCATATACGGCTCTGCTCCAACCATCCCAGCCCCCCCCCAGCTCCTGCAAGAAGCAGGGAAGAGCAAATTCTCTCCTTCTCCTGCTATCTGCTTTCCCCCCCTTCTACTTCCTTCTTGTGCCTATTTATAGCCTCTGCTTAATGGCTTAATTAACCTTCCAGCTCTACTTCCCCAACCAATTAGGCACAGCTCTGTTTAACCAGCTCTATTCTGCATTGTTTGAGTGGAGCTGCCATGACCAGAGTGCGGGCCCAGCTGTTCTTGCCTAGCACTCTGTTACAAGCAACGTAAGTTATACCAACATTAGTGGTAGTGTAGACATAGCCTTCCTCAGAGTGTCACAGCTAAATACAAGATGGAACAGATTGTTTAGCATAAGTAGTTAACACATATTTCAAGGGACCATTCAAGGTGAAGTGGCCTTTTAACACCCCTCCAGTCATAGGAAGAAAGGAAAGGGTTGGGGGAAATAGCTGGGGCTAGTTCTAATGGGTTGTTGTAATAAGCCACAAATCCAGTGTCTCTCTTCAGTCCATGATTTTTGGTATGTAGCAAAGTTATAAATTTAAACTCCCAGGCTCATCTTTTGAAAGTGTTGTACAGGTTTCCTTTGAGGATGAGGACTGATAGGTCAGTGTAGTAAGTCTTTAGCTGCGTGTGTGTTCTCTCTGTGTGCTGCACTGGCTCTGGCCAGATAACCCATACAGAAGACTCTGATTGAACTTCTCAGTCAGACCACAAGACTTGGTTTAGTAGCGAAGGCACCTGGGCAGGTTTACTGTCAACGAAGCATGGTCCTAGTTCCCCGGATCAGTGTTTACAGTTATACTAGCACATGCATGCCTGTTGCACTGAATGCAGCTCAGTGAATGGTGGGACTTTCCATTCCCTACTTGGCTGGCCAAAGACACACTCTCTGTGACCCTTCTTTTATACACCAATACAAACAAGTTACATATTGCCCCTTGATGTATTTAGGTGGTTAGTTACCACCCTTTACCTTGTACATGTTGGTTCAACCATCACCCTGTCATCGTAACCTTATTTTTAAGAGGGGGTTAGTGTATCCTTGTATCATCTTCGGGGAGTGTTTTTACACTATAACCTTGTATCAGGGGGTTCTGGTACTGTCACAAAAGGCCAGCACAACCCCCCACCCCAAAAAAACCCAACAAAATCTAGCCAGTGTGTTTTAAAAAAGTTAAAAAAACCCACAAAAAGCCGGTTTTAACTTGTACAAAAAACACCAAAAACAAAGGTCGTAAAACAAAACACCCCAAAAAACCCCTAAACTTAAAAACCCTCTTAAAAGCTAAAGCAATTCAAAAATCAGCAGCAAACCTCAAACGGCCTGGGCCCAAAACAAAACTCCCGTCCACCCTTCCCCCTCTTCTTCTTACCTTACGCCCAAGCTTGGCCAGCCTCAGGTAAAATGTGTGTAAGTATAAAAGTGGGTTAGGGCTTGGGGCATTAACGCTTTCTTCCTTCCTCTAAGTAACATAAAAAGTACCCATCACTCTCCGCTATTATTTTATTATTTTATTAATAAAGCTTTAAAACTTAAACACTTAATGTGTTTCGTCATCTCCTCCCTAAAAATCCTGTGGCCTCAGCCTAATCACCTGACGCCTCAGGCAAATTGTTAACAAAAATCTGTCACAGTACCACCCTTCTGGAATGTGTTTGTGTGAGTGTCCTGTGCCTAGCACGTCTTAGGAATGTGTGTTTTTTTGCAATGCCATCCCAGTTCTTGCCAAGTTCTGTGAACTTGAAAGCAGGCATCTTTTGTAACAGGGCCTGACTTCTACTCACAACCTGAGTTTTGCTAACTTTGCTTTATATCTACAAGGCTTGACACTATTTTAGTTCGGGCTTCAGGCCTTGTACCAGGCCTCTTATACCAGGCCTCATGTTTCAGGCTCTCTCTTTCTACTACCGTCCAATATAGAGTGATTGCTTTATGAAAAGTGTTCACTAACGGGTGATGTGGTGTTTTTGTCTTTTATCATTTTCATGTGTGAGTTCATTTGAGAGCGTAGTGATTGTCTGCTTTCACCAACATAGTTGCTGTTGGGGCATTTAGTGCACTGGCTGAGGTATACCATATGTTGTGATAGGCATGTGTAGGACCCATGGATTTTGAAAGATGTATTGTGGGGAATGTTGATCATTGTAGCAGTGGAGATTAGGGATGTAAATATTGTTTAAACAGTTATTGTTTAACTGATTAAAGGGAAAGGGCCTGGGGCCGCTCTGCCGGTCTGCGAGGCTGGGGCCACTCTGGGCTGGGGCTCGAGTCAGGGTCTGCTCTGCACAGCGGGCCGACCCGGCCTGCGGGTTTGGGGCCGCTCCGGCCAGCCCATGGGGCTGGGGCTGGGGTCGGCTGGCCCGGGGCTGGGGCTGCTCTGGACGGTGGGCCGACCCGGCCTGCGGGGCTGGGGCCACTCCGGCCAGCCCATGGGGCTGGGGCTGGGGTCGGCTGGCCCGGGGCTGGGGCTGCTGCGGCCCGGGGGGCTGGCCTGGGGCTGAGGGTTAATGGTTAGGGTGGGTTAATGGTAAGACTAATGCTTACCGGTTAACCATTTTAATATTTTAATATTTTACATCCCTAGTGGAGATATGTCTGCAGGTTTTGTATCTGTTGTTCTGGCAGGGTCTGGTGCCACTTTGAGTTGGTTTGTCCTGGTCTGTGGGCAGCTTCCTTCTGATGATGAACTTGGAGCGGTTGGGCGGTTGTTCAAAGGACAGAAGAAGGGTTCAGGAAAGGATATTTCAGGATGGAGTCACCATCAAGGAGGATTTGTATTTGTTTGATGCTACCCTGTATGGGTTCCAGCGTTGGGTGGTAGGTGACAACTAGGGGTATGCGGTCAGAGGGGGTTTTATTTCTGTATTGAAATAGGTTGCCTCTTCCATTTAGTTTAATAGTCATTGGAAGTTGTGGTTGTATTTTGGCTCTTGGGTGCACTGTGCTGGTGATCTTAGTCTAGTTCTTAATCTGGTGTCCTTATGACAAAATTTATTTGTACCATTTTTTATAGTCTCATGCTTGCAAACTTATTTTATTTATATACTGCACACATCCAAAATTCTCTAAGTGCGTGAACATTTTTTCTGTTTGAAGCAAAGCCCTAAAAACAACAAAGCTGGGAGAACTGAAAGTCCTGGCACAGTCAAGTGATTGGAATAACAGAGACTTGGTGGGATAACTCATATGACTGGAGTACTGTCATGGATGGGTATAAACTGTTCAGGAAGGACAGGCAGGGCAGAAAAGGTGGGGGAGTTGCATTGCATGTAAGAGAGGAGTATGACTGCTCAGAGGTCCAGTATGAAACTGCAGAAAAACCGGAGAGTCTCTGGATTAAATTTAGAAGTATGAGCAACAAGAGTGATGTCGTGGTGGGAATCTGCTATAGACCACCAGACCAGTGGGATGAGGTGGACGAGGCTTTCTTCCGGCAACTAACAGAAGTTACTAGATCACAGGCTCTGGTTCTCATGGGGGACTTCAATCATCCTGATATCTACGGGGAGAGCAATACAGCAGTGCACAGACAATCCAGGAAGTTTTTGGAAATTGTAGGGGACAATTTCCTGGTGCAAGTGCTGGAGAAACCAATTAGGGGCAGAGCTCTTCTCGACCCGCTGCTCACAAACAGGGAAGAATTAGTAGGGGAAGCAAAAGTGGATGGGAACCTGGGAGGCAGTGACCATGAGATGGTCGAGTTCAGGATCCTGACACAAGGAAGAAAGGAGAGCAGCAAAATACGGACTCTGGACTTCAGAAAAGCAGACTTTGACGCCTTCAGGGAACTGATGGACAGGATCCCCTGGAGAATAACATGAGGGGGAAAGGAGTCTAGGAGAGCTGGCTGTATTCAGGAGCGCTGCCCTAGGCGGCGGAAGGACCCGCCCCAAAATGCCGTCCCCCCACAGAGGCGGCGGAAGGTCCTGCTGCCAAAAAACCGCCGCGGTCGCCACCCCCCAAATCGCAGCACCCTAGGCCCTGGCTGAATTTTAAAGAATCCTTATTGAGGTTGCAGGAACAAACCATCTCAATGTGTAGAAAGAATAGTAAATATGGCAGGTGACCAGCTTGGCTTAGCAGTGAAAGCTCTCAACTTGAATGAAGATTTAATACCTCATGACCTACTAGAGCTTGAAAAAATGCTGCATACCACTGGGAAGTGAGAACTCTTATTCTGGTGGTACAAAAATATCTGGTTTTACCTCTTGTAGTTTGTGAGCTATTGAATCTTGCATGTCATTGGTCCAAAGTTGAATGTTACCCATCATGTGTCTCAGACAAGTGTGGTTTTGGCAGGAAATTTTGTCTTTGGGGAGGAGCATGTGATTCCCTGTTTGAAAGCTGCTTAGAGGTTTGGAATGTTAATTCCTGGTGGTGATGGATTAGGGTTCAGAGGGCAGGTTAAGCAGTCATATTTACATGACTCCTGTTTATCACATGGTGCTGCAAATTTATGTGGCTATCAAAGATATCTACACGAAATACAGGAGGCAAATATATATACAGCGTGTACACACATTTATCATTGTACACTATTAAAAATATGCAAACATTAGGTTAGCATGTTTTGTAATGATATTGCGGGTTAGATATTCTCCTTTTAAACATGGTTAACAGTCTTTTGGCACAGTGGGCACACAGATTTTCTATTAACTTCAGAGACCATATTTCAAAATATAGTTATGATTTGGTACTGTTTTTCTCTGAATTTGCATTTTTAGTTGCAATTTCATTTATCCATAAACCTTTATTCATTTCTATAGCTAGAGGGGACATTCAGGGGCGCTGTTTGCCACTACTTACTACTATTTCCCCTTAATCTGAACTGGCCAAGTCTTTTATTGTCCATTGGTATATGTACACTAGTTTCTGCACAGTCTTAAATAGATAAGAACATAAGAACGGCCATACTGGTTCAGACCAATGGTCCATCTAGCCCAGTGTCCTGTCTCTGACAGTAGCCAGTGCCAGATGCTTCAGGGGGAAAGAACAGAGCAAGGCAGTTTCAAGTGATCCATCCTGTTGTCCAGTTCCAGCTTCCAGCAGTTGGAGGTTTAGGGACACCTGAAGCATGGGGTTGCATCTTTGACTATCTTGAGTCATTGCCATTGATGCACCTATCCTCCATGAACTTAATTCTTTTTTAATCCAGTTATATTTTTGGACTTCACAACATCCCCAGCAATGAATTTCACATGTTGACTGAGTGTTGTGTGAAGAAATACTTCCTCTTATTTGTTTTAAACATGCTGTCTTTTAGTTTCATTGGATGACAGATGTACAACTTGGAGAGCTTTCTGACTAGCCCTAGAGAGTCACCACAAAGAATAGCTGTTCTCCATCATCCTACAGAACTCTGTTGCATGGCATCTTTCTCTGTGCCACTATAGAGGGGATTTTATTGGCAGAGGCAGGCTGGTGGAGAAGCAGGACGAGTATGCCCAGTTGCCCCACCACTATGTGAATTCACTGAATAAAACTGGAGAAAAGGGTTGTGGGCTGGAAGTTCTTGTATGACATAGTGATAAGTACCTTAGATGGACAGACAGAATGCCATTGCAGTCCTCTGATTACATTAGTAGTCACTGAGCAGCCCTGCTGGTGTTCTGCAATCTATGAATGTGTGTCAGAAACTTGTCTCCCCAGCACCCAGTAGAAAGCCTGCGGCTTAGTGCAGAGATCAGGTTTTACCCCTTTATCATTATACTTTTTGGAATGGAAATATTTGCAGATGCTTATAATTTTATTTGTGTATGCATGTGTGTGTATATATACACACACACACACACCTTTTTCTTCCTGTGAATGCAGTTGATATTTCTGAGGGTATGCAGGGAACTGATATTAAAGGGAACCTGTTATGTTGCTTTGCTTTACATCCAGCACATAAGAAATAAAGCAGATATGCTAGAAATAAATGGAGATACACCTCTACCCCGATATAACGCGACCCGATATAACATGAATTTGGATATAACGTGGTAAAGCAGCGCTCCGGGGGGTCGGGGGGGGGCTGCGCACTCGGGCGGATCAAAGCAAGTTCGATATAACGCGGTTTCACCTATAACACAGTAAGATTTTTTGGCTCCCGAGGACAGCGTTATATCGGGGTAGAGGTGTATATAGTAAAATACCATTTGTGTTTCTTTAAGAACTTGATCCAATACCATTGAATTTGATAGTAGTCTTTCCTCTGACTTTAATAGAAATTGGATCAGGGCCATAAAAATACCATCAACTTAAAAATCTATATGCATGTGTGTGTGAAAATATTTTATCCACTGCTCTGATAAATTATATCTACGATTATTATAACTGAGAAATGAAAGAAAAAATTATCTGTTTTAGTTTGTTTGCTTTATGTGTTTCTCAACATTTTGAGAATAGTCAATTTCATAATCTTTCATGGGTTATCAGTTTCCCCTTTTGTTTGGGTGAGTCTTTCATGCAGCAACAGGTAAGAAAGAAACATTTTTGAACATAATGAAACCTGATTGTGAAACCACAAAAGTTGGTATATGGACTAAGGGCAAGTACATTAAGCTCTTAATTAACTTATTGTTTAAAAATCATCTTGATTTCAAATTGATGTATAATTTAATAGATGATAAAGTTGTGTGGATGAAATCAAACTTATTCTGAGAATTTTAACTGATTTATTTAAAAAATTATTTTAATCAGGTTTCAGAATCTCGATATGACAAACTTTTGCTTAATAGAAGATGTGAATAATTAGAATACAATAAAATGCCATTTATCCAGGCCTCCATTATCTGGCTCTCCGTATTAACCCAACCGGGTGACGGGGCTTGGGCTGTCAGCCCCGCCGCCCTTGGGGGGCTAACAGACAGAGTCCAGCCCATTCTCCTGATTACCTGAATTTTTGTTGATCTGATCTGGTCCTGGGCCCAGTTAGATCAGATAATCAGAGTTCCATTGTACTTTTTCCTGTTTCAGGGTAACTTACACTAAAAATTGAAATAAAAGTGGTTTATTGCTATAAAATGACTATAAAATAGGGTTTTCTTTAAAAATATATAAATTATTTTAATTTTTAAAGGTGTGTGGAAATGCCAGAGGTAATATCAGTTCTTTTTATTGAGGAAGTATGTGTGCCGTTAGTTACTAGGATTCACAATTTAGGCCCCCCAACTGTTGTTTGACGATCATATAACAGAAGTAACCCAGTCAGCTTTTTACCATATTTATCTGGCTAGGAGATTGCGAATTCTCCTTTTGGATGCAGACCTTGCTACTGATATCCATACTTTTGTTACCTCCCTATTATGCAATTGCAGAGCACTTTTCAATGGGGTACACCTAAAAACCATCCAGAGACTGAAGCTAGTGGAGAATGCTGTGGCTTGCTTATTGAATGGGACATCTGGCAGGGAGCATATGACGTCAGTGTTCTGGGATCTATATTGGCTGTCTTTTAATCTTTGGGTGGAGTTTGAGGTGTTATATATGGCTTTACAGGTTATATACATCTTGGGACTGGCCTATTTGATGGATTGTTTCTTTCCCTGAGTCATACTACCAAACTGCAGACAGCAGGAGTTCCTGAACTTGGCTTCTCTCATTATAAAAGAAAGAGGGCAGCTGACAGTGTGTTCTCTGTGAGGGCTCCAGACTCTGGAACTTGGTCCAAAATCGCCTAGATACTGTAAAGGACATCTGTTTGATAGAATGTTTGGAAATGGCTAAGGGTATGCTTCCCATAACAATAAAGGGTGGAAAAGGGTTTTTGTACATATCTGGCTGGCTGAGTTCTAGTTGGAATGATTATTCCAGTGCTACTGGGATTCAATTATATTGTGTAAATAATGAAGGTGATAGGGCGCCTAGTACCTTGGATAGGTGTCTTTTTGTCTTTTAAAATCTAGATATATAAATATATGTGTGTACTCACGTTTCAAAACAAAAACAAAAAATCTTTTGCTGAGCAGCCATTGGAGCAGCTGACCAAACCAAACAAGACTCAGTGACAGTCTCGCAGAAATACTTCATTAAGCTGTTAGAAAAGCCCCATTTTCATTTTGCTTTAGATATCAGATTTGCTTGAATGGTTTTGTGTGGTGAATCTGCTTGACTAACAGCTGCCTTTTCCAAAGCAATAATACACTTGTCTTGTTTATGGAGTGTCCTGCAAGCCATATGTGTCAGTTTGCAAACAGATTTATGATCCTTAGCTCTGAACTAGTGTGAATTGAGTTAATTATTGAATTGCTTTGAGGGCAATTAACTAACTGAAGGAAAAGGAACAATTAAAGGAAAAAGTGGAAATAAAGAAATAAGAAAACAAATACAAGTTCTTCATATTTAATTTTTACCCCCTGTTTTTTGCTGGCTGTTTTTTGTTTCTTACTTCCACACAATTCAGTCAGTATTTTGGGGCTATTTATTATCCACAATTTTGGCCCAATCCTGCAAAATGTGGAGCATCCTTAACTTCCCTGCTCAGTATCATGCATCGCTTCCACCCATAATGACTGCTATAAGTACCATAACACTTGCTTCCTAAGTAGAAAGCTTTCCAAATTAGGCATTTGTTTACTTAAACAGTTGGTCAATTTCCTATCACAGAGGAAAAAGTGTTTCATCTCATGACATGCCTGTTTTTCACTGACCATTAAAGAAGCAATCCAAAGGTTCTTTATAAACCTAAAAATCCCATATCGCAGTGCAGTGTCATGCTGCTATGTTACCAGGCCATCTACGGTATTTTTCTTTTTTCTTTTTCTTTTTTTTTCAAAGAAATACCCACGCCACTTTTTTGGCCAAGCTGTGTTTCTGTCCATATTTTCTGTATTTTTCTACCCTGAATATTCTGTATTTTGTGACAAAAACAAGATACTTGTTTCTTAATTTGCTCTGCCTACTTCTTCCCTACCTAAAATCATAATCCATTATTTTTGTCAGAGTTTATTTGTTACAGGGATGATTGTGATGTCATAAACAAATATAGAATTATTATTGCAAGTGGGAAGTAAGCATTTGGAGGAGATGAATGCATAAAACGAAGTTCCAGTTTCCATGCAAATGTTTTTGTTTGTTTTTAAAAAAGGGCAGAACCCCTCCCCCTTCTGCCTTTGAAAAAACATGATATGGAAAAACTCTTTCTTAACAAATTGAAGCCCAGAACTCAGTGCGGTTTGTCTACACTGCATTTGAGAGGTGAGATTCCCAGCACAGGTAGAAAAACTCGCACTAACTCAGCTTGAGCTAACACACTAAAATTAGCAGTGTGGACGTTGCAGCACTGGCCGCTCAAGCTCGGACCCAGGAGGTTGGGCGGGCTTGGATGCAGGTGAGTCTGTCTACTTGTGCTGGGAATCATGCCTCCCAGCTGCAATGTAGACAATGCCTAGGGCATTCAATCCCCTGCAAAATCAGGCCCTAAACCAGCTTGAAAAGGTTGGTGTATATTATTACTATCCAGGCATAGGATCAGCAATCAGAGGCCGGGATTGCACTAGGCTGAAAGACCAGATATATTAATATAAGTCTACCTGAATTGACATTTTCAAAAATTAAGGAGAAACACTCCTCTATAAAATTGTGACAGGAAGTTCCAAAACCTTTCAGCAAAGCACTTCCTGTTATAGTTATACACACATTTACAGAAGTTACTTGAACCAATAACTAAAAATATTTAAATAAAATAATGCTTGTTAAAAAAATCTTCAGACTATCTAGAGATACTGCTTAGTTGTTCCTCAGTTTGTCACAGAATGTAAGATATCACAAAAAACCCAAACAATTGGATGTTGTCTGGCTATGCTAGAAGGACAGGAGACACTGGATGTGGTTTAATTACTTCCTTTAAATCAGGGTGGGCAAACGTTTTGGCCTGAGGGCCACATCTGGGTGGGGAAATTGTATGCAGGGCCATGAATGTAGGGCTGGGGCAGGGAGTTGGGGTGTGGGAGGGAGTGCGGAGTGTGGGAGGGGTGTGGTGTGCAGAAAGGGACTCAGGGCAAGGGGTTGGGGTACAGGAGGGATGCAGGGTACATGAGGGGGCTCGGGGTGCAGGAGGGGTTCGGGGTGCAGGAGAAGGCTCAGGGCAGGGGGCTGGGGTGCAGGAGGGGGGTGGCAGGGGCTCAAGGCAGGGGGTTAGGGGGCTTAGGGCAGGGGGTTGGAGTGCGGGGTGCAGGAAGGGGCTCAGGGCAGGGGGTTGGGGTGCAGGAGGGCTGTGGCGGGGGCTCAAGGCAGGGGGTTAGGGGGCTTAGGGCAGGGGGTTGGGGTGCAGGAGGGGTTTGGGGTGTGAGCGGCTCCGGAGTGGCAGCGGCGCACAGCAGGGCTAAGGCAGGCTCCCTGCCTGCCCTGGCCCCACGCCACTCCCGGAAGTGGCCAGCATGTCCGGCAGTGGCTCCTGGAGATGGGGTGGGGCAGGGCAGGCGGCTCTGCCGTGTGCTGCCCTTGCCTGCAGATACCACCCCTGAAGCTCCCGTTGGCTGCGGTTCCCTGTTCCTGGCCAGTGGGAGCTGCGGGGGGCAGTGCCTGCAGGCTAGGGCAGTGCACGGAGCCCTCTGCCCCCCACTCCCTCAGGGACCGCAGGGATGTGGGGCTGGCTGCTTCTGGGAGCAGTGCGGACCAGGGCAGGCAGGGAGCCTGTCTTAGCCCTGCTGCGCCACGGGGCTGGCAATCCCGTGGGCCAGATTGAAAGCCCTGATGGGCCGGATCTGGCCCGTGGGCTGTAGTTTGCCCTCCCCTGCTTTAAATCCTTTATCAATCAATTTTATTTGATCCCTGTATCCCTTCCTTATGGAGTACCTGCACTGGACAGCCATCACAAAGAGGTGCCAGCAGTTAGCTTGGCTGCCTTTCCCCACATCCATACCTAGCTGTGTTCACAGACTTCTCCTAATGCCCCCTTTAATATTCGCCAAAAAGTGTCAGCTCTCAAGTCTGACAGGTGGATCCCATCCTCTTTGAGTAATGCTGGTGCTCCATGTTATGTCAATATCTAAAATTTTTGACTCTCTCCTTTGACACCCATGAATTTGGCCACTTCCCTATTCACATACCTCCGAGCCTTGTTGACCTGTGTGGGCTTTACCGCTGTCCACCACACCCTGCGTTGCAGCAGGTCCGACCACACCATATTTACAACTGGGAAAAGTTCCAGGATCTGCCCCAAGTCCCTCTTAGCTCTGATTGCTAGGTCTACCCTTTTACGCATTCCAAAATCATTTTCCCCAAGCTGAGCTATAGTTATATCTGGTGCTTGCTCACACGCTTCCACAGCGTACAGAAGGGGCATCAGCTGATCCCATAACATGGCCCTCCTCCCATGACAGCTCAGGATAGCTAGGTTTCAGTGGTGAAGCAATCAACCCGTGGCATGTGCTTGGAAGAGAAACAGATGTTTAAAGTTTAAACATTGTAGTACAAATGTCCTCATCAACCTCATAACCCTGTGTAATCTGAAGGTCTGGTGATTCTTCCCTCCATAATGGCACTCCATTAAAATGGCTCAGAAATAGTTCCCACACTCCCAAATCCTTCATTTCTCCAGTAACTCTCATAAAATGGTGAGATCTTACTATGCAGGGCCGTCCTTACCCATACGCAAAGTATGCAGCTGCGCAGCTGCGTGCTGCTCCAGCCCCGCCTCTTCCCGCCCCTGCTCCGCCCCAGCCTTGCCCCCACTCCACCCCTTCCCCAAAGCCCCTGCCCTGCTCCGCCCCCGCCCCTTCCCACCCCAGCCCCGCCTCTTCCTGCCCCTGAGGACTGCAGCAGGGCCGGGCCTGCACTCACCAGCAGTGGGAAGAGCAGCGACATGGCCCCAGCCGCACTGCTGGCAGGTGCTGTGGGGCGGTTCCCCCCGCCGCCCAAGCCAGCCCTGCCCTCCCATGGAGGCCTGGAGCCCCAAACCGCCCGTGGGGGGGTTGCGTAGGGCCCCAGAATAGCTAGGGACGGCCCTGTTACTATGCCTGTGGTGGCCGCTGCAACCCTGCCCTGGGACTACCACCCCTCAGGCAAAGTTCAGATGCCCAATAATAGATTGCAGCTCACAGAGTATTATTTTTTTGGACCTGTGACGGGGTGTACCAGCCCCGCACTGGGCCACCAGCGGCGGAGCAAACATTGTGGGCCCAGGAGGCCACCCCCCTCTTCCCTGCTGCACATGCTCCAAGTGGAGAGCTCAGATAAAAGGAGGCAGCCCAAGCCAGTAAAGGTGGGAGGGAGGAAGGGAGCACACCGCTGGCTCCTGCAGGAGTACGTGTAGCGCCCCTGGTGGTAAAGCCCGGGGACCTGGACTACCTGTCAGATGACCCGCTGGCCACGGAGACTTCGCCCTAACCCCGAGAGACATGAGGTAAATAGACTGATTGTTTGCTTACCTTGCCCTGCCCCAGGATTGCAGCTTGCTTCCTGCTTCGCCCTGGCCAGGGGGCTAATTCCCCAGATGTTTTGATTGTTTGCTGCCCCAGGCAGGAGGCTGCTGGGCTATAGAGACTGCTTACTTACTTTGCCCTGACCAGGCGACTAATCCAACAGACTGATTGCCCTGACCAGGGGACTAATCCAACACTCAGAATCCACGGACCACCTATTTAGGTGACCCTATCCAGGGGCTGGGCCACACTTGGTAGAGATCACCCGTTTAACGGGGAAGCCCACTACCAAGTGGCGGAGCGGGCCACCCCCAGACTGGTCTGACCATACTGAACTTGACTTGACCAAGCTCAACCAGCAAGGCCCCGCCCGTCACACCTGGTGGAGAATGCGGGCACCAGTCGGGTCCTGCTAAGAGGACTAATCCGAGGAGAGCTACTGCGAGAACACCATGGACACAGACCAGATATTAAAATGGATGCTAGAAATCCAGCAGCAGCAGGCTACCCAGCAACAACAACAACAAGCCCAGCTACTACAGCAAAAGGCTGCCTGACAACAGCAACAGATATCCCAGCACCAAGAACAGCAGCAGCAGCTGATTAGGGAGCTAGCTGCACAACACCAATCCAGCAAGAATGGCTAGTTCAGCAGATGGTGGCGCTCCTGCAGCTGTGGGGACCACCTGGACCCGTTGCGGGGAGCAAGGGCTTGGAGAACATTCTCACTGGGTTACCAGTGAGGCTGGCCAAAAGGGGACCCGGGGATGACCCAGAGGCCTCCTTGGTCACATTCGAATGGGTTGCCACGGCAGGCTGCTGGCTCCCAGAACACTGGGCTGTCCTAGTGGCCCCAGACCTAACCGGACCCGCACAAACCGCCTACCGGAACTTAGACCTTACAGAAGCTCTTGACTATGCCAAAGAGAAGGCCGCCATCTTAGACCAAACTGGGGTGATCCCCGAAACATTCCGCCAGCGGTTTTTACGGAAGAGGTATTCCCTGGGGGCATGACCTTGGGTGGTGGCTCAGCAACTCTGGGATTACTGCTGGAAGTGGTTGGAACCTGAGAAGTTGACTGGGCCTCAAGTGACGGAGGCTATCATACTGCAGCAGTTTACAGAGATCCTTCCCCCGGGGGGAAGGAATGGGTTCGCAGATATCGGCCAAGGGCTCTCACTGAGGCAGGGTCCATGATGGAAGATTACTTGGTTGGAAAAGGGCCCCTATTTCTAACTCCTAAACCAGAGAGCCCCAGAGACTGCAGGAGGGACCCAAGAGAAGAACCGCCCAAATCAGAAAAAGAAGGACCTTGGAGTAGGCTGGGGTCATGAGGGCTGACTTCCCACCCTGGAGTTACATGGAGACCTAGCAGGCGACCCTACAGGGAAGAGGTTCCTGCCGGTGGGCCTGCGCCGACACTGCTGAACTCAGAGGCAGATGCATTGAAAGGTTGATGTTATGAGTGCGGCCAGGTGGGGCACTTCAGACGTGACTGCTCTTTCATGGACTGTAATTATGGCCAGGTCTGGCAAAGAGGCTCCCTGAAACTGATCGTCCCTATGCAGGTCAATGGCACCCTAGTAGCCGATCCTATTGACTCGGGTTGCAGCCAAACCCTCGTATGGGCTGATCTGGTGAAGTCACTAGACCGGACAGAGGCCCCTATATACCTCCAGTGCATCCATGGGGAGGTACAACCCTACCCTGCCACCAAGGTGAAACTGAAGGTGGGCGGGCGCGAGGAGATGTGCTGGGTCGGCCTGGCCAAAAAACTAGCATACCTCGCAGTTCTAGATCATGACTGGCGCTGGTTTGGGGAGGTCATGCAAGAATGGGGGAACTGGTCGCCGGTGGAAACAAAGGAAAGATCACGAGCGAGGGGACTCCTGGGCCAGCAGGAGGAATAGGGACAGGATGAGCCCCCCCCCCCCCCGGACCCCTCCTTGCAAGCATGATTAAGTCAGAAGCTGGTCCTTTTTCACCCAGATTTTGCAAAAAGGTTTATACTCCAGACCGATGCTTCAGAAGTAGGCCTGGGAGCCATCCTATTGCAAGAGCATGATGGAGAGTAACACCTGGTGCTTTACCTGAGTAAGAAGTTATTCCCTCGCGAGACCAGGTACTCAACGATTGAGAAAGAGGCACTGGCTGTGAAATGGGCCATTGAAGCACTATGATACTACCTGCTTGGGAACCACTTCCAGCTTATCACAGTTCATGCATCCCTCCGATGTCTCCTTTCTATGAAAGACACTAATTCCAGGATTATGAGGTGGCACTTTGCCCTCCAACCCTACAATTTTGAGCTACTTCACCCGAGTCCATGCAAATGCGGAATTCTTTTCTGAGGTAGGAGGGGAAGGGAGTAACGGGGGATCGCCATCTGGTCCAGACTTGAGGAGAAGGATGTGTGACGGGGTGTACCAGCCCCGCACTGGGCTGCCAGGGGTGGACCACTCATTTGGGCCCAGGAGGCCACACCCCCTCTTCCCTGCTGCACATGCTCCTAGTGGAGAACTCAGATAAAAGGAGGCAGCCCAGGCCAGTCAAGGGGGGGGGAAGGGGAAGGGAGCACATTCCTGGCTCCTGCAACGGTACCTGTATTGCCCCTGGCGGTAAAGCCTGGGGACCTGGACTACCTGCCAGATGACCTGCTGGCCACGGAGACTGCCGTGGAAGCCGAGCCTCTGCCCTCTGAGGAAGCTGCCTAAACTTTGCTCCAGCCCTGAGAGACGTGAGGTCTATAGACTGATTGCTTATCTTGCCCCACCCCGGGGTTGCAGCCTGTTTGCTGCTTTTCCCTGGCCAGGGGGCTAATCCCACAGACAGTTTTGCCGCTCAGAATCCACGGACCACCCGTTTGGCCTGGCCCCTGGACGGGGTCACCTACACTTGGCAGAGATCACCCGCTTAACCCACGACTGGGCGGCGGAGCGGGCCACCCACATACTGGACTGACGGGGGGTGCCCCAGCTCGACCAGCAAGGCCCCGCCTGTCATAGGCCCCTCTACCTCTCCTAATCAAGCCCAGTAGCTCCTGAATCTTATCCTTAGGGAGTCGCAATATACCTGCTAGTGTGTCTATCTAAATCCCCAGGAAGATTAGTATATTGGAAGGTCCCTCTGTTTTTTTCCTCCACTAGAGGTACCCTCAGTTCTTAAGCAAGGGCTTGAAAGGTGTCCATCAGGTTAACACACTCATCCAAATTCGGCCTGCCCACAAACAAAAAGTTCTCTGAGTAATGCACTACTTGCTGTAAACTACTTCCTGCATCTCTGCACAGTGAAGCATTGTATTAAATTTCTCAAATGCTGAACAGAATATTGCACATTCCATGGGCATAGCTTTATCAAAATAAAATTGTCCCTTGAATGAGAAATCCAAAAGGATGAAGTCAGAAGGATGCACTGGCAGCAGTCAATAAGCAGACTTGATATCACTCTTGGAAAGGGTAGATTTAATGATCAAAGCTAAGAGGGACTTGGGGCAGATCCTCAAACTTTTCCCAGGAGTAAAAATTGTATGGTAGGACATGCTGCAACGCAGGGTGTGGTGGGAAGCTGTGAAGCCCCCAAGAGTGAGCAAGGCTAGGAGGCACAGTATGTGAATAGGTAAGTTATTTCATTCCAGGCAAGAGCCTTTCACATCCCAGTTGGTTGATATGTTTAATTATAATAGCAGTGGAATTTGTTTTGAATAGGTAACAGGTGTAATAAAATTGTTTAATCTCTAGGAAGTGAGATAACAGAAAAGGAAAAGTGGTCAAAGGTCAAGCTTCTGACGTGTGCAAGTAATAGAGAGAAGTGGGGTCCAATAACCCATAGGTCAGGCCCTCAAAGTATCATTCTCTCTGTACTTTCAGCATCAGGAAGATCAGGTTCCTGGGGGGAGGCTGAGGAAGAAAAAAACATAGAATTGTAGAGACAGACATGTGAAGCTGAGGGCCAAGCAGCAGTCCAGAACTGACAAGGCTGAGAAGTGGAATAGTAGGCCAGGGATAGTGGTGATGAGAGAGCCTGAGGGAGTCTGGTAAAATAGAGAACAGTATGTATTATTGTAGCTATACAGTTGTATCTGGAACTTAACAAACAGTGTAACGAACAGTTTTTTTTACTTTAAATAAATGTTAAATACATAGCTTTGGTTTATATTCACTTTCAAGACATATTTCTATTAAATGAATTATTTTTGATCAGTAGTGTTTGTTGCCAGGGTAATACAACTTATAATACTGAGGGATGCCATGGCTTAAGTTAGACAGTGAAGAATGGTATTATAGCTTCTTTACAAAATCAATTGGGGTTCTTGAGCTAATAGAAAGAGGTGATATGACAGGGTTTTATTGGAAATGTTTTCTGGTTTTTAATCCATCCAATCCTCCTTTTTGTTTTAGGTTGTTTATGTTCCCAATACCCTCCAGAGGCCAGCAATACAGCTTCTGGGATGTTCAGAGGTGGTTGCTTGAGAATTATGCAAGATGCTGCCTTCTTCTAGGTCCCTAGCATGTTACCTGTTCAGGGAACTCAAGATTAAGGTTGAGAAGAACTTGGATATTTACTTGGCTGTATGCTGCACTGCAGCAAGGCTGCTTGGCCAATTTTTAGTTAGCTATTATTAAACTGTGACGGGATCTCTGGGTGCAGCCTGGGACTGTGGGACCACTGTGCCCCCTTACCTCTCCAGCCTGGGCTGTCTCTCACAATGCTTTGCTAATGACAAGCAGTAAACTCCTCCAGGCGTTGTGATCACTGAGCACAACCGCATGTGGAGCCCCACACCTAGCTAGATTGCATGAATGCTCCCAGAGCCATTCACAAAGGCGCCAGCCATATCTCCCCCAGCTCCCAGCCTTGCACCTCAGGAATATACCGTCTTGCACTGCTCAAGATGAGCAGTGCAAATTTATTAATTGGTTCACCACTTCATCAATGGAAAGTGGATATACACCAGCCTTTGCAAACCGGAACAGATTTGCCACACACTTCAGGCAAACTCACTGTAAACTTAAACAATAAAAGAAGTTTATTGACTACACAAGATAGATTTTAAGTGATTATAAGGCAAAAAGTCAGAGTTAGTTATCAAAAGAAAAGAAAATATAAGCACGCAGTCTAAACTATCAATCCTATTAGGCTGGGCATCTAGATTCAGCAGTTTTTCTCATCCCATTGGATATTGCAGTCATTAATATATAGGTTTGTCCCTTAAACCTGGGCCAGTATCCTCTGTTGGAGTCTTCAGTATTTTGAGTGTCTTTTTTTGCTTGCAGCATAGGTGGGGGAAGGAGAAAGGCGAAGTATGGGGCCCCTGTGTTCTGTTTTATACCCTTAGTCCTTGTGTGCTTGGAGAACACAAGTCTAGGCATGTCTAGTGGGCATTGCTGAGTCCCCAGGCTAGGTTAAGCAATTTGCCTGGTGTGGCCTTATGCAGGTGAGTCGTTGAATTGTAGCTCTCTTGCTGGACAATTGCTGTTGAAGGGTTTGACACCCACCTGGGCGTTGGTTACTTTCCTTGGCATTGTCTCTGGAGAGCTAGTATCTGGGCGCTTCCCAGACACACAGCATATTTTAGTGACTACCATACAACACAATTCTCATAACTTCATATACACTAATGATATACGTATTTCGATAGAACAGTGACTTTCAGCAGATCATAACCTTTCCCCTGATACCTCACATGGCCTGTTTTATATGCAATATCATGATTATATATAAATGAGGAATATGGGGGTTAGAGGATGCTCCCCCAAGGTATAGAATGTCACATAGACATACTGGTATTTTAATTAAGCTTTGAACTCTCTTTCATGCATTTTTTTCACTGTGTGTGAAATTCAAGCTGTTTATTTTACTGGATTGTAAATAAAAAAAAGATAAATATATTTTACAAACTATTACTTTACCCCATGAAAGTTATTCTAAAAACAAACATCATGGATTTTTTTCATGACTTTTTCTCCAAGATTTAAAGGGACACTATCAATTCAAGGCAATATTATTTCCTGATTTTTATCCTTTTTGGTTAAGTTACCAAGATGTATCTGTGTTTCATCTCATTCATATATAATATGTACAAAAAAATCCATTCACACTTCTTTGTGAATCTCATTTTATTACTAGAGACTTTTATTTATTTATTTATTGAGTGATAGAATCAAACTATTTATGAAACTCAAAGAACATTTTATTTTTTATGACACATTCTACATTTAAAAAGTAGACTTTTTTTTAAAAGTAATTCTTCCTTTTGTTTCCCCTTCCTCTCATTCAGTTGGTGCTTATAGTTAGAGCTCAAGAGAAAGAGGAGACTGCAGAGCATGACAAGCTTCTTTAACTTAGGTAACATGACTAAAAAGTGAAACAAAATGTAATTATCTCATGTTACTGTTCAGTGTGTAGTTCATAAATATTGAAGATACAAAGGTTACCAGCTTTTCTCTGTTGCTTTAAGTATGGATAAAAACTCTTGAACTAAAAACAAAATACAATTTTTGAACTAATAATCTTATAGCACTTTCAGAAGACAGCAATAATCGGTTCATTAGATGATTGCAAAGCAGAAATCTATCCTATATTTGTTTTTGTAATAAATGTCCTGTATGAAAATCTATAACTATTATCCCATGAATAGCAAACCTACAACTGAGGTTTTGATGTTCAGAGAATATCCCTAAGCCTTTAGAAAACTGAAGGTTAAAGGTTTTGTATTTAAAAATATTAAGATATTAAATTGTTTTGCTGTTGACTATTTTACTATGAATCTGTACCCAGATATTTTTGGACCAGTGAAATATTGACTTGAAACACAAATACTGTTCTTTGAGGTGCATTCTTGTATATCCCACATATGAAGTGCATTCTTGCTGAGGCTGCGGAGCTTTTGAATCTTCCAGTAAGTAGTGCCTGTTGTGGCCATGCAGCCGCAATCACTTCAGTTCCTTCTTTTCTACAGCAAGCTGCAGGTATAGGAATGTTGCTGTACCCAAAGTCTAACCTCCTGCCTCACCCTCCCCCCCCCGAATATATTTGTGTAAATAGTTATTAGATTTAGTTTTAGATCAGTTTTTGGTAGCATTTGAGCCATTGCAGAGATTAGTTCCTAGAGTTTTTCAGGTTCAGTTCTGGATGTCTGGCCATCGGGAAGTTTAGGCTTGAAATTAGACGAAGGTTTCTAACCATCAGAGGCGTGAAGTTCTGGAACAGCCTTCCGAGGGAAACAGTGGGGGCGAAAGACCTCTCTGGCTTTAAGATTAAGCTTGATAAGTTTATGGAGGGGATGGTTTGATGGGATAACGTGATTTTAGTCAATAGGTCAATAACGTGCCATCGCTGGTAATTAGTAACAATGGTCAATGATAGGATATTAAAAGTTACTACAGAGAACTTTTTTCCGGAGGGTCTGGCTGGAGAATCTTGCTCGCATGCTCGAGGTTCAGCTGATCGCCATATTTGGGGTCGGGAAGGAATTTTCCTCCAGGATAGATTGACAGAGGCCCTGGAGGTTTTTCGCCTTCCTCCGCAGCATGGGGCAGGGGTCGCTTGCTGGAGCATTCTCTGCGACTTGAAGTCTTTAAATCATGATTTGGGGACTTCCACAGCTGAGTCAAGGGAGAGAATTATTCCAGGGTGGGTGGGTCAGCTTTTGTGGCCTGCATCATGCGGGAGGTCAGACTAGATGATCATAATGGTCCCTTCTGACCTTAAAGTCTATGAGTCTATGACCCAGCTTCCAAGAAGGCCGGTTTTAAATGATTTTCATTGTACCCCTCCATTTTCCCACAGTCCAATATACACACAAGTCTAATTTGCTTCAGGGAAGGCCATTCTCCAGGTCAGTGCTTGATGTCGTGGCCCTTATGCCACAAGCCCATAGAGATAGAGACAGATTCTTCAGTGCCCTGATGCCATCAGATTTGGCAGGTTTAGTGAGAGACCAGTTGGAGTCTTCACTCCAGTTACTACCTGTTCTTCCCCTCCATTAGGGGACTGTTGGTTCATTTCCTTACAATGTGACATTAAATGACAACAGATTGTTGGACTTTGGAAATAATCCAATTTGATTGCACATTGGAGGTTCCACTCCAAGCCACATACAACCCACCTTCCCTGTTACTTTTCATATCCCTCTGAAATTCTGAGAGAGACTGCTCAGAGAAGAGATGGGTTCCTTTATTAAGGCTGGGAGCC
The DNA here is from genome assembly GCF_002925995.2 of Terrapene triunguis. Taxonomy (NCBI): domain Eukaryota; kingdom Metazoa; phylum Chordata; order Testudines; family Emydidae; genus Terrapene; species Terrapene triunguis. The sequence goes on along the minus strand of NW_020664471.1, from coordinate 2,683,270 downwards.
GACGAAGACATGCTAAAGCAGCATAGAGGAAGAGTGCCACTCAAGGTACTTATTCATCCCAAAACAGAAAGAGAGCCTTCACCCCATCATATGCTGAAGAAACTGAAGAGTTGCATCCGAAAGTTAAAATTCCATATGCAGACTTCGGCTGTGGAACTGGTGCATTTGACATCAGGTATCTTTCACAGAGATTCACCTTTTAGGTCTCCAGAATGCCCTAGCAGATAGTCTGAGCAGACACTTTGCAGCAGACCACAAGTGGACAATGAAAGATTCTGCGATTCACCCATTTTTTTTCAGGATTTAGGTAATCCTTCAATAGACTTGTCTGTGACAGATGAAAACAACATGTGTCTTAGTTTTTGCTCCAGATGGGGTCAGAGCCCAGGATTTCACATGCATTCTCATTCACTAGGCCTTGGTACTGAATGTATGCATACCAATTTCTCTGATTCCTAAGGTACTCAGAAAGATGAGACAAGCTGCTGTCTGGTTCATCATGAGACCTCCTGCCTGGCCAAGGCAGTTTTGGTACTTGGAGTTGATGCTCTTAGTGATTCATCCTCCAAGACCCTTACCCCTACTACCAGACTTGATATCCCAGGACAAACAGAGTTATCTGATTTATGAACCTAGTCTCTCTCCATCTTGCTGCCTGGCTACTGTATGGATGTCAGACATAGAGAGGTCATGCTCCTCAGATGTCCAGAACATTTTGACTAATAATAGGAAGGATTCCACCAGACAAATGTATGCTGTTAAGTGGAGAAGGTTTATATCTTGAGGTGAACAACATCCGTTATATCTTATTGCCTCACAGATGCTTATTATCTTGGACTATTTCCTCTCTTTAAAGAAACCTGGACTCTTGATTAGCTCTGTTTAAAGTACATTTCTGCACATCACCCTACCACCAAAGCTACACAGTCTTTTCCAGGACTTTTCCCCTGTGACTACATTCCTGAGGGTCTTACTCAGGTTTTCCCACCAGTGAGAGAACCTCCTGCTTCTAGCACCCAGAACCTTAATATGGTTCTGGCAGGTTTAATGGGCCGCACATTTGAACCTCCTAGCAACTTGTTTTGTACTACGCTGATCTCTTTTGGTAGCAATTATGTCAGCTAGAAGAATTGGGAACATACAGGCTCTCATGGCAGGACCTCCCTACACTGTATTCCATGCAGATAAGGGGTCTCACAGCCCCCCCACCCCAAACTCCTACCCAGGAAAGTCACAGACTTCTTTTAAAGTAAATGACCTATCTGCCTATATTCTTTCCCAAACCCATTCTAATCAAGGAGAGTCTAGGTTGCGCACCCTAGATGGTCATAGGGCCCTAGCTTTTTATGGTAGATAGGTCGGTCTATCAATGGTTATTAGCCAGATGGTCAGGGATGCAACCCCATGGTCTGGGTGTCCCTAACTTCTGATTTCCAGAAGCTGAGAGTGGACAACAGGGGATGGATCACTCAATGATTGCCTGTTCTGTTCATTCCCTCTGAAGCACCTGGCATTGACCACTGTTGAAAGACAGAATACTGGGCCAGAAGGACCAATGGGCTGACCCAGTATGGCTGTTCTTATGTGCAAAGAACCAAACCCGTCAGGGCTTCCTCATAACTGTTGGATAGTATTTGCTGAAAGAATGAAGGGTCAACCTGTTCCAGCCCAGAGATTATCAGGGTGTATTAGTGTCTTATGAGATAGTCTAGAACAGTGGTTCTCAACCTTTTTTTCATTTGTGGAACCCTAACAAATTTCAAATAGAGGTGTGGACCCCTTTGGAAATCTATTGTCTGTATGTATAGTTGAATTCTGTTCAGTCAGTTTTCAGTATGTCTTTTGCAGACACCTAAGGCATAGTTTGTGGACCCCCGGGAGTCTGCGGACCACAGGTTGAGAACCACTGGTTTAGAACACCCAACTAACATTAGGGCTCAATCTACTAGGATTCATGGAAGCCTCTAAAGCTTTCTTCCGAAGCATACCAATTTCAGATCTCTGTAAGGCAGCCATTTGGGATTAGTCCATACTTTTACTAAACATTATTCCATAGTGGAAGCATTGAAGTCTGATGCCTCTTTTGGCAGAACTCTATTGCAAACATTGTTTAAGTAGACTCCAAGCACCTGCCTCCTCATAGCAGGTCACTGGGCGTCATCAAGAGTGGAATACACATGGATGAGTGCTTGAAGAGGTAAAAAAGTTACTTAACTTTAAAGTAATTGGGGTTCTTCAACATGTATTGTCCTTATATATTCCATGATTTCCTCACTACTATGGAGGGCTATTATGCTTGGATTCTGTGTCGGCAAAGTAATTGAGTAGTGATTGGGCCTGCTCTTTCCTTTAAGTCCTCTGTACAGGAGGACAGTCAGTGCATGCACAGCCCCAATGGGCATTGTTGGCCAAAAGACTCTGATCTCCAGCTCATGGGGCGTGTGTACCCCAAGAGTGGAATATATATGAACACACCTTGAAGAACTTCAGTTGCTATAAAGGTAAGTGATTTTTCTTTCTTATATAGAAAGTTTATACTCTTACTTCAGTTTAATATTGAGATATGTATTAACAATAACAATAGTCACTCACATGCAGCCTATAAAATGTATTGCAAAATATCACAAAGGAGCACAAAATAAAAATGAGAGGTGAATTTAAAAACAAAATATTTTAAAATGGAGGGAATTTCCCTTCAAATTATAATAATTTTAAAATGGGTCAGATATCAGCCCCAATTTAATTGACAGTGTTCTCTTAAAGCAGATATAAAAAATCAAAATCACAGGTGATTTATTTCCTTGGTTTTTTTTAAAATATGTTCAAATCTAATCTGGCATAGATAATGATGATTTAAGCTTGCAAGCACACGGTAGATTAATATTGTAACACTTTTAAAAAAATGTTTCTCTCCTTGCTGATGTTTCCCTAGAAATCTTATTTATTTGAATTTCTGTGACAGAATAACATAATGCTGTATACTAAACACTTGGTACTAAGGGTGTAAACTGATGTACATTGAGTTATGAACCTCGGTTCTTAGAAATACTTTTACTTTGTAATAATTCGTATAAATTCTATACAATATATAAAGCCAAACAACTTTTAGTGAATAGTTCATAAAATTAACTTAAGAACTAGTTTAGCTTTTTTGTCATAGATTTGTACTTATGACTGAACCATATGATAAACTATAATAAATGCTTTGACAGAAAATGCAATGGAGACTAACAGAGTACAAATTCTGTTTTTGATCTGTTTGCAATCTTAATGAAAATTAATTCATATAAAGATTATACCCAGTCCTCACCCCTTTCTCAATGGGTGAAGAAGGTCCTGGTTGTTGTGAATTGTTATGTTAGGGAGGAGTGAGTCCTTAGAGTTCATAAGAGAGTCCACACCTGTTTGCAACTGAACAACTCAGCTGGGATTTGCTGTCCTTCAGAGTACATGAGTTTTGATGGAGGAGGCCAATGGATTCATCACTACTTGGCTCTGCTGGCTTTTTTCCTCATTCCCATATCTTGTGTACATTATGTGGTGTGTACCTCATCTGTGTGCTGCTACACTAGCAGTCATGGAATTGTTCTGTTGCTTTTTAGAAGGAGAATTCCAGTAGACAATTGTGATGGTTCTCAGGGCATCCAGGACCGGGGTCACTCTGTTACCTCCAGCGTGAAGCAATCTTGCCTGGGGTGGCTGGGTGTTAGGTTAGTGGCATTAGGGAGCTATCAGCCACTTGAGCGCTCTCCTCCAGCCCTGACTTCACCATGCAGGTTAGCGATAGGTGCACCCCAGTAACTGAGTCCCTTTGAAGTGTTCCCCCGTGATATCCAAACTCTAACACTGGCTATTCATAGAAATCCCAAATCCTCTGCCGCCAAAGGAGAGTGTACTCCACTTTTACCTTAAACCCCTGCTTCTAACAGTGAGAACTTGTAATAAACCAAAAGAAAGTTTATTTAAAAAAGGATAGACATTATATTAGAAATAAGAAGGAGTGATTGAAAAAACTGGTTACAATACAAACAAAATAGTAAAACGCAAACTTGGATCTACACTTGTCTTTTCAGTCTAGTAAAGTAGGTTTTCCCCTCTCCTCACTAAAGTTCAGTCTGTTGCAGAGCTGGCTGGCTTCACAGGAACCAGGATTAAATTTTTCATGAAAACACCACAAGATGTCTCCTCAGTAAAAGGATACAGTGTACCTTTCCCCACCACGTGTTACACTGAAAAAGTCATTTATCTTTATTCATAGTCGTGGCAATTCTCTGTTGTAATGTTCCTTTTTCATCTCCAGGTGGTTTCAATTGTTTGCTGTTATCTCTGATGGTTTCCAGTGAAAGTCTTGGGGTGGAGCAAGGCTAGATTGTTGAAAATCACTATATTAATGCAAAATATTATTTGTATTTATTAAGTGCAAAGTGGATGCAATGAGAATCCAGGCAAAGTTAAATCATGGTTAATCCTCCTCACTTTTTGCCCTTTTAGATATTGTTGATGATGCGTAAGAAGAGCAGCCAAGTTTGTTTTTTCTGTCATCTTAATACTCCCTCAGCTGTAGTCAGGGCTGGCTCCAGGCACCAGCACCGCAAGCAGGTGCTTAGGCGACCCATGGAAGGGGGCGGCACGTCCGGCTGAAGCGGCGGCAGTAGAGCTGCTGCCGAAGTGCCGGTGATCGCGGCTTTTTTTTTTTTTTTTTTTTTTTTTTTTTTTTTGGCCTCTTGGGGCGGCAAAAACTCTGGAGCTGGCCCTGGCTGTAGTTGCAAGATTTTTCATTTTATAAATCCTATATCTGATTTATCTTCACAGTAGTGACAGAGAGTCATTGAACCAACATGAGGTGACAAGATAAACTGAAAAAAGGCTGCTGTTATTCCAAATAAGAGCACATCGTGCAGTTATACCAGTATAGTAATGCCGATAAATTTCCCTGTGTGGACAAGCCTTTAGATTTTGGTTTTATTTAGTGACATGTTAGACATATTGTACATGTTTTATAAGTTAGCCATTAGATGGCACCGCCTATTAGCTAAGGCAGTGGCCCTCAACCTTTTCCGTGTGGCGGGCGCCGGACCGAGGACCGTGGCTGCCGGACAAGCAGCCGCTGAAATGCCGCCGAGAAGTGGCAACGTTAAGAAGCGTCGCTGCCGAAAAGCATCGTCATCAAGAGTCATCGCTGCCGAAATGCTGCCGAAAATCGGCGGCATTTCAGCGGCAACGCTTCTTGACGTTGCCGCTTCTGGGCGGCATTTTGGCGGCTGCTTGTCCGGCGGCCAGTAGGCGGGTGCACGTAGATGCCCCGGCGAACGTCATGGCACCCACGGGCACCGTGTTGGGGACCCCTGAGCTAAGGTAACGTAAAATATAAATATAGAATTTGATATTAAATTTTTGGTACTTTGGAAACAAAATAAACTAACCAGCAGTACTCAAACTTCATTGCACCTCGACCCCCTTCTGACAACAAAAATTACAACATGACCCCAGGAGTGGGGACCGAAGCCTGAGCTTGCTGCCCCAAGTTGGGGGGCCCAAAGCCCAAGCCCCACCGCCCCAGGCGAGGGTGCCAAAGAGTTTCAGCCCCGGGCAGGGGGCATGTAACTTGAGCTCTGCTGCCCAGGGCTGAAGCCCTTGGGCTTCGATTTTGTCCCCAGGCAGTGGGGCTCTGGCTTCAGCTTCAGTCCCGGGCCCCAGCAAGTCCAACGCCACCCCTGGCAACCCCATTAAAATTGGGTCACATCTCACTTTGGGGTCACGACCCTCAGTTTGAGAAACCCTGAACTAAACTAAAAAAAAGTTATTCTGAATAAGAATATCAACAGTGGGGAGCTAATCAGTATAACACTAGTGGAATAATTATACCTGTATAGTAATGCCAGTAAATTTCCCTGTGTAGACAAGCTCTAAGTGATTGAATGAAGACATATTTCCTTAGTGATATTTGTCAGTAATATTGCAATATATAGTAATATTTGAATATTTTCAATGTTCATAAAGCATTATTAAAATATTATATATTTTTTCAGTGTAATATAGTATAGACTCTGTCCCTCATGCATGTTGTCTTTATTTAACACACCCATTGATGATAACCTGATTAACTGTTAGTGCTGTTAATTGTAGGGGAATTGATAGTTAAGGTTGAATAAGCTCTGTTCTGATCCCATGTTTTCAGTCTATCATAACTTTCCAAAATTTGAACTTTTTGGGCTGAAATTTTCTAGCCTGAGTCTCTGTCTAAGGTTTTTTTTACTTCTTTTTAAGTTTGAGCAATTAAAAAAACAGAACTTTGAAAGTAGTTTATGTGCATGGGAAAATCCATTTTCTCATTTATTAAAAAGAAAAAAAATGAAGGAGAAAAAGTTGTGACTTTAATAGCGATAAGTGCTAAAACAGTTGAGAATATAGAGCTGAAATTTGGCACGGTAGTAGTCCTATTTATGATGAAATTTGTTTTTACTTGACAGCTGTGTCCATTTGAAAATTATACTTCACTCATGAGCAATACAGTTGATACAGATGTTTAATAATATTATAAATGCATGTAGGCTCTGCTGCATATGCTTGGTTACTTTAGTTAGTCCCCTGAAATATTCCAAAGCACCCAAATCAAATTTCTAAATGTTTCTGAGAAATGCTAAACCTTTTAAAAAAAAATGTTGTTGCTTCTTCTTTCCCCACCAAAATTCCCTCTTAACCTAGAGCACTGTATGCAAGTTGAGAATGGGACTTACTATTATTATTATTTTATATTTATTATTTGTACTACAATAGCACATAGCCCCAGTCAAAGAACATTTTATGCTAGGCACTATTTAAACAAATAACAAGAACATAGTTCCTGTGCTGGAGAGCTTTGCATTTTTACATAGAACGAGTATATTTTGCATAGTAGGCTGTAGTCACAGGTCACCTTGTATTGAGCCATTATTATCCAGCAGTATTCAGAAAGCTTCATGGCAGAGTTAAATTTTAAGAAAGATAAAATAGTGGCTTTATAGATTTTTGACAGAGTTTTTCCCACATATAAAGGGAGGCATGGAAAGGGATATGTGACAAACTGTGGAGGCATTTGTGAGAAAAGCGAATGAATAGCTGATCGAGGTTGGCATTGGTAAAATGAAGGCAGGAGATCAGGTGTCTTGATAGACAGTAGAGCTGATAAGTATGACTGGTCTAAATCTTGAAGACCTTACAAGGTATTGACAAGAAGCTTATGTTTCATGCAATGGAGAAAGGGATAGTCAGTGGAAATTTTAAAAGAAAGTGACTTGGGCAGAATGATGAGGCAGGAAGATGATCCTAGCAACAGTGTTTTGAATAAGCTTGAGTGGAGGGGGGAGGCTGCAGATATAAAGGCCAGAGAGGAGATTACAGTAGTGAAGCATGAGCAAGTGTTGGCTATAGGAACAGACAGAAGAGGCTAGGTCTTTCAAATGCTATGTAGGAAGAAGATGCATGATTAAATGCACCCTGGATATATGGGTCTAGACAGAGAGAGGGCTGACTTGAAGTGACAACAAGATCACAGGAATGATTGGGAGGGGGATGGTCATATCCAAAGGGGTAAAGAAGGGGATGTAGAGACCTGAGAGGGAGGGAGATCAAAGGTTTAGTTTGGACCATATTGAGTTTAAATTGATGGCTGGATATCCATGAGGCGATATCACAGATGGAGATTTGGATGGATGAAGAGAACATCTCTGTAGATAAGTTATCGCCATCACCTGTATTGGTACAAAGGGCTATGAATATTCTATGGCTCATACAGTCTGACCAATCTCAATATAATTTTTGTTTAGTTTTTTTGTAGTTTAAATATAAAATACAATATGTTCCCCAAAGATACTACACTTGGTTGCAATATATGTCACATACGGTCTGGGCCAGAATTTGTCCCTTACCCTGATTTCATTGCCTAATAGCTCAGTATAAATGTCCAACAATAGGGAAAATGTTACAAGTTGCTAAATATATATTGTGTTTTGTAGAAAAAGAGTGAGTAATATTATGTGATTATATAATTAGCCTGATGTCATTCATGTGGATGAGGCACAAAGAGCTACGGTTGCATGTACAACCTTCAGTATGGGAGCACCTGAGCTTTGAGTGCTTGTTCTTACAGCTGAAGTTTTTATGTGTTAGTACAACAGCATGGATTAAAACTTGTTTGTCCTGTTGCTTAATATCACAATTTCCAATGAAATGTGAGGAAGAGGAAGGAACTGTGAAGTAGAGAGACAAAATATAAGAAAATGTTTGCAAATTTTTATCTTTCTTTAATTTTGTTTAAAGGTTTGCAAAACTTTTAAAAAGAGCTCTCCCTGAAGTTATTCATAGATCTCCCACTGACTTAAGTGGAAGCACAAACAGCTCAATATCTGTTGTAGAAGGTTCGTGCCGGGGCTCGATCCTCCTGGGCAGGAGGGGAGCCACACCGACTCACTACCGGTGGAGCAAACAACCAGTTAGTTCAGGGGCTCAGGCCCTCAGGCAGAGGCTGAGCGAACAAACAGTTAGGGAGCTCAGGCCCTTTGGTGCAGGGGCTGAGCAACAATACAGCAGTTAGGAGGCTCAGGCCCCTTGGGTGCAGGGGCTGAGCAACAATATTACAGTTCGGAAGGCTCAGGCCCTTTGGTGCAGGGGCTGAGCAACAACACAGCAGTTAAGGGGCTCAGGCCCTCTGGTGCATGGGCTAAGCAACAATACACAGTTAAGGGGCTCAGGCCCTTTGGGGGCAGGGGCTGAGCAACCATATAACAGTTGGGGTAAGCCCAGGCTCCTACACCTGAGCGTTGGGTGAGGGAGAAGCCTGCCACCCATGAGCGGAGGTGGCGGGGGGGACGCAGGCCCACCCACTCCACTGCATCCCAGCCCGGGGCCCTAGCAGCGGCCGCTGCCGCTACGGGTCAGTGGGGTGTCCTGGCCGAAACACACTGACATCGGCTCATATGTGTCTGCAGACTGACGGGGGTCGGCTACCCCCGGGCTACTTCCAAGTTCCCCCTCAGGGCCTACTTCGTCCGTGGCCCCGGGTCCAGGCCAGTCCACTAGCATGGATTCCTCTCGGCTGGGGCTTGGTGGCAGGTCCGGCAGCTCCTCGGGGAAATCCGGCCAATTGGGCTCGGGCGGCTCCTCCAGGTAACAGCAGGGGTGGAGGGGCTCTGGTGGCATCTCGCCTTCGCAGTTGGTGCGGGGGAGTTCCAACGGCTCCTCCCAATACCGGGAGCGGGGGGGCTCAGGCGGCTCATCCTCGTAGTGGGCTCGGGGCAGCTCCGGCCAGTTAGGACAACGGCCTCCGGCCTCGGAGGTCTCCCGGCCGCGAGCTCCCGGCTGCACGTCTGCTCCCTGCTGTGGCTGGGACCTCACTGAGCTCTGGCGGCTGGCTTTTATACTTCCTGACCCGCCCCTTGACTTCCGGGGGGCGGGAACAGGCGTCATGGCTCCGCCCACTTGGGTGTCTGTAAGGGCACTCCCTCTGCTGGGCAGGAGGGGAGCCACACTGACTCACTACACAGTTTAAGACACTTTTGTTTTTGTATGGGTGAGTAGATGACGCCTGAATATTATTAAAATACAGAGTATGTTCTATCATATATTTTAATCCAGAATGTTAAAACTGTTCAAGTAATAATGGATCTATTTTTTCACTTTTGAAACATTAGAGGAGAAGGCTGAATAAAATATTACCATTTTAATTATGGTATTTTATTTATGGTAAATTAAAGATGTAGAGTAGCTTGCTACAAGTACAATATTACCCAGGTGAATAATAATTCCACATTTTGAAGCCCTGTGTATTTAACTTGCTTTTCTCAACCAACAATCTCTCTTTTAAAGAGAATAAAATACTAAATACTAAAGTAGCCTTCAGGTTCAGTTGACTGTTGTTAGAGAAGTGATCAATATCCTGGGTGTTGTAATTAACTGTAAAAGAAGAGATTTTTATTATCTGTAAACTACTTTACCGATACAAACATAGAAAATTATAGCTTTTATTGCTATCCAATCAATCTTGATATTTCACTTAAAAACTAACTCTGATGGAGTTTCATTGTGACATTGGTTGTTAGTAAGAAATATATATACAGTATGTGGAGGAGAATAAAGGATGGATAAGGAGGAATCTTGGTCTGAATCACTTTTTGTCATTCATTGTATGCATTTTGTATGGCAAGAGGGAAAGTTCACGTGTAGCTTCAGAAAGATAGTTGATTAAAATGACAAACTACAATGAGTAATCTTTGTACTAGAATAATATTATGAGCTAGATAATTACATTTTTAAAATTTCAAAATATACAAATGTAAAAATTAATATGATGAATAATTTTTCTTAGAACTGATTCAGAGCAGATATTTTAGCACTTAAATTTAAAGTAATGAAGAAAACAAAGAGAACCTGTTAGATTAAAAATTGCTGTAAAAAATCCAGTAAATAAACTAGAAAGCAGGTATACTTTTTTCTGTTCAAGCAGCTTCTCACATACAGCCTGATTCCAAGCCCATTGAACTCCATGGGAGTTCAATGGGCTTTGGATCAAGCCCACACTTACTTAATTTGTGAAAAGGGCAGGTAAGATTTCATCTATGAAATAAATAATTAAAGCTTAATTGACATAGAGTTAGGTTACCATATGGTTTCATACATTACTGGACAGGTGAGAACTACACTACATTGCATGAGCTCCAAAAATAATTTGCCTTAAATTACACATTCTAAATTAATCTATTTTTTTTAAAAATATTTCTTTGTTTTGTAGATTATATATCTGAAAATCTACATTTTTATTTGGCTTCAAGATATTTTTAAAGATGATTATGTATTTTGATAAGGAGAATTATACAATACATTTGAAACTGCTTTTTGTAACATATTTTAATAACAGACATTAGATTTGAGAGAGAGGCACAAATTTTCAAGTTTTAAGACAGCTCAGCTAAAATAAGGTAAGTTTGTACTCTAATGTAGTGCTAAGTAGTAATCAAAATGTATTAATTTAATATTTACATAATACTATTGTAAACTAAGTATACTTTCTATAACATTAATTTTCATAGCCAGTGAATACATTAGTCATAATACCAACTTTGTGGTAAGATATTTGAGTTTTTTTAATATGTTGAAAGAGCGTTATTACATTAATTACCATACCATCCTTTCGGCCATTATTTTATATTGTTTAGAATATAAGATGAGGATAACTATCAAGTTAGTGAAATAAAATATGTGAATTTGACCAGTTTACAGAAAGTATTTTGAGTAAAAAAAACAAAACCATCTTTCTGCTCTAGTTTTATAGTCACATAGTACATTTTTAATGGTTTAATGAATGTCTGTTTGGATTGTTAATTAGAATTTACGTGAATACATATTTTGAATGAAAAGAATTTCATGCATGAAATATAGTAAAGACCATATCTTACACATGGTAAGATGTTTCTTATTGTTTTCTGTCCAAGGAGCGCAACTGGTTAGCATTTGAACTATGAGAAACTAATTTAGGGACTTATCCAATCATCATTATTCATAATATACTACACTGTTAGTGATCATACCTTCACAAAAGTATGGAAAATCAAAATACAGTTTTAACGCAATACAGTTTTACTTGTTATGGCTTTTATAATAGCATTAAAAGTAAAAAATATTTTAACTTGATAATATATTCAGTCCATGTACAAGCATTTTAAGATCCTACATGTATGCAAATTGGAAATTACCTTTTTCGTGTCAAAGTCCAATGGTGGTATTAAATTACATTAATAATTAGTCTTTCTGGAGCTAAAGTTTCAGTCTTTTCAGTAAGGTTAGATACTGTGCTTTCTTCACTTCAGAGTGATGTCATCAGATACTGTGTATCCATAGAGAGATGCATAGCTCACTTACAGGGTTTTTTATTTTCTTTCTTGAGTACTGCTTGAATACTAATTATTTTAATACTAGGCCTACTGTATTGTGGAACAAACCGCTTTATTATAGGTTCATTTCTGTTTCAGGGCTCATGTTGAATAGATCAGAATCACCTTTGAGGTTGACAGGAATAGGTCTGTGCATTATAAATACGTTAATGATATAAGCACTTTCAGTTGTTTTATTTTAATTTTAAATATCAGGGTGCATAATACTTGAAAATATGCTTTGATTTTAGAATGAAGTAATTGTAGTTAACTTGGATGGTTAGTTTTTTGTTTTTATTTTTAAATTAGAACTCTATTTCATACCCTCCCTCTGTCCCATGTGGGGCCACTGATCAGAAACCCACTAACCAGCAGAAAAACAATTGCAGACTTAGCAAATAAGAATCCATTTCCCTTCTGCTGGTGACATCCATGTGCTGTCTGCATATTTAAACATTGAAAGACACAAGACACTTGTCCATGTGCTTTTCGTGCAGGATGCTTTTAAAAAAAATGTAGCTGGCCAGTTACCCAGGGCCTGTGTAATTTTGGACCATTTGCCCTTTTCTCTCTGCTTGCCCAGTCCTCTTTCCTTTTTGTAGCTTTCTGATAAGTTAAAAAAAGATCAAACTAAAAAAATAGATAGCATACCAGAGAATTGATTAATGTAAGGTAACAACAGTGTATAACGGTTAAACATGAGGCCATGACTTTGTATGTATAATAGATCAGACCTGATTGAACGATGCTGCTGAACCAGTTTTAGTACAGTTGGTTCTGGCTGGGTACTTGGTGTGGCATGAGCCAAAGAAGTATCAGCATAGAGGGTGTGCTATATGCTATATGCATACAGCCTGAAATGTAAGAGGTCTTCTGACCCTACTCTGGATCTTGATCTTTGTTAATCTGGTTAATGACCTGGGTACAACAGAGGTGGCTATGGTTGTGCTGATTGATGATCTCCTAGTGGTGGATGACTGTCAGGTATCCTTGCTGATGTTGTTACATCTGTTAGTTTTCTTCAGTACAGTTAACCATGAAGTTTATTTGTGAACCATTGTGGGGTGGAGAAGGCTGCTTTTGAGTGGCTTAGTGGGTACTCTCACAGGATGGTGGTAGGCTACTTCTCCAATATGAATGTGCAGGGACGGCGCAACCCATTAGGCAACCTAGGCGGTTGCCTAGGGCGCTACAATTTGGGGGGCGGTGACCGTGGCGGTATTTCGGCGGCGGGACCTTCCGCCGCCTCTGTGGGGGGCGGCATTTCAGGGCGGGACCTTCCGCCGCCTAGGGCGGCAGAAAAGCTGGCAGCGCTCCTGTGAAGGTGCTCTCATGTGTGGATCTTCAGGGGATCCATCTTGTCATCACATGCTTAGAAAAGTGGACTAGGTCATTAGGAGGATTAGTGTGGAGACATGGATTGTATTGTATTCAGTATTCTGATGATGTACATCTTTGTCTCCTATCTCAGCTGAGCCTTCCATAATGGTCAGATGCATTACTAATTGTCTGTGGGAGACTGAAATATGGAAGAGGGAAAGGTGGCTGAGACTCAATCCAGTCAAAATGGAAATGATTTTGGTTGGTTGAGGGAAGCAACCAGAAGATATGTCAGGAAATAATATCAGCTTCCTTTGGTTGAAGTATGTGTGTACTATTTTGTGGATTGAGTTTGCAAGCTGAGAGTCAGGTTTAAACTCCCAACCCTCTGCTAGAAGAGTAGGAGCAGCTACAGTTAGGCTGGCTTTTTTCATCTCTGCTGGCCAGAAGTGTACACTTGATTCTTATGTATTCCCTGCATTTGTCACCTCAAGATTAGACTAGTGTAATGTATTCTACATGGGGCCACATATTAAATCCATCTAGAAACTGCAACTAATGCAAAATTCAGTAGTCATCTTGTTAAGTGATGTGTCATTTCATGAACATATTAAGCTGGTACTCTATGGGCTTGTCTATATAGGTGGGGGGAGGGGGGTTACTACACACTAACTTGAGTTTGTGCACATTGAAATGGCCTTTGTGTACACAACACAAACCCTAAAAGCATAGTAACTCCCTAACTGTGCAATCAGTAATACACTTTCAAAGTGTAGTAACTTTGTTGCAAATTGTGTTAGTGCAAATTAAGTGTTTGAGTACACCGAATGCTCCTTCACACTACTTTATCAGTCCTCCAACTGCTAAACCACACTGTTTTGCATGCTGCTGTGACCGACCTGTCTGTTTACCTGTGTGCCCTCCACTACTCTGGGGTCAAATTGACCAGATCTCCCCTCCCCTGTTTAAAATCTGGCACGGGGCCAGGATTTGTACATTTGCACCTGGATTTGAATACATCAGTATTACAGTGGTATTATTACAGCAGTGCTACACAATACCTTGTGCATCCACTCAGAGCTGTGCAGAGATCTTGCCATCTGGGGAGAAGCAATAGTGCAGCCATTTCTTGCCATCAACCACCACAATAAAGACATGTTCATAGATTTTGTGAAGTAGCTGGCTGCGAAGGGTCACAGCTGGGACACTAATCGGTGTCACCTGAAGAGCAAAGAGCTTAGGATCCTTTACAAGAAAACCAGGGATGCAAAGCAAATCTCCAGTAATGCCCCTGTATCCTGTCCATTTTATGAGGAGGTGGACAGGATTTTTTTTAGGCACCCCACTATCAAACCCAGCTCATGTGTGGACAGTGCTGACACTGTCACTGCCACCAGCAAGGAGACTGTTAATCCCAAGAAAGACCAAGATTCAGAGGAGGATGAGGAGATCTTCCTGAACAGCCAAGGCTCTCTTCTTCGACAAAACCCTAAGGGTACCCCAGATACCCCAGCCAGATACTCTATCCAGGACACAGGATGATGATCCTTTTGAGGGGACCTCAGCATGTAAGTATCTATCATTATAATTTATTATTGTTATTTATTTATTATGCTTTACAGCAGTGGTAACTGATTGTGCCTGGTGGCAGCTGCCATTTGTAGTGGATGTGAGCTAGGAGCCTTTCTGAGCTTCTAGCCCCTGCTTCCCTCTTTCCTTCACCCAGCAGTGTCTCCCTTTCTTCCCCCTTTCCACCAAACACATTTTCAAAATGGCAACTGGGCCAGGTATTCAGCCTTTAACTCATACTGACATCCCAAACATTGATTGTTTACATACCCATGGCATGGAGGGCACATATCCATCTACTTATTTTCTTTTCCCTGCCTGCCTCTCTCCACTGGCTGGTGAATGCCGATCCCCCCAGCAGCCCTATTTGCATGCCCAAACTGGCATCAACATACTGTGGCCCTAACCCTTCTCCTATTGGGCAGTAGATTCAAATAACGAAACCTTGTAGTTGTACAAAGTTTTAAAAGTTTACTGAAACAAGCAGTGCAGGAAAAAAGGGTAAGTTAGGTTTCACAATTTACATGAGGGGTATATGTAGACATAGGGATTACACACCTATACAGCTATTTAGGCTATTGCTCCCAGCTGAGGCATATCAAGTACCCTTTTCAACATTGCAACCAGAGTTTTATACAGGAAAGAAGTTCAGGTTAGTTTTGTTTTCAGTTTAGCTTAGTTAGTGTACAAGAAGAATATGTAGGTAAAGGGATTGCATAGATTTACAGCCTTTGAGGCCACCAGCTCAGGTATATCCAGTACCTTTTCCTCACTGCAGTCAATTAGGCAAATGTTACATAATGACATTTCATAGCATATTGTAGAGAAAAAGACTGGGAGCCATTAAGGTTTCAAACAATCAATGCAAAACCCAATCTGTTTCTTTCTGCACTTTCTTCATGTCTGCAGAGGAGTTAAAGCAGAATTAAATGCAAAGAAGTGCTCTCTATTGGTACGGACATTCCATGGTTGCCCTTCCATTCCTGCAGCACTTCTAGGGGGGCCATCTTGGTGAATAACATCACAGCATATTGCTGGTCTTCCCTTTGCCTTTTTGAATAAGTCCCTTCTCTGCCTTCTAATCACCTACATCAATGTAACGTCACCAAGAGTCAAGATTGCCTTAAGAGGTACAGAAGGGATTACCGTCCAGCCCCTTCCCACACCCTAGCCATCCTCACCCCCCGTTGTCTACACCCACCATCCAGATATTTAACACAAAATTACAGCATACGCTGTAAGACCCAACCTAGGATACACACATACCCAACTCATCCACATCACCCATCCATACACTTATTGCAAAGCTGCAGCATGAACTATCAGACTTAACCTAGGAAACACATATACCTACTCACCTCCCCAAACATCCTTAAAACTATGACGTGTAGAGTAGGACACCTATGCATAAGAGGGGCAAGGATGAGCACGATTTACCCTCTCTGATGTCTTCCAAGACTTGGATGAATCTCCAGATGAAATTCAGAAATAGAGGGAATACTTTCCTTCTATTGAAGTAGTACTAATCTGAACAATAACTACTTGTGTTTTTTTTTTTATCCCTTCCCCCAGCTATTGTACCTGATTTGGTGAGACCCTCAAGGATAGGTCCTTTATCAACAGCTGGCAAATTTGAGAGGGAAGAAATGGATGTCAAAAGAGGAGATGTTTGGAGTTCTCCTGATGGACTCGTAGGGTATGCCTACACTTAAAATGCTGCAGTGGCAGTGCTTCAGTGTGAACACTCACTACAGCAACAGGAGGGATTTTCCTTACTGTAGTTAATCCATCTTCCTGAGAGGCAGTATCTAGGTCAACAGAAGAATTCTTCTGTCAACCTAGCACTGTCCGCATCGGGGTTAGGTTGGCATAGCTACGTCTCTGAGGGGTGTGGATTTTTCACACCCCTCGGAGACGTAGCTATATCGATATAAGTTTTCAGTGTTGAACAAATGGAAAGCCACCAAGCACCAGAAGGGTGTTTTGCTGGTTGAGTGGGAGAAGGATAGGCAGCTGGCCAGAGACAGCATGGACCTGACCCGGATTAGCATTGTCCTGACCAGGGACGCTGTAGAGAAGGAGTGGGACATGTAGAGGAAGCTCCTGGAGGCAATTAACAGGCAAAATACTTTGCTGGAACATATATTACTGCTAGGCCAACAGGCAATACAGCATCCTCAAGCAGGACACTGTCATGTTCTCCAACCCTTAGATAACACTGATTACTGGGATCAGCAGCAGATATACCCTGTGGTTGCCCCACAACCTTGTAGTTAGTGGCCATTCCCTTTCAAGTCCCAGCACATGGTAGCAAGAACAGCAGTGCATGAGAGCCAAACTTATTTGAACCCTCCACTGCAACAGAGGCTGTTCTCCCACACCACTCTCGCCCCTAAGGCAGGGTGATCAGAAGGAGAATTAAGACCTTCATGCTTGTGACCAGGAGTGTGTGCTGCCTCTTTCCCATTGCTGTCTGATGACTCTTTCCCACTGCACTGTTTGTAAATGTTCCCTAGTCGCACTTTGTCACTTTCAAGTTGTATATAATGTATGTTTATTTGTAAATTTGAAATGTTATCCAAGTTTTATTTTTCTATATGTTTTGTACTGGCACAATTTATACAATAAAGACCATTAAATATACCTTAAAGAAACTACAGTGCATGGAATACACCAAGACTCCCAGTTTCCACATAAGAGCACTATATTTGGTTTTAAAAAATCATAAGAGCCTCCTCAAAATGTGAAATATATGATTAAAACCTAAATGTGCCATACCAGCACTGTATGATTTTATAAAAATTCATAAAATCATCTCCCGTACTCAACAAACATACAACACTTCCCCTCCCCTACATTTCTACTGACAGCACAGCAGAATGTTTTCAAACCCCAACCTTAAAGAAAGAGCAAAAGACATGCCTGATATTTTGCTGTGGCAATTCGCACTTTGCAATAGATGCCTTACTGGCTGCTCAGACTGCCTAGCAAACTTCTGCACCATTGCCTCTCACCTACTCTTGAGGCTCTGCCACTTGCTCTCTCTATTGTGCAAAATACAGCATGCATTTGTAATCTGAGGTAGGTATTGCTCTGCAGTCTCTAACTGTGTCATGAGAGAGCAGCACCTTCCTTTCAGTCGGCCAGATGCACACTGTCATCCTGCAACTGCTCAAGGTATAGTCGAACAGTTCCTTTCTTCTATCCTATATGGCTTCATCAGCAAGGGAAGCAGAGGATAAGTGGGGTCTTCCAGAATGACAGAGGTAATCTCAATATCATTAATGTTGATAGTGATCCTGAGGACAAATCCTCCATTATTCATTAAGGCAAACAGTTGGGAGTTCTGAAAAGATCCTAACATCATGGACCTTTCCAGACCACTCTGCATTAATGTTTGTGAACCTGCCACAGTGATCAACCAAGCCTTACAACACTGGAGAAATATCCCTTTCTGTTTATAGACTTGAGGCCTGGTGGGGGGCAAATGGCAGGCACATAGATCCCATTAGTTGCCCCAGTACAATTTAGGAACCCCATGCATGCAAAGCTATCAATAACCTGAGCATTGGCAAGCTTTTTGACTCAGTGCATCTGTACCTTTTGCATTGCAGTGATGACCAATATATGCTAGCTAGCATATATATAAAAATAAATAGCATATATATCATAGAATATCAGGATTGGAAGGGACCTCAGGAGGTCATCTAGTCCAACCCCCTGCTCAAAGCAGGACCAATCTCCAGACAGATTTTTACCCCAGTTCCCTAAATGGCCCCCTCAAGGATTGAACTCACAACCCTGGGTTTAGCAGGCCAATGGTCACACCACTGAGCTATCCCTCCCCCCCAAATATATGGAGATATACCTATATCATAGAACTAGAAGGAACCCTGAAAGATCATTGAGTCTAGCCCCCTACTTTCACTAGGAGGACCAAGTACTGATTTTGCCCCACATCCTTACATGGCTTACTCAAGGATTGAGCTCACAACCCTGGGTTTAGCCGGCCAATGCTTAAACCACTGAGCTGTCCCTCCCCCTATTAGTTTGCATTAAGCACAAATAGCATTAAGCACAAATAGCATAGCAGTTATAAAGCAAGGCCTACAATTGGCCTATACCTTTGCTATAATCCTGTTCTCTTATGTTAAATATCCCATAATACTTTGCATTAGATGAAGTAAGTTTTGGCACAAGCAGATAGGAAACTTGTCAAAATCAAGATACATTCATTCTATGTCTTAATACAAGCTAGGGAAATACTTTCATGAACCAGTACCTGAAATGCTAGTATCCAAAACAAAAATAAGGAAGGAACAAAACAGCAAGTTAGGGAACTCGGACAAACTGATGGTTTGGATTTTAGTGATGTGTAAAGAGGTGTGTAACTTGCAAAATCATTCATAAATAATACCAGATGAACGGTGTAATTTTGGGAGCACATCTTTTTCATAAGGTGAGAGTAACATAGCTGCATGCGATGGCTTCCTGAAGACTGGTATTGTATAGAACCCTTTTCCTGTATTATGTTATTATTGGCTTATAGCAATAAACCTGACTGACATTGGTTATTTTGTCTCTGAGAATATTTCATACTGAACCAAAGTGTGTTCAAACAATTGATTATATAGTTTATCGACAAAGTGGTGAGCCTAGCCAGAAGCCATCTAGCCAAAATGTCAGTTGAACCAAGCAGTGCAGGGTCATGACCTAATTGCTTGGAAGGGGATAACGTTCAGTGAGACGTGGGACTCTAGTGTTCATTAATCTCATGTACACTGATGAAGCTGGCTCTGGCTGGGCCGATGAGTGCTATAAGCGCTCCCACAATTCCAGTACGGACAGGAGGTGCTGCTGTGATTTAAAAAAAAAATATAATAAGCGCTACTCCTGTGGCACGCCTATTTAAAAGTAACTAGTTTTTATAGAAAGTGCATGATAAAGCAGTCTAGGCAAAACACCAATACTTTAGGAATTGCTGGGCAAAAAGCCATTCTTTAAGAATAAATAAAGATTAATTACAAGTGAAACTTTCTGGGCAAAACACCCAGATACAGCAAAGGCTAAAATGGTGAAGTCCCAAAGCCCAAGAATTAGCAATTATGCTAGCTGTAAATAATAATGAGCTACTGAAATTTTTGTAAAAAAAAATGTAACTAAATATAGGGACAGTTCATTTATGCAGGATGTGAGGCACATAAATGACCCCCAGGTTTCATTAGATGAAGTAAAAGTTAAACAAATAAGAAAACAAATCAAAGAACTAAGAGAAGGGTTAAAACTAGAAAAAGATCAAAATAGGAAATTAAAACAGCAAGTGGAAGGTATAAGCATCTGTAATACCCCCCTTGCTCACCGTTTACAAGAAATGCAGGGAAGACTAGGAAATTGTCGGACAAGATGCAGCCAACAAGAGGGAGAAAAATTAGGCTGTTGAAGACAGACTAAAAATCTTAAACCTGTACGGAGTTGCCCAAAACCAGTTAATTACAGCTAGGAGAAGAGCACTTCTGTAATCCATTAAAAGTGCAGACAAAAGCAACAGGCACTTGGGGAATAATTTCAGATTTGGTGGGAACAGGTAGCAAGCCCCCACTCAGAGGGGGTTAAAAATGAGAGTTCCTCCTTTCCACCCCTTACTCTAACCCACAGAACCCCACTCCCTTCTTAGAGCTAGTAATATAACTTTTATCTCCAATATTTTTCCGTACAGGTCCAGTTTTTCTTTTGTCCTTTCTCAGTTTGCTAAGCTTGGTGCTGCTGCCTGTACTTTGAAATGCCCTCACTTAATCTCTCTTGGCTGATGTCACTCTCCCTTCCTACATTGCTTTCTCCTCATTTCCTCCCTCCCTTTCTCTTAAAAGTTAAGTTATTACAGAAATCCCTGTTGCAGAAAGAGATGGAGAAGCTCAAAAAACCCAAAGAAACCATCAAAATGGTTAAGGTAAAAACTTTATAAGTCCAGTAAATTAATGATTTTAGCCCTTCAGGGATGCAGCAGCTGAAGATACTTAACCTTCTTGAAGGTATAGTTGCCAAGCAACAGCAATGCTAACTCTGCTTCAAATCCTAGCCACTAATATAAGAAACATGGGTTTTCCATATTTCTGTATAGCAGTATTCTTAAGATAAAAGTAACAAGTAATGGAAATTGCCTTAGGTTAACTAAATTAATACAGTACAACAAAGTGGGCAAATAGCTTAATAGAGATTTTTATCAATGCTTATTACAAGTTTAAATATAAACTTGCCTGATTAAATATTTAATTCTTTTGTTTACCATTTTTTGCTTTCCAAAATGTGTTGTCTTAATAACTTTAAGGTCTTAATGCCTTATCTTGTATTGCTAATGTAAGCAGAGTCAGGATGAGCTCTACCCTGACATCTGGTGGTGAATTATGGCGAGTGTGGAAAAGAACTCCAGGGGCTGATCTTGTTTGCATAGGCACACCCACTCGCCTAGCATGAAACACAGCAACTGAAAGTGGTTACTTTGGCTGGTGTGGGATCCCCAGTTTCTCTATTATTGGGGCAGGAAGAATAAAGTTTTGTTACCCTGATTCTGTGAATCAAGGCCAGTGGATCTGTTGTATGACAGAAGGACTGAGTGAGTCCTTCACCATTACCTAAGTAGCACTTGCTTGACAAGGGGCATGGGTTACAAAACCCAGTGAATTGAGAGAGGATGGGGACAGGTATTTGTACCTGATGGTATGGGCCCCCTCTGAGGGTCTGAAACACCAATTGCACCACCTCCTCTCTCCACTGTGGAATGTCAGAGCTAACTTTGATTCCCTTAGGAGTCTAGTTACAGGCTGCTGAGCTGAATTCACTTTGGGCCAATGGTGCACCAGCACTGGGGCTCCCCTACTATACTATGAGCTGAAATTGCTAAGAGCTGAAATCACAAAAGAGCTGATGTTATTAAGAGCTGAGATCACTGAGGCTATGTTAACTAGTGGGGGAGCCTGAAGCTATATTGCTCAGCAGCTGGCAGAGCAATTTGTGGGGACGACTGGAGGAGCAGCGAGCGGCGTGGAGCCTTGCGGGGCCGGTTGGAGTGGCCCAAGGAACGGCGAGCGGAGCTGTTTGCGGGGACGGCTGGAACGGCTCACAGGTCGGTGAGCGGAGCAGAGCGGAGTGGAGCGGAGCACCTTGTAGTGCGGAGCAGTTCGTGGGATGGCAGGAAAGTGGACTGGCTCATGGTAAAGGCTGCGGTGGAACACCCACGGAGAAACAGACGGCTGGCCAGCCTCGGATCACGTAAGGTGCCCCTTAACACCCTGCGTGCCCCCCCCCCCCTTTACTCTGGGGCTGCACTGACCAGGGGCAGAGACTTTGGGGGTTGTTGGACTTTTGGGACTTTGGGTGGTTGCTGGACCCCAGAGACTTTGGGGATGTTGGACTTTGGGGACTCTGGGTGATTTTTGGGTTGCTGGATTCAAGAACCAAAGGGAAAGGACACAGCCCAATTTGCTGGGGTGGGTTTTGCTCATGGTTTGTGTTATGAATCCTGTTTGTGGTGTTTTTCCAATTTTATGCTGATGTCGTTTACCTCATGTTATTAAACATTTTCTGCTACACTCAGACTCCGTGCTTGCGAGAGGGGAAGTATTGCCTCTTAGAGGTACCCAGGGGGGTGGTATGTAATTGTCCCAGGTCACTGGGTGGGGGCTCGAGCCGGTTTTGCATTCCGTTATTGAAACGGAACCCCTAGATACAGAACCCGGCCCTTGTTGCTGCCAACTTAGATGGGCAGAAGGGTTACACTATAAATACAGTTTTGGCACCATTCATCTTTAATTATAAGTTTGCCCTTCGTCATGTATATTGTCTTATGTTGTGTGTCACGTGACTAATCTTTGTTTATTTTGTTGCAACAAAAGCCAAATTTATACTCATAATTAAAAAAAATAATATAAGTGGTATCATACTATTTAATATTAAGGCTGGATCGTAACCATCATTAAATTTAATTTTTTCTGCAAAGCTCAAAAAGGCCTCAGTGATAAATATATGTACATATATTTCAGTCTTAATAAATAATGCAATTACAAACAAAAAGGATTTTTTAATTAATCAAAGGCTTTTTGATCAAAGGAGAAAAAACCTGTAGGGCAGCAGTTCTCAAACTTTAGCAACCCAAGGACCACCATTCTGATTTAAAAATTTTTGGGGACCCCTAAGTCCCCCTGCTGAGCCCCAGACCCTGACCCCACCCCACCTTTTCCCGCCCCCGCTCTCTCCTTCCCCTCTCCCTCTGTCGCTCGCTCTCCCCCACCCTTGCTCACTTTCACCAGGCTGGGGTAGGGGGTTGGTTTGCAGGAGGGGGGTGCAGGCTCTGGGAGGGAGTTTGGGTGCGGGAGGGGGTGCAGGGTGCAGCTCTAGGAGGAAATTTGGGTGCGGGCTCTGGGTTGGGGCAGAGGGTTGGGATGCGGGAGGGGGTGCGGAGTTTGGGCTTGGGCTGGGGAGTGCTTACCCTGGGTGGCTCCCGAAAGCGACCGTCACATCTCCCTGGCAGCGGCTCCTAGGCAGGGGGTCTCTGTGCAGGCACTACCGCTGCAGTTCCTGGCCAATGGGGGCTGTGGAGTTGGCGCTCGGGGGGGGGGCAGTGCCCAGGGGCCACATGGCCGCAGGGACGTGGTGACTGCTTCCGGGGGTGGCGCGGAGTGGAGCCAGGCCAGGTAGGGAGCCTGCCTTAGTCCCGCTGTGCTGCTGGACTTTTAGCACCTAAAATCTCCTGGTTTGGCTTCAGGAGCCTCCGGGAGATGGGTGGGGGGAGGGAGGAGTTGATCAGCGGGGTCCGTGGACCCTCTGGAGTACCCTTGGGCCACCCCCAGGGGTCCACGGACCCCAGTTTGAGAAATGCTGCTGTAGGGGAAAAACCTCAACATTAATGTAAAGGTAATATTAATAAAATCATATTTTAATAAAGCTTTTATAAACTTTTTAGCCCCTTTATTAAATATTAAAATATAGATATAAATGTGATAATATATATTGTTCAACATTGTGGCTATGTCTGATTATGTTGCAAAATGTTAGAGCTGACCAAACAATTTCAGCAGGTTTCTAACTTTGTCTTCTAAGCACAAGCAAATGTCATGAAAGTTTAATACCCTCAAGTGCTTGGATAAATCTGTATGTAAACTTCATTTTGCTTTAATTTTTATACTATTTTGTGTTATGATAAGAAAAAGTATTTGTTATAAGGTTTATACTTTCAAATATTTAACAAAAATTCAGTTGCTACCACAAGCAGATTAATTCTAAAAAGCTTGGGTAAAAATTCTGTGGCTAACTCCCTTGCTAAAACAGAGTGCTCAACAGGGGAGAGCAATGCATATTCTCACAGAAGATTGCGAGCATCTATTTTAGCAGTCAAGCGCTATATCTGTTTTAAAAAACTAGTAATGCACATATTGAGGAAGTAATAATGAATATTTTTATGCAAAAACTGCAAAAGCATCTAAATCATGTTTAATTTGTGCTAAAGAATTGGAAAAATCAGAATAAAAAGCAAAAATATATTTTAATAATTGGAGGGGAAAATTAGACTAACATAACCAGGTCATTCTTCTGTCATATGCTGTACCAAAGCGTAGTTTGTGTTATAAGTGACTTGATCCCTATTACATTGTAAATGAACTAAATTAATCTGTATATAAATTTGGTTTACTGAAAACAAGAGAAATGTAAATTTGTAAACAAATAACATGTTAACCAACATCCCACTGCCAGAAGACACCAGAAGATATTAGTGAAGATGCCCTAGGCATTGGAAGAAGAAAAGATAGTGTGTTATAAATAAGACTGATCAACTACACTACAACATACTGTATATGGACAACTCAGGGTATGTCTACACTACGGGATTACTCCGAATTTACAGAATTCGATTTTTGGCAACAGATTGTATAAAGTCGAGTGCATGCGACCACACTAAGCACATTAATTCGGTGATGTGCGTCCATGTACCGAGGCTAGCGTCGACTTCCGGAGCGTTGCACTGTGGGTAGCTATCCCATAGTTCCCGCAGTCTCCCCTGCCCATTGGAATTCTGGGTTGAGATCCCAATGCCTGATGGGGTAAAAAACATTGTCGCTGGTGGTTCTGGGTACAGCCTTACCCCTCCCTCCGTGAAAGCAATGGCAGACAACCGTTTCACACCTTTTTTCCTGGGTGAACTGTGCAGACGCCATACCATGGCAAGCATGGAGCCCGCTCAGCTCAAGACAGCAGTCATGAACATTGTAAACACCTCGCGCATTATCATGCAGTTTATGCTGAACCAGGACCTGAAAAACCAGGGGAGGAGGAGGTGGCTACGGCAGCGCGGCGACGAGAGTGATGAGGACATGAACACAGAATTCTCTCAAACCATGGGCCCTGGCGCTTTGGAGATCATGCTGTTAATGGGGCAGGTTATAGCCGTGGAACGCCGATTCTGGGCCCGGGAAACAAGCACAGACTGGTGGGACCGCATAGTGTTGCAGGTCTGGGACGATTCCCAGTGGCTGCGTAACTTTCGCATGCGTAAGGGCACTTTCATGGAACTTTGTGACTTGCTTTCCCCTGCCCTGAAGCACCAGAATACCAAGATGAGAGCAGCCCTCTCAGTTGAGAAGCGAGTGGCGATAGCCCTGTGGAAGCTTGCAACACCAGACAGCTACCGGTCAGTCAGGAATCAATTTGGAGTGGGCAAATCTACTGTGGGGGCTGCTGTGATGCAAGTAGCCAAAGCAATCACTGAACTGCTGTTACCAAAGGTAGTGACTCTGGGAAATGTGCAGGTCATAGTAGATGGCTTTGCTGCAATGGGATTCCTTAACTGTGGTGGGGCGATAGATGGAACCCATATCCCTATCTTGGCACCGGAGCACCAGGGCAGCCAGTACATAAACCGCAAGGGGTACTTTTCAATGGTGCTGCAAGCACTTGTGGATCACAAGGGACGTTTCACCAACATCAATGTGGGCTGGCCGGGAAGGGTTCATGACGCTCGCATCTTCAGGAACACTAATCTGTTTAAACGGCTGCAGCAAGAGATTTACTTCCCAGACCAGAAAATGTTGGGGATGTTGAAATGCCTATAGCTATTCTTGGGGACCCAGTCTACCCCTTAATGCCATGGCTCATGAAGCCATACACAAGCAGCCTGGACACTAGTCAGGAGCTGTTCAACTACAGGCTGAGCAAGTTCAAAATAGTGGTAGAATGTGCTTTTGGACATTTAAAGGGTCGCTGGCGTACTTTACTGACTCGCTCAGACCTCAGCTAAACCAATATTCCCATTGTTATTGATGCTTGCTTTGTGCTCCACAGAGAGTAAGGGGGGGACCTTTATGGCGGGGTGGGAGGTTGAGGCAATTCGCCTGGCCGCTGATTACACGCAGCCAGACACCAGGGCAATTGGAAGAGCACACCAGGAAGCGCTGCGCATCAGAGAAGCTTTGAAAACCAGTTTCATGACTGGCCAGGCTTCCGTGTGAAAGTTCTGTTTGTTTCTCCTTGATGAAAACCCGCCCCCTTGATTGACTCATTCCCTGTAAACAACCCACCCTCCCCCTTCAATCACAGCTTGTTTTCAAAGGAAATAAAGTCACTATTGTTTAAAAATCATGTATTATTTATTAATTGATTATAAAAAGAGGGAGAGAACGGACAAGGTAGCCCGGGTGGGGTTTGGGAGGAGGGGAGGAGGGAAGGAAAAGGCCACTTCAAAAGTTCAAAATAATGACAGCCTTTTGCTTGGGCTGTCCACTGGGGTGGAGTGGCAGGGTGCACGGAGCCTCCCCCCCCCCACCCCCGCGTTCTTATATGTCTGGGTGAGGAGGCTGTGGAACTTGGGGAGGGCGGTTATACAGCGGCACTCTGTGATCCTGTTGCTGTTCCTGAAGCTCCACCAGATGCCGGAGCATGTCCGTTTGATCCCGAATTAGTCCCTGCGTTGCATCCTGCCTCCTCTGATCTTCCTGCCACCACCTCTCATCTCGAGCATCCCTCCTGTCCTCACGTTCACTGGCATCTTTCCTGTACTTTGATACCGTGTCCTTCCACTCATTCAGATGAGCTCTTTCATCGCAGGTCGATTGCATGATTTCCAAGAACATTTTGTCTCGTGTGCGTTTTTTTTCGCCGCCTTATCTGAGATAGCCTTCGGGACGGAGGAAGGAGGCTTGAAAAATTTGCAGCTGTGGGAGGGAGGGAAAAAAGGGAGAGAAGTATTTAAAAAGATACATTTTACAGAACAATGCATATACTCTTTCATGGTGAACAACACCATTCACATTACATAGCACATGTCATTTCGGTACAAGGTCGCATTTTGCATCTTATATTGAGTGCCTGCGGCTTTGGTGTTAGAGATCACAGACGCAGGGCTGGGCAACAGAATTCGGCTTGCATGCAGCATGGTAAGCCATTGTCTTTCGGCTTCTGCAACCTTCATTAAAGCAACGCCCTCCTTTCCCATACCAAGCAAAGCCCGTTGAGTGCTGCGGTTTTCCTGTTAACGTGCAACAGCGGAAACCAAACTAAACCCCCCCATCACCCATCCAATTCTCTGGAATGATCGCTTTACCCCTCCCCCCACTGCGTGGCTGGTATCAGGGAAGATCCCTGCAGAAACCAAACGGCCACCTCTGTCCCCTTAATTAAATTCCCGTATTTCAACCAGGTTACCATGAACGATATCACTCTCCTGAGGAACACAGCGAGATAAAGAACGGATGTTGCTTGAATGCCAGCAAACACCAGGACCATACGCTGCCGGGCTTTATTGTGCAATGATACCAGATTGCTTGCTACTAGCATGGGCTGTCAAGTGTCCTACCATGGAGGACGGAATAAGGCTGCACTGCCCAGAAACCTTCTGCAAAGGCTTTTGGAGTACCTCCAGGAGAGCTTCATGGAGATGTCCCTGGAGGATTTCCATTCCATCCCCAGACACATTAACAGACTTTTCCAGTAGCTGTACTGGCCGCGAATGCATCCCAAGTCCTCAGGGCAAATTAATAATTAAAAAACGCTTGCTTTTAAACCGTGTTTTATATTTACAAAGGTACAATCACCTGAGGTCCCTTCCATGGGTTCATGGTCTGGGATACCGCCTTGGGAGGGTTGGGAGGGTACTTCAGTCAGGCTGAGAAAAAGATCCTGGCTGTTGGGGAGAACGGAGTGCTGTGTGCTCTCCGCAAGCTCGTCCTCCTCCTCCTCCTCCTCATCTTCCCCGTCCGCAGAATCCTCAGGCATGGCTGAGATTACCCCCTCCTCGGATCCACGGTCAGGGGTGGGGTAATGGTGGCGGCCCCCCCCTAGAATTGCATGCAGCTCAGCGTAGAAGCAGAATGTCTGCGGCTCTCCCCCGGACCTTCCGTTTGCTTCTTTGGTTTTCTGGTACGCTTGTCTGAGCTCCTTAACTTTCACGCGGCATATTGTCCCTATTGTGGCCTCTCTCCTTCATGCCCTTGGAGATTTTTTCAAATGTTTTAGCATTTCGTCTTTTGGAACGTAGTTCTGCTAGCATGGAATCCTCTCCCCATATAGCGATCAGATCCAGTACCTCCCGTACGGTCCATGCTGGTGCTCTTTTTCGATTCTCAGACTGCATGGTTACCTGTGATGATGAGCTCTGCGTGGTCACCTGTGCTCTCCACGCTGGGCAAACAGGAAATAAAATTCAAAAGTTCGTGGGGCTTTTCCTGTCTACCTGGCCAGTGCATCCGAGTTTTGATTGCTGTCCAGAGCGGTCACAGTGGTGCACTGTGGGATAGCTCCCGGAGGCCAATACCGTCAAATTTCATCCACACTAACCC
Source organism: Terrapene triunguis (assembly GCF_002925995.2). NCBI lineage: Eukaryota > Metazoa > Chordata > Testudines > Emydidae > Terrapene > Terrapene triunguis. Next base: position 2,654,658 of record NW_020664471.1, on the reverse strand, counting down.
TAATTCGAACCGGCAATGTCGATTTCAGCGCTACTTCCCTCATCGGAGAGGAGTACAGAAATCGATTTTAAGAGCCCTTTATGTCGAAGTAAATGGCTTCGTTGTGTGGATGGGTGCAGGGTTAATTAGATTTAACGCTGCTAAATTCAACCTAAACTCATAGTGTAGACCAGGCCTAAGTATGCAATCGACTGTAGAGACATTACAAAGACCACTAGCCCAGCCATGTCTAATTGTTATTTCAACTGTATATTGTTAAGCAAGGTGAATTTATGCATATATCTGTAGTTTTAAATCATTCTCAGTGGAATATGGCTGAATTTGGTTATTGTGGAAAAGCAAATGGATTATGACTGTATACTTCTTTGATAATTATATAATAGTATCTATCAGGAAGGTGCACAAGACTCAATGGTTGGGCAAAAGACTGTTCAGCAGTCTAGTATCTTTCAAAACAGGAGACTCCACAATCTAGATGGAATTGTTGGTTACATTTCAGGATTATTTGAATCTGGAATATCTATTGGGAACAGGGGTAATATGAAAAATATGTATGTATAAACCCCACCCACATTAGTGGTTTTGAGCATCAAGAAGTGGAAACTCTCTCTAAACCCATAATTCATGGCACTGAGGTGTAGCTACTAAAAACAAAAAAAAAAGTATGTGGTGTATAATATGCACAACATTGCTAACCTAACACAAGCAAAACTTAATAAATTTATTCCAACAAATAAAAATCTAAAGGAAAATCAGGAAAGTAAATAAATATTTGTACTGCTTATGGGAATTACATGTTAACTACCATAACCAATTCATTAGGGAATATTGAGAAAGGAAAACTGCCTGACCTTATTAGTGATGAACAGTTAGCTATCTGCTATTTCCCTCCGCGTATAACAAAAACTATGGTAAACCGGTAGTGCGTTGAATCATGTAGGCAAATTCCCTTTCTTAGTGGAATGTGATTGAATTTCGCTATTGTGTAAAAGCAGATGTATCATTACTGTATTCTTTGTTAATTAATATAATAGCATCTTATCAGGAACATGCATAAGACTCAATGGCTGGGTAAAAGACTTTTTGTAATTTGATGTCAGTAACATCACATCCTAATCAAGCCATATGTTATTCAAAACAGTCTTGCTCAATGTCTTATTCCGTGTGTGTGTGTGTGTGTGTGTGTGTGTGTGTATATATATATATATCTTTTTTTTTTTTTACATTATCATTACAATATTTGATAACTTGGTTACTGTCCATTCAGTAGGTTACCTAAAAGATGGCATCTACGAGGGGTGATTGGATTTACCTTCACTGTGGGTGGTATCACACAACAACACAAAGCTGGAGAGCACCGCACATGTCTTGCGTGTTCCACTAAGAGATATCAATACATGTGCTGATACAATGTTTTTGACCTTGCGACTCCAGTATGTGGCCGTAATGGTTCAGACCAGTACAATGGAACAGAGAAGCTGAGCTGCTCCCGTCTCCTGCCCAGTGAAGCTTACCAGATGGCGACAACCCGCAGTAAGGGTAACCTTTAAGATGGATGGACAGTATGGAGGCCTGACTTGTAATGTTACTACTCCAAATTTCTGTTTTACTCTTCATGTATGTAGCACTGTGGGGGACACTGTAATAATGCCTATCTCAATTTTTCAAAATAAAGCTGTTATCAAAAGTGAGTGCATATTAATTCACTCATTTAAATTTAAAAACATTACTAGACACAAAAGACGTACACATTATTTAGATTAGCAATGACATGCACAAGGCAGAACAAGACTTGAATGACCTTATCCATGATGGGGATCTTAAAATACTAATTTCTCATTTGGACACAAGTTGCATTTAAAGCTTTACTTGTGGTTCAAGGTGTATTAATTTTAGCTGTGTTCATTATGTATTGCCACTTATGCAGGGGTAGAACATTTTAAATGATGTTTAAAGGCCCTCCCCACTGTTTCACATATAAATTTGGCAAAGGTGTCATCTTTGCTATAACAATTAGCAAGGTGACAGCTCGGGGCCTGGTGACCAATATATGCTGACTAGCATATATATCTATATATAAATTAAAAATAGATATTATCTGCACCATATATACATTAGTATGCATTAAATATAAATTAGCATTAAGTACAACTAGTATAGCAGTTATATAGGCTAAATTGGCCCATATCTTTACTCCAATCCTTTTGTCTCAGCCTGACTATTGATACAGTTAACAGCACTGTCCAATCTTTTACATCAAGACAGCAGAAGAACTCATCATACACATGTTTCATAAGGGTATATTTGGCAGCCATTAATGTCTTTCACCATCCATTGGAAAGCTTTGCCGTATTTTCTTACATACAACATCTAGTTTTCTTAAGAGGTGATTATATTTTTTTCTACCTATTAGGGAGACATCTCTGGTTTGGGAGCTTAATCTGGTCCTTTTGGCACTCGTGAAACCATTCTTTGCATGCTGGGAAATTGACCTCTTGCTCCGTCATCCTGCGCTATTTGTTTCTGCCAGTGTCTCACCATGCATTGCCAAAGCTTCCCAAAAGACCATGCACATGATGGTGGTGGGTTGCACACAGCGATACTTACCCATGGTGCACCACGCTATGCATTGACACAAGCACTTCTGGTGAGAATGTGCAGCGCTGATGCAAGGAGCCAACTATGCACGCGCACAAGCGATCTACTGACCGTGGTGGCTTTATGCTGATATAACTTGTGTCAGCAAAAGTTGATAGTGTAGACTTGCTTTCAGTTACCAGTATTCTCCCAAACCTCATGTCAATCATGAGGAAGCTAGGTTATGTATGTTAGACATTCCATGTTGGCTTTTTATCTTCAGAGAACAGCCCCTTCAGAAACTCCCTGAGGCTTTTTAATTTTCTTTGTGGAAAGGATTAGGGATGTCCCAATCTCCACACAGAGACTGTCTAAGTAAATTTCAGGGTGTATAAGACATGTTATGAGATCATGACCGTAGATTCCCCATCTAACCTGGGAGCCCATTCAACAAGATCAGTCCATTTCAAAAGCCTTGTTGAGGAAAAACTCCTGTTGTTGACATCTGTAAGGCAACTACACATACAGATTGCTAGAACAGATGCTTCATTTGAGGTGGCTGTATTTTGGTCTGTCTTGGATAGGACTCTGAAACACCTACCTTCATAGTTGAATTACTGCATGGGAGGCACCTAGAATAGAGCACCCACAGGGACAAAGCAGAGGAGTAGAAAAGGAACTGGATTGGCAGTTGGTCCCACACTAGCCTGTGTATCCTCGATAAAGTGCATGAGGATATTTAAGGCGCGGATTAAGCAGACAGTTCTGGCAACAACAACAAAAAAATCTCTGATTGAAGGTGCATTGGGTACATGCACAACTTGATGAACTCCATTTACTGCACAGGTAAGTAACCTCTCCTCTCAGAAAAGAGCTTATATGTTTGTAATGTTTTCATTAGGTTAATCAATCAAACATTCTGATTCAACATACCTTGGCTGTTGGTAGGTATGAGCTGGGTTTCTTGAAGTTGAGCATTTCCTCCATTCCTATTCAATATAATCATTCCAGAACAATGTACATGTACAAAAGAGCCCTGAATTCTGTAATTTCCACAGTATGGATGTACCTTTTTAGTAACCACCTATATTTCCAATAAAAAAATCATGATTGTGCACACACTGATCAATGTGAAAGGAGTTGATGATTCTGTTTTCAATTTCTAGTAGACTAGCTGAAGTGCATCAAGATGTGATGAAAAACTGTATAACATGACACGGTAAGGCAAATATTCAAGATCATGCCAGAGATGTTAAATAACTTTATTTTTGGCAAATCTGTGTGACGTCTCTTACATGAGAACTAATTTAGGATGTGTTGGATGACTATAAGAATATAGTAGGTCAATCAGCTGATCACTTTTAAATTTAACGCCATATCCAAAATACATCCAAACTGAAGTAGTATAATTTTATTTTAGTAATATCTTGCATATACATTAGAGACGGTGTGGGTATTTGGTTACTGAACCATCATATTCTGAAATCTATTGTAGATTTTTAGATTTTTTTTCTTTTTATTTCTTTTAGTATCTCCTGAGGCAGTTGGATTTCTGTCAGCTGTTGGAGTATTCATTATCCTCATGTTGCTTCTTTTTCTATATATCAATAAGAAGATGTGTTTTGAAAATGTTGGTGGCTTCCCAGACCTTGATTCAGGATACAATGCAAGGAAGAATTCACAAGACAAACTTTGTAAGTATCTGAAATATATTCTACTCAATTTAATTCTGTAAAAGTTAATAGACGCTTTCACAGAGTATAAATATACAAATAAATACTTGGACCAAATGAGAGAGACCTGTTGTTATATGTATAAAAGTTTATGATGATTGGAAGCTATTTGGAGGAAAGGCAGCCTCTGTGACTGCTTGCCCCCAGAAACTCTACAGGTCTCCATGGCTATATAGCCAAAGAGATTATCTTTGCTTATGAGAAGATACTTTCCCCTCCCTATGCTCCTTGATATTGGATGTATAATGCCAATTGAAATATTGCATGGTTGTCTATAATTGCCCTTCTCAAATAGATGTAGGTTAACCACATTGTTGGAGGTTGCACTCAGCATGCTCAGTTAGTCCTCCAGTGTCCTTGCACAGAAGGTGGCTCGTTCAGTTAGGGAAGAATTTTCAAGGAAATCACTCACCAGAAAAGACAAGGGTTTCTCTTCGGTGGCCAATAACTCATTTCTAGAGCTTGCCTATATGGAAGATAGGATCCAGTGAGCCAAAGTTAGTATTCAGACTGTCAAAAAAAAATAATTAGGGGAACTACTCTATCAAATTTCCAAAGGGATCAGGGTTATGAATTTTGTATTTCTCTGGGATTGGAGGTTGGTAAAATGGCCTTTGGGCTGGAAGAATTCCAGCTGGCTTTGTTGGCTCTCTTGTAAAGAAGAGACAGGCCTGGGATAAGGAGCTATAGAGTATGGGAGATGGTATGTTTATTTTACTTGGGCTGTTCTTCTTTTCTGCCTTCTTGAAAGTTGCTTCCCAAAAGGGAGGAGTAGGTTTTGTTTTCTGGGGCAGGGGCTAGGGCTTCTCTTTCTCCTGCCAGCTGTGGAACAATTGTCTGTGGCCCAAAGTATCTCACATTGCTTAGAAAGCAACAAATGTTTTGAGCTGAGGAAACCCTTTGGGGTATGTGCTATTGTGCAGCTATTATATTAATCTACAGTAGTTCATTGCAGTCTGAATAAATTTAGTAAAAGTGCATAATTTTAAAGTGTTTAAAACTTCTTCTTTGCAGGTATTGAATAAAATACACATTTCCCCTTGTTTTGTTGTATTTTTGAAAACAAATACTCATTGTATTATGGCTAGTTGATACTGAACTTTGATGAAAGACTACTCATTTTGCAATGGAAAAATATTGTTTTGAGCTAGTTGATCTTGGCTTCATTTCAAAGATTTTTTACTTCAATTTATTATTTCCTTCAGTACATATAGAATTTTGGGCAAGAACAAAACTGCAGAAGCTGCAGGTTATATAGTAGGCTTTTGGACAGCAAAACTAGATGAATGTAAAATTGAGTCTTTTGGGTGGGTGACAAATTTACAAAACTGAAGATCTTTCTACCAAAAATAATTTGTTGGTTAAGATTGGACAAATGGCATTTTTCAAAAACTTTCAACAAAATCTGAGCCTTCCTTCTGTGTCTTCTCTGGTTGACGCTCTTAGTAATGCTGTAGATGATCTGACCAGTGCTGTTGGAGAGGTCAGCTATACTGTAGCTGATTCAGTCACAGAGCAGGTAACAAGCATGATAAATGGCCTTCGCACAGAAGATGAAAACTCTAGAATGCAAGAGGGTAAATCTATGCCTATTAAAGAGGAAAATATAACATCATTGGCAGATTCTAAGGAAACTAATATGAAGGAAAAAAGATGTGTTGAAGAAGATAAACATAAGCAGACTCATTATTCTGATTCATCAGATTCTGTAAAACAAGAGTTGAATCAAGTTAGAATGTCAGTTCATGTCCAGGACAAAAGAAACAATCAATTAAAACGGGGAGATGCTAACAAACATTCTAATAATATGGAAGTTTCTGAAGACATGAAAAAAGTAGGAAGACATGTTAAAAGCAAAGGAGCCACTGGAAATAAATACTTGGAAAATGAAAAGTTTTCAAAGGATAATAATTTGAATATTAATACATTTATAACAGATGAATCTATTATTAAAGACCCAGGCAATGGGTTACATGCAGTACTGGAAAATTCTAAGGATCACTTGCATAGAAAAGTCAAATCCAGGGCTTCAGTGATTGATTTTCAGGACCACAAAGAGCAGCCCTGTACAGATGGATACAAGGATTTAGAAGCAAAAGCAAATGACGTACCAAAGCAGAGATTATCAGAGTCAAATTTTAAAAAGGCACCGAGTGATCATCCTGATTGTGTTAATGAAGTAAAAGCAAAGAAATACAAAACTTTTTCTGATGGTAACGAACAAATCATAATGAAACATGAAGAAAATGCAACAACCGCATTTTCTAAAGAAGGTAAAAAGAGAAATTATAAGGAATCAGAAAAGATTTCAAGAGAAGTAAGTAGCAAGAAGACACCAGAAAAAGGTGAGGTGCCTTTCATCAGATTTTCTCCATTAGGCCTTTCCTGCATCTTTTTCTACATACTACTTTTACCTCCTAATTTACAGACTTCACTAGAACAATTCTTCCTTTTTAAATGAGATCACTTTACAGTATATTTTATTTTCTAGGTAATTTATTCTCTAATTGCAATGATATTTATTGAAAACCAGTTAATTTTTTCTGTAATTGGAGATTCAAAGAGTTTGGCTTGTTTACCCTAACCAAAAGAAAGCTGAGGGGAGATATGATTGCTTTCTATAAATACATCAGAGGGATAAATACCAGGGTGGAAGAGGAGTTAAAGTTAAGTACCAGTGTGGACACAAGAACAAATGGATATAAACTGACGGTCAACAAGTTTTAATGCTGGAAATTAGGTGAAGGTTGTCAAGTATCAGAGGGGTAGCCGTGTTACTTGCATCTGAAGAAGTGAGGTTCTTACCCTCGAAAGCTTATGCTCCCAATACTTCTGTTAGTCTTAAAGGTGCCACAGGACCCTCTGTTGCTTTTTATAGGTGAAGGTTGTTCACTCCTCTAATGGTTAAGTTCTGTTAACAGTCTTTGAAGGGGAGCAGTGGGGGCAAAAACATAACTGGCTTCAAGACTGAGCTTGATAAGTTTATGGAGGGGATGGTATGATAAGACTTTCTACAATGACATGTAGCCGATTTGCGACTGCTAGCAGCAAATATCTCCAGTGGCTGATGAGGGGACATTAGATGGGGAGGGCTCTCAGTTACTACAGAGAATTCCTTCCCAGGTGTTTGGCTGGTGGGTCTTGCTCACATGCTCAGGGTCTAACTGATCGCCATATTTGGGGTCGGGAAGGAATTTTCCCCCAGGTCAGATTGGCGGAGACGGGTTTTTTCGCCTTCCTCTGCGACATGGGGCACTTGCAGGTTTAAACTAGTGTAAATGGTGGCTTCTGTGTAACTTGAAGTCTTTAAACTATGATTTGAGGACTTCAGAAACTCAGCTAGAGGTTAGGGGTCTATTATGGAAATGAGTGGGTGTGTAGGAGGTTAGATTAGATGATCATGATGGTCACCTCTGATCTTCAAGTCTGAGTCTATGCTAGTATTCATGATTAAATCTCTGTCATTTGTTCTAAATTTTCTTTTTTCCAAATAAAAACTATTTTGCATTTTCTGAAGTGCTTTGTGTGGTTTCTGTTGGGTACTGGGAATTTTTCTCTAGTCTTTGTTTGGCTCTAGAATGTTCCTAAAAATCTGTTTATTTCAGTGGTCCTGGTCAGAATGTGTAAGAGAACACTTAGTGCAGCAAGCTGTACTATATTGTCTAGGAACAGGTTCAAAGCATCTGTGTTGCCCTTATTGCATGTGGATCAGGGCACATATATATATGAGCTTAAGATTTAAATTTATTTTTCTAACATTTTATTTGCAATTACAATATTCTCTCAGAAACAAGAAAAATCCAAAATTAATCTTCCATTAATTCTTTGAAAGCAGTTTAAATTCTATGTGCACTTTTTAAGACTATCTAGAAAACAGTTTTTTAAGGTATGCAGAAAACATTCAGGATGGGATTTTGAAGGCATACGATAAACAAAAAAGGAATTTTTGATATATTTGTACTGTGGTAGAAAAATTTCCCAGCGTTTGTTTTCTTCTTAAATAACACAGTAATTTTGTGATAGAATAATCACTGACAAGAGGTAATTAAGAAGCCTGTAGACATAAAAACTTGGCACTTTACTAAATGGCTTGTCTTAAGGAAGATTACAGTCTGACACAGAGAGATTTCTTATATGTGCTGTTGGTAAATATGCTTTGTGATGTGTTTTTAGCATACTAAGCTTATAAAATATGTACATATGTGACACTCTGCAAATTATTTAATGAGCTAAATTTCATATTTGCAATTAACTTAATTTTTAAGATGAAGTTTATACTTATAAGTATGTGGATTCATTGCTGGTGAAAGGCATCAGCTGGTGACAGCCTGATAAATGAAGATTTATGTTTATCTACAGGGGAGCAGCTGGGCAAATGTCCTACACACACTGTTCTGCCAGCATATTTCAACCTTGATCTGGGGAGGGGCAGGCAAGGACTTTCTTTAGAGATAGCAGGGGGTCTTTCTCCATGTCCTGTGCAGGTCATCATTTCTCTGCTGAATCTATCAGTTAGAACAAAGCATAGTGGTGAGTTTATGATGTGGGAGATGGAATTGGAACCTATGAAACTGATTTCATATAGTTAGGGTTGCCAGGTGTCTGATTTTTGACTGGAATGCCCAGTCAAAAAGGGACGCTGGCGACTTTGGCCCGCACTGCTGACCAGGCCATTATAAGTCCGGTCGGTGGCACAGCGGGGGGGCCCTGGGCTAAGGCAGGCTCCCTGCCTGCCCTGGCTTTGCGAGGCTCCTGGAAGTGGCTGCCTGGTCCCTGCAGCCTCTAGACGCATGGACGGCCAGGGAGGCTCCGCGCACTGCCCCCTCCCCGAGGGCTGGCTCCGCAGCTCCCATTGGCTGGGAACCGCGACCAATGGAATCTGCAGGGAGTGGCACCTAGGGGCTGCAGGGACCTGGTGGCCACTTGCCAGGATCCCGAACCCCCTCCTGCAGTCCAACCCCCTGCCCCAGACCGGAGTCCCCTCCCACACCCAGATTCCCTGCTGGAGCCCACACACCCCCAACCCTGTGCCCCATCCCCCTCCTGCATCCCAAACCCTTCATCCCTGACCCCACCCCAGAGCCCACACCCCCAGCCGGAACCCTCACCCCCTCCTGCACCCTAACCCCCTGACCCAGCCCGGAGCCCTCTCCCGCACCCCAAGCCCCTCATCCCTGGCCCCACCCCAGAGCCTGCACCCCCAGCTGGAGCCCTCACCTCCCTCCCACACCCCAACCCCCTGCCCCAGCCGGGTGAAAGTGAGTGAGGGAGGGGGAGAGTGAGCGACTGAGGGAGGGGAGATGGAGTGAGTGGGGGCATGGCCTCGGAGAAGGGGCAGGGAATGGGCGGGGCCTCTGGGAAGGGGTGTGGTAGGGGGCAGGGCAATTAGAAAGTTCTGTTCGATTAGAAAGTTGGCAACCCTACATATAGGGGCATAAAATGGAAAATACCTCTTATCCCAATTTGAGATGGACTGGATTCACCTACAAGTGAAAGATGCTGTAGCTCATTAGCAATATCCTAAGGCATCAACTCACCCAATAAATGCTAACTTAAGATATGGTCATATATATATATATATATATTCAAAATGGAGTTGATAGCACTATATACAGTTACAGTTGCCTGACATTTCCTATTATGAGTTTCTGTTTTCGGTTGCTTATAACTTTGCCAGACTTCTACTGTTTAGGCCGAAATTTTCCATGCTGTGTCTCTGTTTTAGTCAGATTTTTGTTTTTTTGTAGGCGTGTATGGCCATCCCTCCCTGTCAGTCTCAGAGGGAGGCCACACCTCCCTCCCTGTCATTCTCAGAGGGAGGCCACACCTCCTCATGGTCACACCCTTAAAGTGGCAATCTATCAAAGGAGGAAATTAGCAGTTTGTGATACTTGGGCCCTCTAAGCTGGGCTGAGCAACAATCAGTCTGCCTAGAGCAATACAGAGTCTTGGAACCCAGGCCCCCAGGTAGGGTGGAGCACCAAACAGTCTAGTGCTCTGGCCTGTAGTCAGGGCAGAACAGCAAAGAAGTCTAGGGGCCCAGACTCTCAGGCAGGGTGGGGGGGGCATCAAATAGTCAGGCGTCCTTATTCTAGTGGATGGCCAAAAAACACAGGCCTCTTGGCCTAAAGATGGGGAGGTTGCCATCCCAGGGGTCGGAGGGCAGGGGGACCCAGGCCCACTCTACTCCACCAGGCCCTAGTCCAGGCAATACTGAGTCAGTGGGGATCTGCCCACAACATGCTGATCTAGAATCAAGCCAAGACTCAACCAGACTGTAGTCTAGTTTCCCTGGGCTATTTCCTACATCCCTTTTGTGTGGTACTTCCATTTTGTGGGTGTCCTCTATCTTCCCAGGGCAGGTGGCCAGTGGTAGCCACAGCAACTCCTCGGCATCTCGATTGGCCATAGCAAGTTCTCAGTATGGTTAAGATCCTCTTCAGGTTCCAGCATCACATGAGACGCATCTGTCTCCCTTGGCAGCTCCAGCCCAACTGAGCTGCAGGGCCTGCCTTTTATACTTCTGGTTCCTGTCCTGCCCCTCTGCTTCCGGTGGGCCGGGCATGGCCTTCCTGGCTCAGCCCACCAGAGGGCAGGTTGTGGTCCCTCCCTGTCAGTCTCAGAGGGAGGCCACACCTCCTTGCTCCAGTTTTGTTTAAGTTTCAGCTAAAACACTACAGCTGATTCCAGGAATGAGATTAGGGAAAAATAAATTGGCCCATGTTAAAACAAAATCTTATAACAGTTTCATTGAGATGCTTTTGCACCTCTCTGCTATGGAGCAAGAACTTGACATTGGGGTGGGGGTGGGGGGTTTCTGGTGTAAGGGAAGTGCCTTTTGCTGTTTCTGTGGAAAAACTGCCCAAATTATACTAAGTTATAAACGTCTGGAAAAATTGCAATTTGTAAGTACTCAGTAGAGGCTTTTGTAACCATGCCTTAGTGGGTCACAACTGAGGATGCCAAATTCAGGACGAACTGCTGAGAAATAGGGCAAACACAACCCAAAACTGGTGGTTATTCTTTTGTGGCTGGTTTGGTATATCTTATAAAAGTAAACTCCTGTTTCACCACACTGGCTAACAAGAAAACATAAAGGCGGTTTCCTCAGGGATTCCAGTTCTTATATCACCACCAAAACCACTGTATTCAGAGATGAGTGATTCTTTACAACCAGTCTCATCAAATAATAGGTTCTTCTGATCCCAAAGGACCAGCCACACACCTAGGTCAATATATAACTTAGATCTTACCCAAAAATCATGCGGATGCCAATCCTTTATTTTCTAAAATCCAAAGGTTTATTTATAAAAAGAAAGAGAGAAAGGTGAGAGTTAAAATTGGTTAAAGGAATCAATTACATACAGTAATGGCAAAGTTCTTGGTTCAGGCTTGTAGCAGTGATGGAATAAATCACTGGCTTAAGTCAAGTCTCTGGAGTACATCCACAGCTTGGATGGGTCATTCAGTCCTTTGTTCAGAGCTTCAGTTTGTAGCAAAGTTCCTTCAGCGGTAAGAAGCAGAATTGAAGACAAAATGGAGGTGTTTACAGGGCCTTTTATAGCTTTTGCCATGTGGAGGGCATTCCATTATTCTTACTGTGGCAAATTACAGCAAAAAATGGAGTTTGGAATCACATGGGCAAGTCACATGTTCATACCCAATTTCCCTAGTCATTGCAGGAAGCCATTACCTACACTCCAGACAGCACATTTACATGACAGTCCACTCAGTGTAGATTGGCGTCTCCCATGGTCCATTGTCAACTAAGTGTTTCTTGATGAACCACTTAACTTGAATAGTCCCTCCAAGATGTGCTGGCGAGCTATCTTGTGGGCGGTACCCCAGGAGTGAACATTTGAAATCCGGGTATAGAGCCAATATTTATAACTTCAAATACAAAAATGATACATGCATACAGATAGCATAATCATAAACAGCAAATCATAACCTTTTCATAGGGCACGTCTTCACTACCCGCCGGATCGGTGGGTAGCAATCGATCTATTGGGGATCGACTTATCGCGTCTAGTGAAGACGCGATAAAATCGATCCCTGATCGCTCTGCCATCGACTCCGGAAATTCACCGCGGCAAGAGGCGGCAGCGGAGTCGACGGCAGTGCGGCAGCGGTCGACTTGCCGCCGTCCTCACAGCCAGGTAAGTCGACCTAAAATACACAACTTCAGCTACGCTATTCACGTAGCTGAAGTTGCGTATCTTAGGTTGACCCCCCGCTGTAGTGTAGACCTAGCCACAGACACCTCACTTGACAACCTTTGTACAAGATTTGCTGCAAATATATAACATTGGTTGCAACAATTATCTATATGGTCCTATTTTAATCAGATAACATCACAGCTTGTTATAGTTTGTGAGCTAAATTCTCGGAAGACTCTGTCTGCACTGGCATGCTCCATTCCAGGGCTGCAGAGGCCAAACAGGACTTTCTGAGCAGTTGCTGTTTCGGAGTGCTGTGGGCTATTTTAGGGTCAGGCATCACAACTAACAATAGGGAGACTCTCTCCCCTGTGCTTTCAGTGTTTCCACTGCCGATTCTCAGATTGTTTAGAGGAAGAAACTGCCTGAGTATAATGCAGAATCCCCTGGATTAAGTTGACTGGGATTGGGAACAGGGTGGGGGTGGGAATGGGAAATGACTAGACTAAGAAGACTGGGAGCTAGGGGCTGGGTGAGAGAGACTGAGATTGAATGTGGAGCTGGGGCGTAAGTTCCAGGAATGGGTGGGCAAGGAAACTGAGGAGAGAAAGAGACCAGGGCAGTTGACTGGAACTAGGAGTTGGGGTGGAGGGAATACAAGACTCAGATGGGAAGCCCAGATAGGGAGACTTACTGGGTAGGGAAAATGGGACTGGGATGAGGAGCTCATGGGTGGAGATGGGGGTTGGCTAAGCAATAAGCCCTGGGTTAGGGGAAGGGGCTAGTGGTGGGGACTGGGGTGAAGAGATGGGGGGCAGGGAAGAGGCAGGAGAGGAACAGGGTTGAAGGAATGGGGTGGACGGGGTCAGGCTTGGGGGAAAGTAGAGCAGAAGGGTCCGTGACCATTAGAATACACTCCCCTTCAGAACCTAGAATGTCAGCAAATATCTGTAAAATCCACTGGCAAAGTGTGTGTCTCATCCTCCTCTAGTGGTTGGTCCACACAGAGGATGAGAACCTGCTGTTGCTGCCATCATACTCCATTAGCTCAATTGGCAAAGGTCTGTGCTGTGAATCTAAGGATTTCAGTTCTGCTGATGACTCATGTGGGTGTCAATATGATTCCACATGGTGGAATTTCTGTTATTTCAGTTTGCTTTTTCAGAAACCTGGGAAGTTGCACACAAAAACCTTATGTAGAAAAAAAGTTAAGATTGCAAAAAATGTAGGAAATGTCAATATTAAAGTTGTCTGTGCAACCTTAATTCAGCTCCCTTGTGCATGTGCATTGTGATACAATCTTTAATTAGATGGTCACATGCTATTTTTTCCCACAAGCCCCGTTTGATTCAGAGCACAGGATGGGCCATGCAGGGTTGTTTAGTGAAAGAGGCCGTTAGTACTTCTGACTCATTTGTTGCAAAAATTGGAAGGTGTGTGGTGAATGAGGCAGAGACTTTGTAATATGGGATTTCTTGGTTAGATTGGAGAGAAGTAAATAATGGTGTCCCCCAGGGGTCTGTACTGGAACCAGTAATGTTCAACATATTAATAAATGATCTGGAAAAAGGGATAAATGGGGAGGTGGCAAAAATTTGCAGATGATACAAAACAATTCAAGATAGTTAAGTGCCAAGCAGACTGCGAAGAGCTAGAAAAGGATCTCACAAAACTGGGTAACTGGGCAACAAAATGGCAGATGAAATTCAGTGTTGATAAATGCAAAGGAATTCACATTGGAAAACATAATCCCAACTATACATATAAAATGATGGAGTCTAAATTAGCTATTACCACTCAAGAAAGAGATCTTGGAGTCACTGTGGATAGTTCTCTGAAACATCCACTCAATGTGCAGCAGCAGCCAAAAAAGCGAACAGAATGTTGGGAATCATTAAGAAAGGGATAGATAATAAGACAGAAAATATCATATTGCCTCTATATAAATCTACGGTACGTCCATATCTTGAATACTGCGTGCAGCTGTGGTCGCCTCATCTCAAAAAAAAAAATTTTTAAAAAAAAATTGGAATTGGAAAAGGTTCAGAAAAGGGCAACAAAAATGATTAGGGGTATGAAACGTCTTCCATAGGAGGAGAGATTAATAAGACTGGGACTTTTCATCTTGGAAAAGAGATGAGTAAGGGAGGATATGATAGAGGTCTATAAGATCATGACTGGTGTGGGGAAAGTAAGTAAGGAAGTGTTATTTACTGCTTCTCATAACACAAGGACTTGGGGTCACCAAATGAAATTAATAGGCAGCAGGTTTAAAACAAACAAAAGGAAGTATTTTTTTCACACAATGCACAGTCAACCTGTGGAACTCCTTGTCAAAGGATGTTGTGAAGGCTAAGACTATAACACGGTTCAAAAAAGAACTAGATAAATTCATGGAGGATAGGTCCATCAATGCCAGGATGGGCAGGGATGGTGTCCCTAGCCTCTGTTTGCCAAAAGCTGGGAATGGGCAATGGGATGGATCACTTGATGATTACGTGTTCTGTTCATTCCCTCTGGGGCACTGGCATTTGCCACTGTCAGAAGACAGGATACTGAGCTAGATTGACCTTTGGTCTGACCCAGTATGGCCGTTCTTATGTTCTTATACCACTAGAATGCCCCTCTCCTTTGTTTATGAGATTTGCTCAAATTAGTCACTGCCCACGTACACCAGTTTAAATGATAAACTTTAGCTTAAATTGTAATCGTAGTTGAAGAGGCTAGTGTGCACTTAAGTTAGCAGTGCATGTAGCCCCAACCAACCTATTTGTGCAGCTCGGGTGGGTATGCTAAAATGTACAGGAGAGAGCCTCTTTCCTGTGCAATTTAAGAACTCCACACTTGTGGAAGACTTCATTCTAGTCTGGCTATGTTCCTAAACTCCACTGGAAAAGAGCTTCTGTTTAGGATTTCCTTTAGCCAAATGCCTTCCCCGTCTGTGGAGCTACCAAAGTGAGGAGGGGCAAAGGCAAGGGCTTCTGCTGACCATAGGCAGTTCATTGGAGTTTCAGGCAATGATCCTGCTGACCTTTATCAGGTTCTCAGGAGCCCGTCCTTATCCCTCTCAGACCTTAAGATCCACACTAACCTTTGCTTCAGTTACTGTGCAGCTTACAAAATTGGTCAGAACCCTTCCTTAATCCTTTTGCACACCGTAGGAGGTGCCAGCCCCCAGCAAACTGTAGGAGTCTTTACCCAGCCCTTGCACACCATACAAAGTTTTAGCCCTAATTATTCCAATTAATATGCAACAATTTATGTTACTAGCCAGTTCACTGTGAAACTAAGTCTGCTTGGAAATACTTATCCAGCTTATTCTTTTTGGATATCCACTTGGGGTAGAGTACATAATTTCTGTTTAAGGCCTCATAGTTACGTGGTGTTATATTTCTATATAGGGGTTAAGTGGAACTTAAAGATTCATAGATTCATAGATTCTAGGACTGGAAGGGTCCTCTAGAGGTCATCGAGTCCAGTCCCCTGCCCGCATGGCAGGACCAAATACTGTCTTGACCATCCCTGATAGACATTTATCTAACCTACTCTTAAATATCTCCAGAGATGGAGATTCCACAACCTCCCTAGGCAATTTATTCCAGTGTTTAACCACCCTGACAGTTAGGAACTTTTTCCTAATGTCCAACCTAGACCTCCCTTGCTGCAGTTTAAGCCCATTGCTTCTTGTTCTATCCTCAGAGGCTAAGGTGAACAAGTTTTCTCCCTCCTCCTTATGACACCCTTTTAGATACCTGAAAACTGCTATCATGTCCCCTCTCAGTCTTCTCTTTTCCAAACTAAACAAACCCAATTCTTTTAGCCTTCCTTCATAGGTCATGTTCTCAAGACCTTTAATCATTCTTGTTGCTCTTCTCTGGACCCTTTCCAATTTCTCCACATCTTTCTTGAAATGCGATGCCCAGAACTGGACACAATACTCCAGCTGAGGCCTAACCAGAGCAGAGTAGAGCGGAAGAATGACTTCTCGTGTCTTGCTCACAACACACCTGTTAATACATCCCAGAATCACGTTTGCTTTTTTTGCAACAGCATCACACTGTTGACTCATATTTAGCTTGTGGTCCACTATAACCCCTAGATCCCTTTCTGCCATACTCCTTCCTAGACAGTCTCTTCCCATTCTGTATGTGTGAAACTGATTTTTTCTTCCTAAGTGGAGCACTTTGCATTTGTCTTTGTTAAACTTCATCCTGTTTACCTCAGACCATTTCTCCAATTTGTCCAGATCATTTTGAATTATGACCCTGTCCTCCAAAGCAGTTGCAATCCCTCCCAGTTTGGTATCATCCGCAAACTTAATAATCGTACTTTCTATACCAATATCTAAGTCGTTAATGAAGATATTGAACAGAGCCGGTCCCAAAACAGACCCCTGCGGAACCCCACTCGTTATGCCTTTCCAGCAGGATTGGGAACCATTAATAACAACTCTCTGAGTACGGTTATCCAGCCAGTTATGCACCCACCTTATAGTAGCCCCATCTAAATTGTATTTGCCTAGTTTGTCGATAAGAATATCATGCGAGACCGTATCAAATGCCTTACTAAAGTCTAGATATACTACATCCACAGCTTCTCCCTTATCCACAAGACTCGTTATCCTATCAAAGAAAGCTATCAGATTGGTTTGACATGATTTGTTCTTTACAAATCCATGCTGGCTGTTCCCTATCACCTTACCACCTTCCAAGTGTTTGCAGATGATTTCCTTAATTACTTGCTCCATTATCTTCCCTGGCACAGAAGTTAAACTAACTGGTCTGTAGTTTCCTGGGTTGTTTTTATTTCCCTTTTTATAGATGGGCACTATATTTGCCCTTTTCCAGTCTTCTGGAATCTCTCCCGTCTCCCATGATTTTCCAAAGATAATAGCTAGAGGCTCAGATACCTCCTCTATTAGCTCCTTGAGTATTCTAGGATGCATTTCATCAGGCCCTGGTGACTTGCAGGCATCTAACTTTTCTAAGTGATTTTTAACTTGTTCTTTTTTTATTTTATCTGCTAAACCTACCCCCTTTCCATTAGCATTCACTAGGTTAGGCATTCCTTCAGACTTCTCGGTGAAGACCGAAACAAAGAAGTCATTAAGCATCTCTGCCATTTCCAAGTTTCCTGTTACTGTTTCTCCCTCAAGATAGTGTAGATCTTGTACTGGCCATCTGCACTGAGTGAATTTTTGTCGTAATGTACATAGTGAAAAAAATCAGTCTACTTGTGGTCTGAATTTTTCAAATAAAAAACAATTTTTTCTGGAACATGGTTGTGCGCTGCTCCCAAGTGAGAACTATTTTCCTGCTAAACTTCAACTTTTAAACTGTAGCTATTTCAAATGGAGGATTAAAAAAAAAACTAACTAAAAACCTTATAGGATTTTTAAAATGGAAAATGTTTATTTTTCACTCCATTCTGAAAACAGCTGAATCTTTGTTGAACTTAAAAAAAAAAAAATAACCCTTCAAAAGTCACTAAGTTGGAACATTTTAAACACAAATGTGTGATGATTTCAGAATTTATGACTGGATAAAAACAGAGGTTAGAATATAAACTTTTATGCAACCTTAACTATTGCCAGGTGGCTTCTATGAGAATCTGTATTAATTCCAGGTTTGAGGAAAATCATCAGTTGTTTCAAGTAAAATAAGATTCTGTATGCCCATTTTGATTTTCATGTAACTGAGTACTTTTCTACATCCTTCACATCTATAGGTATGTGCCTGTATTATAAAACTTCTGCTTTTAGCTATGAACATATTGGTCAACTTGTTAGATTTTCTTTAAAAATGTAGCAACAGTATTACTGTACCATTTTTTCCTTTAGGTGTTATTAGCCTGAAATATTTTTACGTAATTTTGTCATCTGTTTTGTTTTGACATCAGAATTTTATTTATACCATATTCTACACCATAAGCCCCTTGACAAGAGAGAATCAGGAGTTGACTTTCTAATATGAGTCAGTAATACAAAATATGACATTACATGATGTTGTCTGTGATTACATAAAATCTTTGGGAATTTTATTTCTTAAATAAAGAGATTCAAGAAATTGGATAAGTGTGCTTCCTCAAAAACAAAACAAAACAAAACAAAAAAAACCCAGCTTATTTCCCATTAAATATACTGTGTAATATTTAGGAATTTGTAATTTTTCTGCCTTTGTAGAAAAATAATAAAAATTTCTGAGGTATTGCAGTTCAATCTGGTACCTGTGTAAAACGATGACAAAAGTTGGTTAAATATATTTTGTTTTTCTCAAAAAATTTCAGTAAACATTGAAAATATTTAAATTGTATTGATTAATTTGTTTCACTCTTTCTCGAGCTATCATCTGTAATTTACTGTTCTGTTTTCTTCAAACAGACAACTCGTACATGAATAAAGACCAGCATGGTTCCTCCTCTGAAAGTGAAGATGAGGCATTGGGTAAATACCATGAGGCCTTGTCCAGAACACAAAGTTCCAGGCCACCAATGGTAGATAGCAGACAGCAAAAAAATTACATTTGGGAAACTAGACAAAAATATAGCCCTCTGTCTGCAGAGTATGATGGGTACAGTAGTGAAGCCTCGATAGATGAAGGTAAGATGTGATTTACAATATTTCTCCCATCATCCCTCACCTTCAGGTTACACTGTGGATAAGAATGTTGCAGTTAAAGACAGTCTGGCTTAGAAATAGTTACTATCTGCTAGTAACTCTAAAATATTTTTTTATATCTGCACACATTACAAAAGACAGGTACTGTCATACTTTCATGTCCTTCCCAAAAGCACTGCATATGGAATTTAATATAGGAGGATTTAATAGCATATAACTTTACCAATAGTAACATTTTTCTTGGAAGAACTCCTTTTAAGCTGATTTTTGTGGGGATTAAGAGGGAAACATGGTGGCTCCTGATGAAGTAGTTTAGGTACAAAATTACAAGACATACTTGCTGGATCTTTTGTACAGAGGTATACTTTATACATATGTTGACTTTTATAGCTCCAAAGTATAGCTTATCATTCAGTGGAATTATTCTATTATGTTATTAACATGTAAATGACAGGAATGTCTCATGCCTTTTATTTAAATCACAGGAGTTAACCAAAAAAAGTTGTTTTATTAATAAAAATTCCTAAAGGTCAAATTTTGAAAATAGATCCTTTTTGTGTCATATTTTTGAATCTTCCATTCACGTCAGTTAGGGAGTGCCTATACTGCCATAGTGAGGTGTGATCGCAGCTTGAGTAGACATACCCGAACTAGCTTTAATTTAGCTAGTTCAGGTACTGTTAGCAGTGAAGCCACGGCAGCCTGGGTTTCAGCTCAGGCTAGCCAGCTGAGAAATTACCCAGGGTTCTGAGTGGGCTTGTACAGCCACGCTGAAGCTTGTGCTGCTGCGGCTTTATTGGTATCCAAGCTTGCTAGATTAAAGCTAGCTAAGGTACATCTACACAAGCTGCAATCATCCCCCATGATTGCCGTGTAGATAGCTAAGTACACAGGTACTGAGATGTCAAAATTATATCATTTGCATCTGGAAATAGTTCCAGGTGCAAAATTGTATCTGTAAGCATTTCCAAGCATAAAAACGGAGTTCTGGCTGAGGTCCAGTTAAAAAAAAAAAATCAGGTTGTATTTTTCATGTGGGTGCAAGGGTAAGACTTTCTTGGTGGAGGAATTAGGAATTTTAATTATATATGTAATAAAACTGAAAGTGTATTTTAATGGACACCATATTTTTAAAGATTAAATAATTTTTCCTAGCAAAAAGCAATACATCTCATGTACGAGTGCTTACGTTTAAGTATAGCTTGCAACCTAAAAACATCCTTACAAATTTGGAAAGTCTTTTCATAATGTGAGAGCCTAATTTGTTTTTGTTTTGGAAAAATGTCCGTTTACAACTTAAGCTAAAAGAGATGTTATTTTTGTGACCTTTCTTCCAATTCTTAGTTTGGAAGCAGGGGCTGGATGGGTACTCTGATATCTATGGCAGGACACAGAGATAGAACAGGTAAGCCATACTTGAAGCTCGCAGCAGAGTAAGATAATTCTCTTTCAGTCTTCACCATCTAAATTCCTCAGTCCTTCTGCTTCAAAACCGCATCTTAGAAGATCGGCGAGCTTGAGTCTCAGCATTTAGGGAGGAAAAAGGAGAAGTGATGGTTATATTGCTTGCTCAGGAAGCACTTGGAGAAAAGCAAAGATGAGTAAGGGCAGAAGGATGTTTCAGTTCCTTTTATCTACTTTAACCTGCCAACAGCAGCATCTACATTCCCTCTCCTTTCCTGCTGCCTTTCTCCCCAACACCTATGTACTCCATGCTATGTGGGGAGCCAGCTTCACCTGGAGCTACTTGAAGGGAGAAGTATAGGGGATACTAGCTGGGGATGGGAAAGGGAGATGTTGCCATCAGCAAATAGGAGAAGAAAGATACAGAATCTAATGTAGCCTCAATGCTGTTTGCCTCTTTCCTTTCAAGTGGCTCCCACTTGCTCACTTCCTCCTACCTCAAAGTTTCTGAGATTTAAATCTGAACCCATCTCCTAAAGTTTTTTCTTCCCCTTCCTTGCTTCCGAGCTTGTCTTGCAGGGGCAGTGAGATGTTACCAGCCACCTTCTTTTGCCTCCTATCTTGAAAAAGCTGGGGCTCATGCTGGGTTCCCCCTTTCCCCTGAGCTGGAGTCCTTATTCCTCAAGCTGGAAATTTAGAACATGATTGGAGTCCATGACAGATGGGCCATCTTTGGCAGGTTCTAAGCACAGCAGCTAGGAGTTTGCCAGCCTGTTTCATGTGCCCTGCTGCAAATGTCATCACTGCCCATGTTTCCAGACAGTGTCTCCATTCAAGAAATGGGGTAATTGTCACACAAAAAAATGTCAACAACTTAAGTAGTAAATTGACTAATTTAATTTATTATAATGGAAATGTTTGTAGAAAAAAATTAAGGAAAATTTTTAAAAAGTTTGATTTTCAAATATGTTCAATTTCAGGTTATTTGCATATATGTTCTATATTTTAATTTACAGAAAAAATGTCAAAGTAATATTTATCAGTTTTGTGAATGCTTATTTTGCATTTGCTGTTCTATGTAAGATTACATTCTTTTCCAACCCATTATCAAGAGCTGAGCTTCAGCAGTGTTGTCTGCCAGAAAGCCTGCAGTTGTGTTACAGTTGTGAGCAAAGCATTTGTAGAATCAGGGCCATGTTTTATAACTATTTCTGTAGCCATTAGTCTCCATGAGATGCTGCTCAATAATGTTGCAGAAGTCAACAACAACAACAAAATCATAGTGTTCTTTATAATATGTTATGACCTGAAGGTGGCACACTACAGTATATATTTGGTTGATACTTCATAGTTCTTCCAAAACAATTTCAGATACAACAGCCAATTCCTTGCATTATTATTAAAATATGTTCCATACAAATTTGCTCTGAATACAGGAAAAGACAAGGAAGAGTATGCATGGTTGCGTTCTATTCACCAAGAAAGGCAAGCTTCACATCCTAGAGCTTTAGTGACAGAGAAAGTGGGAACCTGATAAAGAACACCTGCAGTTCATAAAGAGAGGCTGGAGCGTACAACCAGCCTGTCAGATATGTTCAGAGGACAATATGTTTACACATTTGAAGTTACAGTCTCAGATTAAAAGTGAAGAACATCAAGAATGTTTTAGTCATTTTGTTTCAGTATAAATTATGCAATGCCAAGTCTTACTGTTTCTGAAAACTGGACATGAATCCTTAATGCTATGAGGCATCACAGCAATCCTAACTGAGATTTTTCAATAAATAGTTTAGTTTTAGTTTACGTGATATAACTTAAACATAGATGATGTAAAGACAAATAATAGAGAAATTTCTTAATTCTTTGGAGAATGGAACAACGTTGCTCTGTGTACTTAAGGAAAATGTCATATAAGAAATAAACAGTTTTAGTACTTAGTAACATCTTTGCTCCCCATGTTTTTAGGTTTTCACAAATGTGTTTAATCTTTTCTACTTCTACACCCTAGATATTTTAGTTCTACTTTCAGAACATTAAAGCCTTCAATCTCTGTGCATAACTCCTACTGAAATCAACAGGAGCAATATGAGCTGATAAAACTACAATGGTTTTCCATTTTCAGAAACGTGTGCTATTTTCTTTTTTGGCAATTAAGCAGTAGTTCTGTCAGACTGTATATGCCCTACTATATATTTTCAAAGAAGGGACCCATAGATGTGTTTGTACCAATAGCTGTCTTTTCTGCACTTTAACAATTACTTACATTTTTGTTTGCTTTGTTTGTTTGGATAGTCCTGCTCTTATTTGTTTAAAAAACAACATGTACACAAAATCTTACAACAGGATAGGCAAGAAACAAAATCTTGTATTTAACACATGAGGTTAAGTAAGATTGCATTGCTTGATATATTACCTGATTTTTTGTAATCCCAAAGTGTAAAAATTCAATTATAATATCCTAAAATCTTCTTATACTATTAATATAATACTGACATTAATTATAAAACATGTATCAATACTTGACCAGCATATTGTATTTAATTTCACATTTACAGGATGCATATATTCTGAAAATGTGTTATTTTGAAGCTTGGAAACATTACAGAATGTGGCATATTTTGTTATCATTCTTTTGTCCTCTAGGTGGCATATTAATCTTTCTTTCCACCTAGAAGTACTGTATAGAAATGACATATCATCATGATATAGCATGTCTAATAATCTTCAAACAAGAAATAACAACATATCAATATTTTTGTAACATTATTTCTGGTTTTGTGTTTTTACCTGCATTGTTTTATGACTCCATTTTAATTTGCTCCATGAATCTTTTTTAAAGTATTTTAGTTAGAAAAAGAGTGTTCTTCTAATTCCAGGTTTCAGAGTAGCAGCCATGTTAGTCTGTATCCGCAAAAAGAACAGGAGCACTTGTGGCACCTTAGAGACTAACAAATTTATTTGAGCATAAGCTTTCATGGACTATAGCCCACTTCATCAGATGCATAGAATGGAACATATAGTAAGAAGATATATATACACACAGAGAACATGAAAAGGTGGAAGTTGCCATACCAACTCTAAGAGGCTAATTAATTAAGATGAGCTATTATCAGCAGGAGAAAAAAAACTTTTGTAGTGATAATCAAGATGGTCCATTTCAGACAGTTGACAAGAAGGTGTGAGGATACTTAACATGGGGAAATAGATTCGATTTGCGTAATGACCCAGCCACTCCCAGTCTCTATTCAAGCCCAAGTTAATGGTATCTAGTTTGCAAATTTTCATGTTCTCTGTATGTGTATATATATCTTCTTACTATATGTTCCATTCTATGCATCTGATGAAGTGGGCTGTAGCCCATGAAAGCTTATGCTCAAATAAATTTGTTCGTCTCTAATGTGCCACAAGTACTCCTGTTCTTCTAATTCCAGGAGGTCAAACACAGCTTATGAGCTGGATCTGTCTTGCTTCATGTATTTCTGTAGCAAATATATATTCAGAGTCTGCAGAATCAAAATTTACCTTTGTAATGGAAGTTTGACCTGAACTGGGTTTAGATTCAGGCTTTTCTGCGTAGGCCAAAGGATCATTTTACCTCTCGTCTGACAAGCTATAGTGAATTACGTCAGTCTAAGATACAAATGTGTCTTTAAATAAACCCTAGTTTATTACAAAATTAAGAAAAGATCAAGTCAAAGCAAGGTTAAAAGGCACAGAAGACGTACCTAGGCCTGAAACTCCCTTGTCTTGCACAGATAGGCCCAAATTGTTGAAATTACAGAAAAGAGATCAGCAAATTTAATGCCTATATTACTAGATCTCTCTTTGTCAGTTTCACCAGGATTTGGACATATGCCATTCTCCATGACATACTAGATGTCTGTTCAGATCCCAATGTCAGTTTCCTTTTTTTGCCATCCTGTTATACACTCTTTTGATGTGGTCAGGTGTCAACTTACTCATTATCATATTAACCAAGAAAGTATCTGTGGCATTAGCATCTTGACAATAATGTTTTCTCAGGGAGAGTGAAGTAACCGCTGTTCCTTGTTCCTATCCCAGTATGATTGCCATATCGCTTTTAATGATACCCCCTCTTTACAGTAGGTTAGGGTGACCAGATCACAACACTAATATATCAGGACACATTGGGGTGCTGTCAGCCCCGCCACAGTCCACCCCTGTTTCTCCCAGGCTCCGGCCCCACTCTTCCCCAGGTCCCGCCACCTCCCCACTTGCCCCCCCCCCACTGCGCCCTTCCTCTTCCCCCTGGCCCTCTGCTGGCTTGCTGCGTCCCTCCTCAGTCCCTCACCCACCGCTCGCCTCCTCACACACGGCTCGCTCGCCTCTTCACCCTTCCCACCCGCCACTTGCCTCTTCACCCTTCCCGCCCGCCAATCACCCCTACGGCGCCGACTTCCCCTCTGCCAGGTGGGTGCTCGCCCACCCCCCCTCTTTCCCCAAGTATCCGCCCCTGCCCTGCCTCTTCTCCACTTCCTCCCCTGTGCGCACCACATCCCCGCTCCTCCTCCCTCCCTCCTGGAAAGCGCCAAGCATCGCCAAACAGCTGTTAGGCAGCGGGAAGCGCTGTGGGGATGTGGCGCTATGGGGGGGTAGAAGGAGGCGAGGAGGGGGGAGCTTGGGTGCAATTTTTCCCCGTGGGTGCTCCAACCCTGGAGCACCCACAGAGTCGGCACCTCCCTCCCACTCGCCTCCGTACCTGAATATCGGGACAAATGGCGTCCCGATCGTACATTGATCGGGACGAGGGACAAAGGGTTAAATATCGGGACAGTCCCGATTTTATTGGACATCTGGTCACCCTACTGTAGGTATAGTTATTTTTCCTAGCATTTCAAATGCTGCTATGATACTGTTAGATATAAAGTAATCTTCCTTACACAATGTTATCTGATTTGCAGGATCTGGCCCACTTTTACATGTGAAAAATTCTTCATTTCAGCACAAAGAGTGAATATTT
The DNA here is from genome assembly GCF_002925995.2 of Terrapene triunguis. Taxonomy (NCBI): domain Eukaryota; kingdom Metazoa; phylum Chordata; order Testudines; family Emydidae; genus Terrapene; species Terrapene triunguis. Next base: position 2,629,188 of record NW_020664471.1, on the reverse strand, counting down.
CATACTCTGTTAAAATTCTTTTTAAAAAAAAGTAAATAAATTATTTCATTTTTCATAATCCAAGCTGCTAATTATTAATGTAAGTAAAGAATTGTTTGTTTACAACTATTAGTTTTAAGTTGACTGTCCTTTTATATTTTTAAATCTAAGGCAATTTGTCAGTATCTCTCTGTCATAATTTTAAAGTGACCCTACTTTCTTAGTTCCAATTCATATGAAATATGATTTCTCAACAGACGTTAGCTAATCAGTCACAGTGGCCCTCTTAATATATCCTGTCGTAGCTCCTTATATTAAACCTAAAAAAACCCCAAGCAGCCCTACAAGCAAATTGTCATGCCTTTGTCCTTTTCTAACAGTTCTACAGAAGAGGGCAGCATTTTTTCTTTAGAGAAACAGTCCCCTGAGGTTCCTGAAGATAAGTTTTTGAAGTTGATAATATTAAGACAAACATGGTGAAACTGAGACATTGCAGACAGACGTCAAAAGCCCTAGATTTTTCCTTGTTTCTAAAAGCAAGAAATCCTCTAAATCCCGGTTACTCAAAGGAGTGAAAAGGATTTTGCTTTTTATATTCATGAGAACGTGCAAAAATGTCTAAGTACACCTTGGATGCCCCTGACTAAGCATGCTTTCCCCAAATCTCTTGATTAGCTGAATTCCAGATGATAGCCAGTGAATCTGGGGCATAGTTCCCAAAATTGACACTGCTGTTATTGTCTGTGTCAGGAAATCCTTAGTACCACTTGATATGTGGTAACGTAGTTGGAATTGTAAGACAAAGTCAGTGGCAACATAAAGAAAAAGAAAGAAAGCTTTAAGGAATATTTAGGTGTTATCAAGTTAGCTACAGATTACCAGTGCAGTACAACCGTAGATTCCATCTCCATCCTATTTTAAAGTATTTTTTAACAACATTGCAGTCAGTAGCCCTGTGGCTAAAGACTAGGTTGTTCAAAGATTTGGTTTGTAAGATTAATTTGTGTCTTACTCTTCACAAGGATTTTTGGAAACATATGGAAGTACTAAAAGATTACAGCAAGAAAACAAAAGTTCTCTTAAATGAGAATCTGCTGCTCTATCAGGCATATGGTACTGGCTTTTATTGACCTTTTGTACATTGTGATGGTAGAGCAAGGGGTTTCTCTTATAGTTTTTTTACTTCCCCATCTCTTTTTTCCCAGCTAGGCTAGCAGCATGGTATGCTTACATATCTGTTTGACTGCAGCCACGTTGCTGCTCAGTTTAGTGTCTCTGAATAGGAAGACAGAGGTTTCTCTGGAACTCTGAAAGCTCTGATTCTTCTTCGAGTAGTGTCCCTATGGGTGCTCCATTATAGGTGTGCTAGCACCCCTTGTGCCTTTGATTGGAGATTTCTCATAGCAGTGTCTGTTCAGCCTTTGCATGCGTGTCAGTCAGTCTCGTGCCCCGTGCCATTGTTATATAGCACTGCATAGGCGAACTACCCTCAGTTCTTTCTCAGCCACCTCAGCCTGAGAGAGAAATCTGACAGTTGCCTTGTTGAGATTTCCTCAACTTTCCGCTACTTTTATTAATAATCAGTAGTAGTATTAGCATTCGTTTCTATACTTTAGTAAATAGTAATTTTTAGCTTATTTTTTCTTTAAATACTATTTTATTTTCTTTATATTTAGATAGATATTAGCTAGTGGGTAGTTTTTTCTTTTACTGGGAGGTTATGCCCAGTTCTCCCAGCTTCAGATGCTGTCTGTGATGCTGGGAGGCGATCCTGGTCAGTGACAGGTACTCCACTGCATCCATTGTCTCGGGAAATCGAATGTTGTCCAGAAGTGTAACTTTTGTCTGGCAATGAAATCAAGAGCGAGAAAAAACAGAAGGATAAAGATCATGAAGGAGAACTCTACACCTATCTTCTAACCCAGGCCAATGGACACTCCCTTTTGCCCCATCCCCCAGGTGTGCCCATCTCCAAGCAAGTCTGCTGCCTCCACGACCTTTATGCCCCACACCTCCAGGTCATCTAAGAGGAAGACTCAGGTCTCTTTCTGTAAGTCCTCAACGGAACGTGTCCCTGACTCACAAGGTAGAGAATCTACCTCTAAAAAGCCAAGGTTGTTGGTATCATCAGCTACCCCAACATCACCAGCTCTATCATGTACTCACAAGGCTGCTGACTCCTCAGGGAGCCAGGGCATGGCTAGACCAAAAGATGGCAAAGCCTTGGGCCCAGAGAGGTACTGTTAACGGACCAAGGCAGCAAGAAGGGCTCTAGCTCTGCTTCCTCAGTACTGAAGAAGCCCGCTCAGGCTCCGATTATGCTTTCGTTGGAGCGCTCAAGACCTTTGGTACCATCAGCAACCACACTTCCCGCTGAGTGCCCGAGATCTACAGTACTGTCACCACTGTTGGCTATGATCACCTCAGTGCAGACTGCAGGCTTGGTACTGATAACGCTCTCAGTACCACAGGAGTTCCATTTCCCCTGGGACCTGGCTGTATCTGAGACTCCCGATTCTCTGCTGTTTGGCTCCGATGTGCTGTTGGTACCGAGAACATCAAGATTGCCTGAAATTCGCCTGATACTGACGTTTTCACCTGAGATCTCTCCAGGTACTCCACCATTCCAGAGTTAGCTTGAGGAAGAGGATTCTGACGAAGACCTTGCCTTGGTGTCTCAAGTGTCAATACAGCATTCTCTCCCTCATTCCTGTAGAGGCCCCTTTCCAGAAGCCTCAACTGAACTGTAACTACTCGTGGCTCATGACTACCACCAACACCTCATTGGTTTGAGCGCCCTTGGGTGCCACCTCCTATGCCTTATGCACCTCCTCCTTGCCCATTTTGGGACCCTTGGGTGGCTTATCGCCAACAGTTTTCCAGAGCATCCAGAACACCCGCCATAAAAAGGGGCAACCTGCTTCACCTGCTCCTTCCAGGAGACCTGACCCTCAACAGAAATCTTTTGAGGAGCAGGAAGCTAGAGCTGATGAAGAGGTTTCTCCTACGGCCAACATCTCCTCTTCATTTCCAAATGAAGCAGTCATGCCGTCTCCTCCATCCCTGGCAGATGATTTTAAACACTTCCAGGATCTGATCAAAAGAGTTGCAGACTCCTTGCAGATTCCTCTTGAGGACAAGGAAAGGCCTCATCATAAGCTGCTTGATAGTCTCTGTTCAGCCCACATAACTTTGCCTGTTAACAAAGCTCTTCTGGACCCAGTGAAGATCACCTGGCACACGCCATCTTCTATTCCACCTACATGGAAAAGAGAAGATAAGAAGTATTACGTCCTGGCAAAGGACTGTGTTTTTATTTTCCCATCCCTCACTTAACTTCTTGGTAGTTGACACAGTTAATGAAAGTGGAAGGCAGCACCATACTAAAACCACGCCTCAAGAAAAAGATCATAAGCGTCTGGATTTACTGGGGAGGAAGTCTTATTCCTTGGCCTCCTTAAAATTTAGAATTGCCAATTATCAGATGTCAACGGCAAAATATAACCATGTCAGTTATACCAAACTGAACTCTGTTGTGGACCACCTACCAACAGAACAGAGGGATCAGTTCCAAGCAATTATTGTGGAGGGCCAATTACTTGCCAGAACAGCTCTGCAAGCTGTCATGGTGCCTCTGTGGGTCACAACTGAGAATGCCAGATTCAGGAGAAACTACTGAGAAATAGGTCAGACACACCCCAAAACTGGTAGTTATTCTCCCATAAGATATACCAAATCAGCAACAAAAGTAAACCTCTGTTTCACCACACTGGCTAACAAGAAGTCAGAAAAGCAGTTTCCTTAGGCATTCCAGTCTTTGTATCACCATCAAAAACACTAAACTGAATGATGAGTGGTTATTTAAAACCAATTTCATGAAACAAAAGGGTTCTTCTGATCCCAAAGGACCACCCCCACACCCAGCTCAATATATAACTCAGATCTTACCCAATAATCGTGCTGTTGCCAATCCTTTAGTATCTAATATCTAAAGATTTATTAATAGAAAGAAAGAAAAAGGTGAGCGTTAAAATTGGTTAAAGGAATTAAATACATACAATAATCGCAAAGTTCTTGGATCAGGTTTGTAGCAGCGATGGAATAAACTGCTCGCTTGTTAAGTCTCTGGTTGCTTCCAAATCATTGGAAGGTTAGAATGCTCCCATTAGTATAAGTTTATAGTTCAGAGGTTTGAGCAGGAAAGAGGCAAAATGGCTGTTTCCAGTGCCTTTTATAGCCTCTGCCAAGTGAAGAGAAACGCATTGTTCTCACTGTGGAAAATTACAGTAACAAGATGGTGTTTTGTGGTCACATGGGCAAGTCACATGTCCATGCATGATTTCGCTTAGTCATAGCAAAACCCATTACCTATACTCCAGATGGAATGTTCACAGGAAAGTTGATTAAGTATAGATAGGCGTCTCCCATGGTCCATTGTGAGTTGTGTTACTTATTTAACTTGAATAGTCCCTTCAAGATGTGTAGGCTAAATACCTTGTGGGCGTTACCACATATTTGAAATACAGAGCCAATACTCATAACTTCAAATACAAAAGTGATACATGCATACAAATAGCATAATCATGTTCAGCAAATCATAACTTTTCCATAGACACCTTACTTGACATACTTGTTGCAATTATACAACAGTGTTAGCAACAATGATCTACATGGTCATATTTTAATCAGATAACGCCACACAAGCCTTCCTTTGATGCTGCTGATACTGCCACCCATTGAATCGCTACAGCAGTAGTGATGAGAAGAGCTTCCTGGCTCCAACTTTCTGGATTCGCAAAAGAGGTCCAGAATACAGAAGAGGACCACTTTCTTGATGGGTCTAAGTTGTTTGCAGATAGCACGGATGAGTCTCTGCTAACATTAAAGGACTCTAGAACTACCTTTCCTTCTCTTGGCATTTACACACCCACCTACAAGAGGGAACTCAGTAAGTTCCAGATGGCCCAGATATCCTGCCCTGCTCAATACTTTACCTCTTAGAGGTTGTATGAATGTCATCGAAAGAGGCAGCGATTCCAGAGAAGGAAACTTTCTGCCTCTCAGCCTTCCTCCTTGCACACATCCACCTCCAAGCAGCAATTTTGATGGGTTGGTTGAAGGCTCTAATTGCTATTCTCAACCTCTTCAGCTGCACCAATTCACCATCCTTTCTCCCTTTGACTACACGGTCACCACTTCAGGTGCTCCTGAGAGTTGATCACTATGGACTAGTGAGTTTTGGACATGATTTCCACAGGATACACCATCCACTTTACTGCACATACACCAATGAACCCCACCCCTTGCTTGTCACTCTTCAGGGACCCCTCTTATGAGAGCTTGCTTTATCAAGAAATAGACACTCTGTCATGCTTGGGAGCCACAGAATCAATCCCCAGCAGCACAGAGGGAAGGGATTTTATTCAAGGTACTTTCTGGTACCAAAAAAGAGTGGAGGTTAGAGACCCATCCTAGACTGAGATTATAAATACCTATGTGAAAGTACAGAAATTCAAAATGATGACACTTACAGTGATAATTCCGTCAGTAGAGTAAGGGGATTGGTTCTCAGCCCTTGACCTTCAGGATTTGTATTTCCATATTGCTATTCACCCATCCCACAAATGATTTCACTGTTGGTGATGACCACTTTCAATACGAGTGCTCCCCTTCGGCCTGTCGTCTGCCCTGAGGGTCTTTTTGAAAGTCATGTTGGTAGTAGCAGCACAGCTCCGCAGGAAAGGTATCTTAGTATTCCCGTACCTGGACGATTGGCTGCTGAAGGGCTGCTGCCTGGAACAGACGATTTGAGCAACCTCCGAGGCCATACATCTCTTCCTCAAATTTGGGCCTGCAATTGAACTTTCAAAAATCCACTTTGACCCCTGTACAAAGTTTAGAATCCAGATGGGTACACCTCGATTCAGTAACAGCAAGAGTGTATCTCTCTCTTCACAGGTTTGTGGCCCTTTCCAACATACCCAACACAATTCAGTTCAGCTCCCCAACTACAGTCAAGAACTGTCTTCAGTTGCTGAGGTGCATGGCGGCCACCACCTTCATTACAGAACACACGAGGCTCCGAATACACTGTTTTCAAAGGTGGCTCACAACGGTTTACTCACCAAGCAAACACAGTTTAAATATGCAGCTTTTCATACGTACCTCTGTAAAACAATCCCTCAGTTGGTGGAAAGGCCATCACAACGTGCACAGGAGTTCCATTTGCACTTCCCTCCCAATGGTCATCATAACAACGGATGCCTCTCTGCTAGGGTGGGGAGTGCATCTAGACACTTACATAATGCAGGGCAAGTGGACATTGCAAGAGGGCATGCTTACACCTCAACCTCATGGAACTCGGAGTGGTCAGATATGCCTGCTTCCGGTTCCTACCACTGATCGGGGGCAAACACATAAAAATCATGATGGACCATATGTCATACATGTTTTACATCCATTGCCAAGGAGGAGCGAGATCCCCCTCCTTCTGTGCTGAGGCTGTAAAGCTTTGGAATTGGTGCATGTGCAACCAGATCGCCATCACAGCAGCCTGTCTCCAAAGGGCTCCGAATGTAACTGTGGAAGCACTCAGTAGGCACTTCTTCCAAGACTATCAGTGGGAAATAGGTCCCAGCTGCCCAGCCCGATGTGGCAGGGTCTGGGTCCTAACTGTGAGCTGCCCGGCCCCTTGAGGTGGGGTGTGGGGTCCGGCTGCCCAGCACCGCGGTGCGAGGCACAGGGTCTGGCTGCCCGACCCTGGGCTCAGGGCTCCATTCCTAGCCCGACTCTGTGGAGGGGTCTCTGGGCGGGGGGCGCTGGGCATAAGGGAATGTGGGTGGCTTTGGGGGGGCACTGTGGTTCTCAACCTGCGGCCCATGTAAGACATTGTGGGCCACATATGTGGCCCACAATGATAAATAGGTTGAGAATCACTGGTGTATCGGTATTCCTGTACTGGTAACACACTCTTAGTGTAGATGTGGCTATCTTTTAAGATGATGTTTTGAGCATTCGGGTTTGGCAATCAGCCTAAATATTTATGCTGCACTCATCATCATTATATCAGGTCCTGGAAGTGAGTGTGACATCACCCTCACCTCAAACAAAACTATCAGTCTCTTCTAAATGTTTTTTCCTAAACCGGAGTGCTGAGTTTCATCAGATTGAGTCAGGACTAGGCTATAGAGCGCTAAGATTTGTAGAACTCCTGACACAAAATTAATTGCCTGGGAATCCTCTGCTTTGAAGAGAAAAACTGATTTGTTGATATCTTTGATGTATAAATCAAGGAAGCACCTTGAGGAGTTCAACAGAGCTTTTATGCTTCAGTATATTTCTCTAGATAGACGTTTTGTCTTGTATTCTAAGGTTGAGGAATTTTCTCTCATGACCTAGAATACTGAAGTCTCTGGTCTCAGACCACACAAAAATCCTTGAAACACATGCAGCCAATGAAAGTGAGGTGAACTTACAGAAATTTATACTGCAGAAGATTTTTAGGTGATAATCCCAAAATATATTGAAACCTCAGATTCTTCTTTGAATGCCTGTCCATGTGTATTCCACTTTTGATGTGTGTTTGCTCCATGCACTTGAGATTGGACTCCTTTGGCCAGCAGTGCCCAATGGGACCATGCCTACACATTGAGTGTTGTTGTGCCCACATGTCCCTCTCTCTTCCCAAGGACTTAAGGGATGGAGTGGGGCCAACTCTTCCTCAGTTATTGCCCAGGATTACAAGCTTGAACTGTGAACAGTGTCTCTATTTGTGCACACCTGCATATCTAAACAAATTTAATTGTATGTAGGTATCCCTTTAGTGTAGCTTTTAGTTGTTAGCATGGGATTGCGATACTTCCGTTCAAGTATTTTTATTCTGTTTTTTTGGTTACTGAGTTCCAGGCTTCAGTCCTTATGACTGAGCAAAAATATCCAAGGTTTAAATATTGCCCCTCGTATGAAGTAGTTGTAGCCCTCAGTAATGGTCATTCAAGGTATTTAGTTTGCTTTGATGATGGACATATTCTTGAGGAATACTCGATTTGCCATTTATTTTCTAAATGGACACAAAAACAAGAGGGGCTCACCTAAAACATTTTCTTTGGGACCACTCCATGAGACCTGCTTCTGATCCAGGTAAACAAGGTCCACCTAGATCTGAGCAGCCTTCCTCTGGAAATACGCATGTGAGTGTTGGCTCTGGGGCCAATTCCCAGGTTCCTGCTTCCTCAAAGCACTCAGCTGTTCCTGCCCTCAAGTCGTCATCAATTAACAGAGATAGGACACAGCACTATTCTTCTAGAGATCACAAAAACAGTTCACTGTGTGAGGGACCTAATACGAAAAAGAGGCAGAGATCACCTTATTCTGCATCATCTAAAAGTAGAACAAGGCCTCATATAGGTCCCTCTGGCACCCAAAAAAGGCCTCGGCATCTGTGGTTCAGTGCCTGCTAAAAAACTTCTGCATGCTGTCTCCTGCACAGACTATGTGGTACTGTATTCAGGGCTTTAAATATTGGCTGTGACATACCAGAGGTACAGCCCAGACCAGTGAGAGGCTATGTCACCCCTTTCCTGCAACCTTGGGTACCTTACAATACCTTGCTGTAGTAGCATGCAAGCCACACCCTGAGCGTCTGTGTGTAACTGCAACCTGCCAGCGGTACCCTGGCTCTCACCAGCCTTAGGTATACTGCAGAGTAATTCCCAACACTCCCCTAGTTCTGGATCTTCCCCCAGAAATGTATGGACAGCACAGATGTATTAAGTCCTTTATTCCTTTAATGGAATAATATACCAGTTTACTGTTTTAAATAGCCTAACCAGATACTCCAATTTAAACACACTGGATTAGATTAAACAATAAAACAAGTTTATTAACTACAAAGAGAGAGATTTTAAGTGAGTATAAGTAATGAGGCATAAAAGTCATTAATGGTTACAAGAAAAATAAAGTTAAAATGCTTACTAACATCTACTTAAAAAATTGCAAAGAAAACTTTCTCACCACATGCTCCAGCGGGTTACTGACCAAACTCTCAGGTCAAGACCCCTCCCCCACCATCTACTTTGATGCTGACAGGTTCTAACTTGCTCATGGTACTGATGCTTTTCAGTACCAAGATTGATGATAGTGGGTGATTTAGTGGTATTTGTCCTTCCCAAGTCACCACTGTAATCTTTGCTATTGAAGATACTACCATCAACATCATCCACCAACACCCGTGGAACCAGGTGCATCTTTGGTACTGGCAAGGGGTCTTCAAAGGTCATGCCCTGATACCCTCTGCCAGGTCTATTCCACCATTGGAAGAGTCGTATTCTCCTCATCAGCTTCACGGCATAGTGGGGGAGTTCATCTACATACTTCACGCTCATATGAAACTTATGCCTTTTGATAGGGATTTCAGAGCCCCAAACTATCATCATAGTCACAGGGGATATAGGGACGGACTCCCTACCATGCCCCCTACTCATTTTGCTTCTGGCTCACTGCTGGATGCCAGGGGGTCTTCAACATGCTAGAAGGCCCTCTTCCTCTGCCCTTTACTGGGTTAGATCACCTCCCTGGTACAGTCCCTAAAGGCTCAATGATATCAGTTACTCCAGGTTTCCCATGCTGAACATCACCAGTTACAAGCTTCTGATGATGAACACCATCAGCATGCTGAACTTGCCCCAGCTGCCATTTCTTCATATTGCCTGATGACACTGTGGTATGGGTGTGACTATGAAGTGAATGTCATAATTGCAATCCTCAGGGATCCCTAGGGAAGTGCAGACTACAATAGAGGATCTCTTTTTGAGGGCTATGATATGTTCATCAGTAAAGTTGATCATGCCTTACTTCCCTTAAAAGACTCGTGGGCCATGCTTATTAGGTCCCTAGAACAGACAAAACACCAGACATATTCAAGGCAGACAACTTTTTCTTACTGTGAGTTATACCAAAAGCCATCAGAGCCACCGAAGAAGAAACAAAGATTCTGTAGAGGAAGGCCCTCAGCTGCTACTACTTCAGCAGCAGTGCAACCTGTGAACATGTTGAGATAGCTGGTTTGATGTTAATTCAAGGGCCACCTAGGGCCACATCCAAAGGTTCTATATCCCTTTTCCACCCTGTTTGGGGACCATTTGTTTTATTTTCAAGAGGCCTGAAGCAAATCACCTAGGACTGCTGGGTCCTGCGTATCATCCAGGAGGAGTATTCTATACAGTTCCATGCTCTCCCTACCGCCACCCTCCTGCCCTAGCTCTTTTAAGGGACCCTTCTGTGTTACAGCAAGAGGTAGAGTCACTTCTAACCACTATAGCAATAGAAGAAGGTCTTCTTTAATACAGGGGATGGGGGCTTATTCCCATTATTTTCTAATTGTCAATAAAAGGAGGATGGCACCTGATTCTGGACATGAGAAAACCCAATGCATTTGTTAGTCAATTCAAATTCAGAATGGAAACCCTCGCCTCAGTAATCCCATTCCTAGATGCACAGTACTGTTTTGCGGCTCTTGACCTCCAAGACACGTATGTCCAGATATCAATGCCTCCAGCACATAGGAAATACCTAAGATTTCTAGCGGGGATCTCACATACTCAGTACAGAGTCCTGCCATTTGGATTATTGGCAGCTCCAAGGTTCTTCACCAAGTGTTTTGCTGTAGTAGTGGAACATTTAAGGAAATGGGATACAAGTTTACTCTTACCTTGACAACTGGCACATTCAAGGGAGCTTAACTCAATAGGTCACAGACAGCATTCATCACATCCTGTAGCTCTTCACCACCTTGGGGCTCAGGATCAACAAGGAAAAGCCATCTTTTGTGTGAACCCAAAAGATAGAGTTTATAGTAGAACTTGTAGACTGTACAACAGTAAGACCATACTTACCACAGATGACGTTTGAGGTCAGGGCAGAACTTATAACTCAGTTACATCTTAGTCTAACTGAGTTATAAGTTTTATATCAGACAATGATAAGGCTGTGTCTGAGATTGCTAAGTCACATGGCCTCACACATGTTTGGCAGAGTTCACTTTGTTTCTATGCAAGGTTGATTGAAGTCCATCTACCTCCCAAACAAGCACCACATCGACATAACAGTACAAATTCCTGAAGAAAGTGTATCTCATTAAATTGGTGGACGAATCCTGATAGGTATGCAGAGAAGTTCCATTTGCCCCATCTCTGCCTACATAGACTGTAGTAACATTATGCTTTCAACCTTGGATGGGGAGCATCATTTGGACCAATACCAGACTCTGGATTTATGGTTACGAGAGAAGACTCTGCACCACATATATCTCTTAGAAATCAAGGCAATACATTTGGTTTGTGTAACATTTGCACCTCTCAGGCAAAATAATTGAGATACTGGTAGACAATGCCATGATGATGTTTTACATATCAGACAAGGACGAGCCAAGTCATCCCCTTTAAGCCACGAATCTGGTCCGCCAGAAGAATTGGTGCATCCACCATCAGTTCACCTCAAGAGTACTACACCTCTGGGATTACAAAACTCCTGAGCAGATTTGATGCAACTATGAGCAGCCAATAAAGGACTCTGTCATTCATGTGACAAGTGGAATCATCTATAAATTCTGTGGCAGTTAAGTTGAATAGAATATGTCATACCTTTTGATACATGGAGAGGGTCTGAGCCCCAGTTCACAGTCAGACACATTATTCATCTGTTGGACTCCCAGAGTGATCCATGCTTACGCATCAGTCCCTCTGATACTGAGGGTTTTGAGGAAGCTCAGGAAAGAAGCTGCAATAATGATTCTGATAGCACCAGGGTAGCCCATACAGTTCTGATATGCAGGTTTTCTGTTTGACCTGCAGTAACGTTGCCTCTGAATTCAGACATAATTTTCAAGAGCAGGAAAATCTATCCAGATCCAGACTCTCTGCATCTCACAGCCTGGATGCTGGCTTCAGAAAACTTGTTCTAGAGATATCCAGAACATTCTGATCCAAAGTAGGAAAGACTACAAGAATGACTTATGCAGCCAAGCGGAAAAGATTCTCCATCCAAATGGAGAATATGTCCCCTCTCTCCCACAGAGTTTGATTCCTCCTCTTTTAGACTATTTTCTGTCATTGAAAATCTGAGGACTTTCTGTTCGTTGGCAGCTGTATGAGCTCACCATCCCCCTATACAGAATCATGCTGTATTCTTGCATCCTACAATGGTTGGGTTCCTTCTTTAAAGGCTTTAATGCATGTTTTTCCCCTGCGTGGGACCCCCCCTTCCTCCTTGGATCTCCATGTCATTCTAGCTGGGTTGATCGTTCCCCCCCTTTGAACTTTTGGCATTATGCTTTTCACATTATCTTTCAATGAAGACAGCCTTCGTTCATATTAGCCTGCAGGTTGTGGGAATTGCAGGCACTCATGGGCTCACCATACATGTTTTCCACAAGACAAGGTCACACCTGATCCCCATCCAAAATTTCTGCCCCAAATGATCTCTAACATTTGCCCAGACCAGATCATATAGTCACTTGTTTTCTGTACTAAATCTGACTCCAGTGAAGGGGAGGCAAGACACACATATGTACTCAGAACCCCCTTTTTCTGCCTGGATAGAACTAAAACATTCAGGGTCTCACTAAGATTGTTTGACATAGGTAGGGATGTCTGTCTGGTACCTGCTGTCAAGAGAGATGAGATGGGTTGTATACTAGTTTCTACAATATGGATTTCAATGTTTCTTTCATTTTAGTCCTAGTTATCTGATGATTTAGTTAGTGAAACATCTAAGGGCTCATGTTTGCTCTCGACCATCAGGTAAAGATGCCAGAGAAATTGGTTTCTTGAGCTGAAAAATGTTCTCAGATACATTGGGGATTCATATTGTCAGTTATCAGGCCCTCATGACCTGATATCAATTCCACCTTTAGGCCTGGAAATGAGCTCATTCGGAACACTTTTGTTGAAATGAAATTTTGCTGAAATATATATATTTTTTATCAACACCAAAATGTTTTGTGGCAGCATGTCAGTTTTAACAGTGTTTGAGAAAGCATAAGAGAGACTTGCACCCTGTAGCCCAGTGGTTAGGGCACTGGCCTGGGATGTGAGGCTGAGGTTTGAGTCACTGCTCTGCCTAATTCAGAGTGATCGCGGAGCCGATTCAGAAAGATGCCTTTCTCCATAGCAAATGAAAAGGAATGGCTAGATAGATGCTGAGAGACCCTAACCATACTCTTTAAAGTTGAACCTGAGTTATTCAGCTGAAGAGCAATAAAACCTTTCCATGAGTAAGTTCCAGGAGTCCATTGAACATCATGGCTCAAAATGACTGGAGATGTTGATTGTGCGGGGTTTTTTTTTTAAATTGGACTTTGTCTCCAGTATTGTCTCCCTAACTGTCCCACCTTTTGTTTGGGGGAATGCATTTTGGGAGGTATTTACAATTATCCAAAATATATAAAACCACCACAGATCGCTTCTTGTTCTTTAGCATTTAAAAATGTATGATTGTTTTGAGGCTTCTCTTGAGATTTTTAGTCTCCAGAAGTTTGAATCCTGTCAATACCGTATCTTTAGAAAAAGTGAAATTCCTAATATGTAATTTGACTTCTGTGAAGATATCATTTTGCTGGCTTTCTACTCATCCTTTCTCCTTCTTTTCAGAGTTGGGAGGTACAATATTTTCCAGTGACTGGATTTGTGGTCATCCGATGATATACACCTCTACCCCGATATAACGCTGTCCTCAGGAGCCAAAAAATCTTACTGCGTTATAGGTGAAACCATGTTATATTGAACTTGCTTTGATCCGCCGGAGTGCGCAGCCCCGCCCCCCCGGAGTGCTGCTTTACCACGTTATATCTGAATTCGTGTTATATTGGATCGTGTTATATTGGGGTAGAGGTGTAGATATATTTTTCTGACACAAATTTTGTGAAGCAGTTAGAGAGCCGCTTCCCACTCATTAAGGAGGATACTGAGGCACTAGCAGTTGGGCAGAATAAAAGAGAGTTTCTGGTGTCTCCAAGGGCCAAAACACTTGCTGCACATATTGGAATCTGGAGTTCTGTAATGTATGAAGTCCATAGACAGGAGCTGAAATTAAGTAATTAAAGTGAGAGAAGTTGAAAGCAAAGATGAATACTGCAACAGAGATGGAATTACACAGTAGTATACCTAGGTAATATCGTGGAAATAGCAGTAGGTAGATTTGCAGACATTGGAGATGGTGGCAGGAGGAAGAGAATCCAAGGTCAGGTAAGTATCAAGTTTGAAGATAGGGCAGGTAAATAGAGATGTCTTAGTTGAAAAATGCCTGAAAAATCTCTTGTTGGAGAAGAGTAGCATGTCTGTTGTTGATATATGTGAAGGAAATTTAGATAAACGTAAAACGTTACCCCAAAGCCACGTGTTTACCCAGTCATGAACAGCAGAGATGGTAGATGGTGTCATTTTAAAATATTGAACAATATGTACAATAGATGATCATCAGAGAAAAAGTAGTAACCAAGTTCAAAGTTAGTGATGGCAATATGAAAATTGTCAACAAGAGAATCCTCCTTCCCAACACAACAATCTCAGAAGAGGATATCCACTCTATGATGTAAAGTTTTTGTTTCTGATGGATGCAAGTGAGCAAAGTGATCTCGCAAAATAGGCTACCCCTGCCAGCATTCTGAAGTCTTTGAAGAAATACCCTTTGCAATGATGTGGAGTCTTTGAAGAAATACACCCCTAGCAATGGGATGTCTCTGAAGTGATGGAAATCATGCATTAATAATTACAGGAAGGTTTTCATTTAATTTAAAACGTATTCATTTAATAAGTATCTCATCTGGATCGGGGGATTTCTCAAAGGGTTGAGAATGAGATCTTTTTGTGATTTCTGTAAGTAACTGGGCAAAGCCTATGTGAATAATTGGGCTAAAATGGAAAATTTTAATATAATACTATGTATGGGCATTAAAATTATTAAAAAGACATAGAAATCAGATGCAGTACAAACACATTGCAGTACAAACACATGTAGTACGGTATCAGTGTAAAAGAACACATTCTTGAAGAACCAAGAATTTTTGTTGATACGTTGTTTACACTGAAAACTAGATGCGTTTCTTTCACTTGTGTGACATAAAAGCTTGTAATGATTGTCAGTGCTGGAGAAATCTTAAAATGTTCATTCATTTAAGGGCCCTGTAAAACCTGACCTTGAAACTTTAGGTGTAATATAAATGTCCAATCATTATCTTAAACACATTATTCTACATGAAATAGAAAGATGTATGCCTGGTTTCAGCATTTTGTTCCTAAAGTGTATTGTATATTACCCTGGATCCTAGTTTATCATACCTAGTGAAAATACCATACAGTGGTTTGAAAATCTAGAAACAGAACAATCTGCAGAAGAAACTGTTGCAGGACAAGTGACAGTATCTAATAGATCTCTCTAATCTATAATCAATTTTATTCTGCCACCCATCACTGTAGTATCTGAGCATCTTCCACTTAAAATCAATAGCAAAGTCCTTAGTGGACTTCATGGAGTCTCTGGCACTTCTTCGTTTACGGGGTCAGAACTCTGCTTGCGGTAGGGGTTTTTTTCGGGGGTGGGGAAAGTAGGAGAGTTCTGGGACTAAAAGAGTTGTAGAAATTGTGAGTATCATTTATAGTGGAAAGAAAGAGGCTTGGCAAAGTTTCCTACAAAATGTCAGATTTTGGATTTGCCTGATCTCCTCACCCAGTAAAATTTGCATTAAGCCCATAATTTGTGTTTGACTTGAAGCTTATCTTTTAGAGAAATTTATCCAATCTTGATTTAAAGACTTGAAGTGATGGAGAAACCACCAGATCCCTTGGTAAGTTATTCCAAAGGTTAATTATCCTCACTGTTTAAAAAAAAAAATGAGCCGGTTTCGAGTCTGACCATGTCTGGCTTCAGCTTCCAACCATCTGATTATGCCTTTTTCTGCTAGATTAAAGATTTATCAAAACTATTAGAAATCTCTTTCCCACATAGATACTTGTAGACCATGATCAAGTCACTTCTTAACCTTCTCTTGGATAAACTAAATAGATTGAGATCCAAGTCTTATGATAAGGTATGTTTTCCAGATCTTGAATCATTCTTGTAGCTCTTTTTTGAACTCTTTCCAATTTGTAATTTTGTAAGTGTGGCCTCTGTTATTGTTCCTACATGTATGAGCTTTCATTTGTGTTTATTACAATGAGCCTACCTTACCAAGTAATCCAAGTTTGCCTGTACAGCTGACCTGTTTCCATCTTTTTTTACCGCTCCTCCAATTTTTGTGTTGTCCACACATTTTACCAATAACGATTTAATACTTCCAAATAATCAATAAAGATATTGAGTAGCACTCAGCCAAGAACACCACTAGATATACCCCATTTACAGTTACTTTTTGAGGTCTATCACTTACCCAGCATTTAAGCAATTTAATGTGGGGTACATTGATTTTTGTACGGTGCTAATTATTTTATCATGATGTCATGTGAGACTAAGGGCTTTTCTACACAGGGCAAAAGATTGCACTAACTAATATGCACTACCCCTTGTGAACGCTCTTACTGCACACTAAAGATTTGCCTATATAGGGACACTCAAGAAAATCAATCCAAATTAACTAAAGGTGTACATTTAAAGTGGATTAGTTAAACCACATTAAATCCCTGTGCGGATGCTTTTATTCAGAATTAAAGTGGCCTTAATTTGATTTGTGTTCATTCACTTTAAAAGTTAATTTGGATTAACTTTCCTGAGTGTCCCTGTATAGAGAAGACCTAAGAGTGCCTTTGTATGCAATAGCTCTGCCTTAATGAATTTTAGAAGTGCATTAAGCTAAATCACCTGATGGTACTTTCAGTGTGCAGTAAAGCTGCCAATATGGGGAGTGAATGCGAAGTAGTTAATGCACTTTAAATTTAAACCCTATGTTACTGCGCACTGACTTCTACATGTAGACAAGTACTAAGTCAAAATGCCTTACAGAAGTCTAAATATGTTATATCAACACAATTTCCTTTATCAGCCAAACTTGTGATCTCATCAAAAAATAGAAAGTTTGATGAGGCCTATTTTCCATAAAATCATGGTGATTTTAATTATGTTATCTTCTTTTAATTTTTTAGTGATTATGTCCCAAATCAACTGTTGCATGATTTTACCTGGGATCAATGTCAAGCTAACCAACTTATATACCTGGGTCATCCCTTTTACCCTTTTTATATATTGGTACTATATTAGTCTTTTACCAATGCTCCATGATATCTTTAAAAATCAAGAGAGCTCCCTCTTGACCAATCCTTTTTATACTCATGGGTACAAATTATCGAGTCCTGCAGATTTAAAAATGTGTAACTTCAATAGGTAACTAGTTATTCATGTAATAAAGTATTTCATTATCACTGTCAGATATGACTACATCAACGTGCTTCTTTACAAATACAGATCAGAAATATTATTTAATACTTCTGCCTTTTCTACATCATGATTGACAACTTTGCTGTCTAGTATCAAACCTATATCATCACTAGGATTTCATTTGTTCCTGATATTTAAATAATTCATTCTTACTGTTCTTATCTTTACTGGCCACAGATTATTTCCATTGATATTTTTAGTGTTTGTTTTACTGGTTGTGACTATATTGTGTTTGCAAATAACAAATGAAATTGGTTATAATCACTTGCATCTAGGTAGCCATCAATTTTTAGATCAGTGATCAATTCATCTTTATCTGTCAGAATGAGGTCTAATATATAATTGCCCCAATTTGGGTGCAACACTTCTTGTGTTGGAAATTTACCTTAATTTTTAAGAACTTCACGATTGTTTTCCTAGTGGCAATATGAGATTTGTAAGACATTTGGGGGCAGAGCCTCATGTTTAGTGAATTGTCATTTTACCCTGAGGATCTGGCTCCTGGAGTGAAATCCTTTCCTCACGGAAGTCAATGGCAAAACTCCTATTCATTTCAGTGGTGCCAGGATTTCACCTCCGATATTCTAATTCTCAGCCTGTCCTAGTCATATTAATTTGGGCATAGGGTTTTGGTGCCAACTAAACTGAACGCATTTCATTCCTGATATGTAAAGGAGAAATCACTCTCTCTCTATACCACCTAAACTTCTGACACTAACTTTTATGGATATTAACAGAACATTTTGTAAAAGCTTGTCTATTATCTTTTTGTGTCTTTTAGTATTTGAATCTTGTTGAACCACTCTACATTGTTACATTTAGAGCTCATTTTCTAAGACTATTTTACAGTTATCTTATTTTTTATTTATCCTTTTTTCCAGTAGTTTACAAATGCATTATTATACAGATGCAGCACATTTATGACATTACTTTGCAAAGTGTATCAATTTGTCAGATAAAGTTAAAAATTAGATACACTTTATTCATGTTAAAGTCACACCCTAGCTTATTTAAAGGCAGCTTTGACTTAGAGTTGCAAGCCTGAGGATATTGATTTGAATTATGCATGACTGTCTGGTGTGCAGTTCCATTAGCCTGCTGGATGGATAATGTAAACATGTTCTGAATTTTAAGTATAATATATGAGCAGCAGGTTAAAAATAGAGCTAATAAGAGAGTACATATCTGGAAAATGTGAATCTTGCGGAATAAAACTATACAAGGACGATCTCTCTAAAGGTATGTCTACACAGCATTTTGTAGGGAGCAGGAGGCAGCCTCCTAGCCCAGGTCAACAGACTCGAGTTAACTGGGCTTGTGCTAGCACTCTGAAAATGTTATATAGATAGCACTTCGAAGTTGTGTCTCAGGCTGGAGGCTTCAGAACCCAAGCTCTAGCCTGAGCCGCATCTTCAAAACTCTGTCTATACAGCTATTTTTAGAGCACTAGAATGAGGGCTTGTCTTCGCTACCGGGGAGATCAATGCTGCTGCAATCAATGCAGTGGGTGTTGATTTAGCAGATCTGGTGAAGACCCGCTAAATTGACAGCAGAGCGCTCTCCGGTACTCCAGCTCCCCAAGAACAGTAAGATAAGGCGACTGGATGCAGTGCAGTGAAGACACCAGGGTAAGATGACCTAAGCTACGTCAACTCCAGCTACATTATTCACATAGCTGGAGTACCAGCTACGTTATTCACGTAGCTGGAGTAGCGTAACTTAGGTCGACTTACCCCAGTGGTGAAGATAAGCCCTGAGCCACACTAGCCTGAGTCATCAACCTAGGCTGGGAGGCTCGCTCCAAAATGTTGTGTAGCTATACCCAAGAGTCTGACTTCAGGTGTAGTTTGTAATAACTGTTTTGTATTTTTGTAATTTATTTTTCTTTATTTGTTGCTGTTATTCAGCTGAAACAGTTACTACTTATGTGTAAGTCTACTACCTGAACGGGGGAAAGGTTACTCTTGTTTATCGTAACTGGTTTATTATTCAACACTAGAAAATAAAACTTGTAATAGAAAGATCAGAAAGAAGAATGTTACCCTTTTGCAGACAGAAGGCCAGATCCTGCTCTCACAGTGTGTAAATCAGGAGTATCTCCATTGACTTGAATGGAAATTCTCTCGATCCTTAAGGAATTGTTTAAAATTGATATTTGAATATACTCAAGATTGCTTTGGCTGCAGGTCCTGATACTTGCTGTTTTATTCAAGAAACGTATTTCAGTGGTTCTATTTGCCTCATTATACTTAATGATCAGTATGTTTTTCCACAGTAAACTCTTGTATTGTAAACATCCCTAACTTGACCATAAAAGCATGACACAATCTGAAACTTTGTGTTGAAGGTCTCAGCATTGAGAACACAGTTTTTAGTACTGTTTAAAATAAGTAATTTGGTAATTTTTGAGATACTATTGTGAAGAGAATTTTGAGTGTGTTCTTATAACTCAAATACATAGTTAAATTTTAAAAACTAAATTTTATAGGTGATTAGTCAAAAATGAGGAATACAATACTATATATGTTAAATATTTAAAGTCACTTTTCATAAAAACTTTTAAGTGTTCATGTCATTTTCATTGCACCTGAATAACCTGATAGGTGGAATGACTAACAATTCTTCAAAACAGTGATGTTCAGAATGAAAAAAATCTCTATGAAGACTCCTGAATTTCTTTGCTTTCATAGGTCCTGGTCTAATGGCTAATAAAAGTCGAAAGATTCCAAATTTTGTCTGAACTTAAAACCACGCACTGAAAATTACTTTAATATGTAGATGCCTACTTGTAGCTTCATACTTAAGGTAGAATTGAGTTTTTCACTTAAGGTAAGTATTTAACTACTGTGTTATGTGTGGAGAATTCAGTGTATTTTCCCCAAAATTATAGTGGTTATTCTTTGAGTATAGCATGAATTGAATGAGAATTTACAAGTAAATCAGTTAATTTATTCTATCAATTAACATTAATTTTTGAAATGGATCATTTAAGAAGTTTAGCACTTGGTCATTTTACCCATTATTCTTGATAACTGAAAGTTTATCCTTCAACATTGATAGAAATTCCATGCTTGAATAATAAGAGTATAGCAGTAGGAATATACTGTGGACCACCTGACCAGGTTGGTGACAGTGATTGTGAAATGCTCAGGGAGATTAGAGAGGCTACAAAAAAAGAAAACCCAATAATAATGGATTTCAACTATCCCCATACATGTCACCTTAGGATGGTAGGCAGAGATGAAATTTCTAGACACCATTCATGACTGTTTCTTGGAGCAGCTAGTCCTGGAACCCACAAAGGGAGAGGCAGTTCTTGATTTAGTCCTTTGTGGCACACAGGATCTGGTCCAATAGGTGAATATAGCTGAACCGCTTGGTAATAGTGACCATAATGTAATTCAGTTTAACATCCTCACAGCGGGTAAAATACCAAAGGAACCCACCACAGTAGCATTTAACTTCAAAAAAGGACACTACACAAAAATAAGGAGGCTAGTTAACTGGAAATTAAACAGGAAAAGTCATGAGAGTGAAATGCCTGAAAACTGCATGGAAACTTTTTAAAAACATCACATTAGAAGCTGAAACTATATGAATACCCCACATGAAAAAAAATAAGAGGACCAAAAAAAAAATACCACCATGGCTAAACAACAGAATAAAAGAGGCGTTTAGAAACAAAAAGACATCCTTTAAAAATTGGAAATCAAATCCTACTGAGAAAAATAGAAGGGAACATAAACTCTGGCAAGTCAAGGGTAAAAGTATAATTAGGCATGCCAAAAAAGAATTTGAAGAGCAACTATCAAAAGACACAAACTACCAGCAATTTTTTTTAAGTAGAAGCAGGAAGTTTGCTGAGCAATCAGTGGGACCACTGGACAATAGAGGTGCTAAAGAAGCACTCAAGGAAGGCAAGGCTGCTAGTGTGTATAATCAACTCTTCAAAAATATCACATGGTAGCATTCTCTGTAGGTTTCTTTTTGAGTGTTTATATATGAAATTTTAAAAAATAAAGAAATTCCCAGACAAAAATTCCCAGACATGGAGTTTATAGTTGAGTGTACAAACATTGAATGGATTTAGTGGTATCCCAAAGAAAGCATTATAAACTCAGGAAACTCAAAGTTAATTTTAAACTTAAATCCAAACACATTAAAGAATGAAAATACATATAGCATCTACACAACCTTAACTCTGACCTATAGTGACACTGGTGGGGGCAGGGGAAAGGAGATAACATTAAATATATCTTTAAAATTAGTTTCCTCCAAGCTGAGGGCACAAACACTAATATGCATTAATCATAATTGTATGGTTTTTGTATAATGTCACCACAGAGCAGAGTTAAGATTCTTTGGGTGCGCCTTCAAAGCTGGGGAGTTGAACTGGTAGGGCTGCATTCCCTGAAGTTGTTTAGCCTTTGAAAAGTATAATACTTTGAGAGGCTCTTAGGGAGTGCAGGACAAGGTGTCATTTGCTTTACTGTTTTAACATATTTAGCCATTGCTGCCTCCAGTGTAGCTATTTTATTAAATCCAATCTTTTACCACTTAGTGCTCTCCAGCTCGGAGAGCCAGCTTGCACCTGGCCATTGCATATACAATGAACTATTGTATGTAAACATTAGATCTAAATTCACTCTGTGTGTAGAAAAGCCCTATTTGGTGTATGTTCTCCTTGTTTATAATATTATTATAGTTCTTATTGTTAAATAAAAAAACACTGCAGTGACTGTGGCATCACATGTACTACTGCTCTGCCATCCCCCACAGCCTTCAACCAAAGCATGGGAGAAAAAACCTGGGAAGCTAATACAAATAATGAGTGTATGTATGTGAACTACAACTGGCTGACATTTTTCAGCTGAAAAAATTTCCCAATGAAATCTGCGGATTTTCACAATCAATTTTCACAGAAAAATTTCAATTTTGAAAAAAAGATTTAAATTTTTGATAGGAAAATTCAAAGAAACATTTTGTTTCAGATCAACATGTTGAAACAAAACATTTCATTTTGATCAAAAATGTCAATTTTTTTCATTATGACACTTTAAAACACAATTTTAAAATTTTCTGTCCTGCATTTTTTTTATATTTTGACTTTTGTCCTGCTTCATGATGAAAACAAATGTCAAAATATCAGAATTTCTTGCTGGACAGAAGTTCTATTTGCCAAAGAGTTCTAATAGGAGAAAAAGAAGTGAAACTTTCTAAAACTCTATTTATCTGTGTGTTATGTGATAAAGTTGAAGTCTAAAATATTTACTTCCAGTGATTTTTACAAAATCTTTAGTTCCCCAGATTCATAAAGAGGGGAAGGCTCAGAGGGCCATCCTGAAGAGCAATTAGGCGGTAGTTATCCACTTTGAATATATGCCTTAAAGCTGTCACCCATTATTCTGCTTTGGGATGCCTGTTTCACAGTAGTGTCCTCCCTTCCTTTTCGACTTTATAGTAGTTGTGTTTGCCACACTCATTGTCTGGGTACACCGCAAGAAGGACAGGAGACACTTGTTATGGATTTTAATCAGGCCGCAACTTTATTATATAGAACTTTATTATATAGAACGGGGGGGCGGGGGGAGAGAGGGGCTGGTTCCCTGCTGTACCAATCAGAGGAGTCCCCAACCTCTTCCCCCATTCTGTTCTTTTATCCAGTACCTCCTTTTAAGTCCTTTATCAGGCCATTTATCTGGTCACTGACTGCCTTCCCTATGGAGTACCTGCACTGAACATCCGCCCAACCTTACAAAATAAGTTGCGACATATGGTCTACCACTTTTTCTTCTCACCAGAAAAGGTCTTCCCTCCCACCTGCTGTGGGGAAGACAAAAAAACCTCACTCCACCGAAGCCAATTCTGGTGGTGCGGGAAAAATTCCTTCCCAGACCCCCTTTAAAAGGAGCGACTAGTGTAATGCCCACAACAGGTCATAACCCAGCCTGCCATTCGCCTCCACTAGGGGAGGGAGGGTGGGTGCTGGCTTCCTCGCTGCGTGGAACAAAGAGACTTGCCCCACCCAGGTTTTGTACCTTTATGCCTTTCGGATCTCACATTCCGGGCGGGGGGGGGGGTGAGTCATTGCTGCAAAGCTGACCACTGAGCACCTTTTTTACAGCAGTTTCTGACCTTCCCCCCTCCTCCCCACCATAAACCAGAGCTGTCCCTCCTGGGTAAGCCCAGACCTTAGTTGTGGCGCAGTCACTTTGCAGCCAACACCTTATCATAATCTTGAGCTCAACGAGTCAAAATTAGAGGTGATTCTGAATCAGCCTATAGTGAGTCTGAATGAGTGTAACTAATATTTTCTTCTGCTGCCCCTCCCCTCCACCCAAGTATGTTACATCAGCTTAGACTTGGTTAGCACCAGCATGTAATGTAATCTCTGCTTTTACATCACCTCTGAATTTGGTTGCCCGAGTGTGAGGGAGTCTAAACTGGTGTAACTAACATGAAGAGGGTCAGAAGACAAGAGTGTAACAAGAAAATCAACTAACAGACCATCCATTATGTTAATATACAACTTTTTACACATTCTTCTGGCTCCTTGAAATGTAAATTACACCAATTTGGACACCTTGAACACATATACACATAGTAAGAGGATGTGAAGAGGTCTAAAGGTATTAATCTATGTTTTAAAGGAATCTAACTTACCTCACCTTATATATCATCTCTGAATTTGGCCCAATGAGTCTCCATTCCTGTGATGAGTTCTGAAACTTGCATTACATTATATTTCACAAGAAACATTGGGTATCACTTCAGAAACACTTAAACTCTCTCCACTCAAAATGAACAGCAAACCCAAAATTGTTTAAGGTCATTGATTTCCCACTGGACACCATTTATAACTCTATCTTGGAGTTGATCAGGTTAGTTTTAGTTTTGTATGTACAACATCGCTTTCACTTCAGTTCTCTTTAAAAACAGTAGTAGATTTAAAGTAGGAAATAACCTACTGGTATGTTTCATTAAAAATTTAAAGAATGATGTATTCTTATTTTTGAAAGCATGAGGAGTGCTACCAAGAGATTAGATATTCATCCTGTATAGATGCCTCAGATTCCTAGTGTGTCAGTTTTCTGATGTTTAATAAGACACAAAAAGCAGTTGTGAGAGAAAGCATGTCATTCGTATCCATGGTAACTCAGAGATACTTTGGAACTCAGAGGGATAGAGTAAGCCACAGTAATAGGTCTCATTATAAGGGCAAAATACATAAAAGGTTCAGGTATATGCTTTTAATTAGTTTCCCAAAATAGCTAGAAACAGAAAAGATGCAGTGAAACAATATAACTCTTAGAAATGGCAACATTTGAAATATAAAGATGTGCTTAGCTGATAGGCTTTTCTCTTACCATCTTAAGAGTATGCAGACTATGAATACTAATAGATTTGTTATGGTTTGTTAATCATGCTTAGGACATGAGAGAGCGTACTGATAAAAGGTAGTCTAAGTCTCATGACTACAAGTTTTAGAAGTTGCATATCAATGTTAATTCCCATAGCTATGATGCAGCTTCTTATGAATATCATATTTAAAGCTTTCCTTTGTGTTTTACAAATGTATTACTGGAAAGGTACATTTAATATGTGCCTCTATGCAGGAATAATACAAGAGATATGGTTGAAAAATGCAGATCAGCCTAAGGTTAAAAATCCATATTTTTAGATTAATATGACTTTAATTTCTTTTTTTAAAAGGGTGCATGTTGCAATGATGAATAGAAAATGTCATTGGAAATTTGAATGGATGGGTTAGAATTGGTTCCAGGAAAAACAAAATAGAAAGGGTAAAGAAGTGTAAGATATGATATACTTCAATAATTATTTAATTTTTTTTTAATAAAGTAAATTCTTTAAAGTTTTCTGTTTGAATTACATTGTTTGTAAAGAATTCATCTTGTATTGCAGTGCAATTCATCACATTATTTCTTCTCTGTTGCTATAGAAACTAATTCTGGTGCAGCTGTGATCACTTATCAGCATTCTAACATTTCAGTACTTATTTCTTATTTTAAGTTATTAAATTGCTTCATCTGATTTTGAGTTAAGCTACACATTTCAATATTGGTGAATTGCTGACTGGTCAAAATGTTAATGCGAGGTTGTTGGTTGGTTTTTGTTTTTTGTTTTTTTGGTTTTTTTGCATTCATCTCTTTCTGTAGCCTAAGCTACCATACTTATTGTAGAAATTTGAATTACAAGAAAATTAAGGCTTTTTTATTTGCTGAATTATAAATTGCTATCCAATATCAGCATGGTGTAATAGTTATTACTTCATAAATCTAATCTTAGTTATACTTGATGTTAATACTTCATAGACCCTAAATTGTTCTTAATACTGAGTTTTATTTATGAAGCGCTTGGCTACATGGTGACTTATAGTTATACTAAGTATAAAACTACAGAGTTATTAAATTTGTTATCTGAAATCCATATGTCTTCTATTAATTTTGACAAAGGACCAATTCTCAGTGATATTCTGTTCAGTCTGAAACTAGTTCACAGCAACAATTGTTGTAGTAGCGCTTGACCTTGTAAAAATCCTGGGTTATATCATAGATATTAATGAAGTAGGTGAGTCTTTTTTAGTCCCTGTTTTTTTTCATATGACAGAACTACCAATATGTATGATTTGTAGAATATAGCATGGCTGGTAGATTCAGATGAGGTTCAGGAGTAGAAGAGAACTACTGCAGATCAGAAATGAGCTGCATAATTAACTGCACGGAGAGCTGAACTATCTCAAGTGTTTTTAAACACGTGCTGTACAGACATTTTGAGATAATGTGATCCCTGTACTGGATTAAACAATATATAATATGTAATGTTGGTTTTGTAAACCATTGGATAAGGTAGTTAGGCTCACTTTACACTGAGATTTGAAACAGTAGTACTCTTCTAATATAAACCAGTGTTAATATAATTCTGGCTAATATGATTTGAAGACTCATCTACACAGCCAAATAGTATTGGTAGAACATGGATAGGCCTGGTCTGCATAGATTGAACCAAAATGATGTTATGCTGCTAGACTTGCAGCAAAGTACTGAAATGTTTTAGTGGTATTTCTCCAGATAATTATTTAGCTTTTGAATGGGTGTACATTAATTTCATGTAGAGTGCAATAAGCCATTTTCAATTTTGAAATTATCATAGAAATATTTTGCAACTGTAGCTGTCAGACTTTGATTACTAATTACCTGCTTGTGCACCACCTTCAAATCTCTTATTTAACAAACAGTACCAAACAGTAATTTCAAATTAGGTCTATAACATCTTGCTAATTTAGGATGCTCCTTCAGAGAAATCTTTTTATGTGCATGTATACATTTAGTCTGTCACACAGCCTGATAAGTAAATACATCATCACCTCTTGACTACTATACTCACCAACTCTTATTTTTGTGAGTTAAACTACATATGAGTTAAATAGATGGCAAGTGAAAAGGCTGTAGTGTGACCCCTGATTATCAAGGGCATTCCTGTTTCACTGAATTTCCTATGATATGAACAAGGCTGAGGTAGCATTCTTGTAACATTTGTAAATACCACATTGTCTTATCTTTAGCTTCCCCACCTCTCCCATGTTCTCACCAACCCAACATGCATATAGCCTTGCACCCTGGTGGCAGCTGCAGCAGTTTAGTGTACTTGTCTTCACTATGCAGACTCAATTTCATCCACTCTTGTCAAGGTTCAGGTTATCACCTGCTTCTGAAGTATGTGGGGAACACTGGAACATAGGATTTACCAGTGGTCCATCTAGTCAAACATTCTGTCTCTGACGGTGGCAAGTATCAGATAAATCAGAGGAAAGTGCAAGAAATCTGTTTATGAGAAGATACAGGAAGGAGATTGGGTATTCTCCCTTTCTCTATCTGCTGCTTTCTCTCACCAGAAAAAAGCTCAAAGCAGGAGAACACATTTTTGGAACCAGGTTAAGGCCATTTTGGAGAAAGCAAAGTAGACTAATGCCACCTTCAACATGCTGTCCTTTCCCACTTTCCCACTCTTTTTAGGTTAATGGGAAGGAAAGGTTCTATTTTTGATGCCAAGGTATGTGTTTACCTTTGGATTTAAAGGTGTCTGCTGCCCATTTC
Source organism: Terrapene triunguis (assembly GCF_002925995.2). Lineage (NCBI taxonomy): Eukaryota > Metazoa > Chordata > Testudines > Emydidae > Terrapene > Terrapene triunguis. The sequence goes on along the minus strand of NW_020664471.1, from coordinate 2,601,673 downwards.
TCTCTCTGGACACTTGACATCATCTGAAGAAGTGAGGTTCTTACCCACGAAAGCTTATGCTCCCAATACTTCTGTTAGTCTTAAAGGTGCCACAGGACCCTCTGTTGCTTTTTACAGATTCAGACTAACACGGCTACCCCTCTGATACTTGACATCAACAGTGGTCCCAAAAGCCATGGATTCCTAAGCCCCCTAAGGAATTAATATTTGTAAAGATTTTGAAGGGCTCTGAAGCTTATAACTAGTCTGCCATAGTTATTAGCCTACCATGAACACCCTGTTAGAAGGAGACCAGGAGAGTTTTACTCTGACCTCTGACATGTGGGTCCTGGCAATTGGTCAGTGAGGCTACAAGATCTGGTTTATAAAACAGAACCCAGCCCTTCACTTTGCTTTTCTCAGGAATGCTTTCAGGCCCCTTTTTATGAAGAGATGTTTCAGGAAATTAATTTCCTCTTGGTAAAGAAAGCTATCGAGCCTGTGCCACCAGGTGAAAGAGTTAAAAGGTTTTATTTCAAGTACTTCCTGATACCTTAGCAGGCAAGAGAGTTCAAACCCATCTGGAATCTCAGGGAGCTAAATGCATATTTTGTCAAAGAAAAATTCCAGATGATAAGTCTGAGAGCCATCCTGCTTCTTCTAGTGGAAGGCAACTAGCTGGGCTCTCTAGATTTTGCTGACACCCATAAGAAGTAACTCAGATTTCTGTTATCTTTTCATCAGTGTTGGTATCAATTATTTTCACAATACGATTGGCAGTAGTCATAGTATACATGCACCTGTATGTGAGTGGTTCCAAACTTTCCTAGATTGGAGGCGCCACCTGTGGCAGATCTGGGTGGCCTGCATCCCTGTGTGTCATTGATGCACCACATCTTGTTTATGTCCTTTTTCTGTATCTTTTTCTTTTTTCTTTGCTATATGTATATGTAATTTTCCATTTTTTAAAAATTCTGATTCATACCTCTTTCTTCTTTCTCCCAGTTTGCACCTTCCTTCCTCTGCCTCTCTGTGAATTCTCGAGTACTCATTTCTTTCTCAAAATTCTCTCCCACTTCTCAGTCTCTCTTCTCCCGGTCACCTTCCTTTCTGGCAGGTTCTCCACCTTTTCTGCCAAATCACTCACCATACTTCTCTCTCTTCCCCTTTCCTTTTGTCTCTTCCAGTCCCTCCCTCTTTCTTTCCCCCTAATCTGCTCCCTTGGTTTCAGTCTATATTTTTTCTTTCCCTCTCCTTCAGTGCATAGCCGACAACTTGGGAAATTCTGCTGCAGCAAATCTCTTAAAGTAGCTAGGAACCTAGAGGGCCACAGGCCCCCATGGATACACAGTTCTATGGACATTCTTGTGAATTTGAGATTATTTGGTTTTAGAAAGGCATGAGATAAAAAGCAGAGAAAAATTCCCTGGAGGGCTACCCTCAAGAAGAATGGTCCAGTGGTTAGGGTGCTATCCTGAGTTTGGAAAACTGTGTCCAATTCCCTACTCCACCACAGACTTCCTGTGTGACCTTGGGTAAGTCACTTCTGCCATGTCTACACTAGCAAGCTTACAGTGGCACAGTTGTACCAATGCAGCTGTGCCGCTGTAAAATCACTCATGTAGCCACCTTATGCCGACAAGAGAGAGCTCTCCCACCAACATAATTAAACCACCCCCAACAAGAGGTGGTAGCTATGTCAGCAGGAGAGCATCTCCTGCTGACATAGTGCTGTCCACACTGGCACTTCTTTTGGTGTAATTTATGTCATGTAGGTGTTTTTTCACACCCCTGAGTGACATAAGTGATACTGACAAAAGTGCTAGCCTTAGTGCCTCAGTTCCCTGTCTATAAAATGGGAGTAATTGGGATGGTGTGGAGATAGATATGTTAAAGACTGTGAGGTGCTCAGATACTGTGTAAATGGGGACTATATAAGTACCTTAGTAGACAGCTAGAAATCCTAACTTTTGCCCTATTGCAGTGGTCACTCTAGGGCTATTGAATGACGGGAACATATGACCACTCCAGCCACACCTCTACTCTCCTTTGGTGCATGTTCATTTTCCTCCTGTCTTGCCAAAGACTGCCCCCTTCACCTGGAGCTTCTGTGTCTGGCATTGAAGCCCCCACCTCGGAAGGGGAATATTAGGGGCTTAGAGCTGTTTTACAGTCGCTTTGCTCCAGTCTATCTGGTGCAAAGGAATCTCAAGGCAATGATGAATGGGGCCTAATATATGTAGAACTTCACATTGCCATTTTGAGAGTTACTTTTCAGAATACAGCTACAGGAGTTAGCAGCCATGGTAACAGTCTTAAATGCATAAACTGGAGTTGTTCCCAAGAAACTATAAAAAGAGAAATTATATCTTAAACTGTAACAACAGCTCTTCTTAAAGACAACACTTACATGCCTTGTTAAATTGAAGATATGGAAAATCAACTAAAATGTAAGAATAGTGGAATTCTTGGAATTAAGGAAAGTGTGGCTATTTGAACTGCTGACTGGATTGTATTTATTATATATTAATATTCTTATTAATGTAACGATTACTGAAAAATAAGTTTAACTCTTCTGTGACATCTGGAAAAGATTTTTATCCTGATAATGTTTGTCAAGTTGCATGTTAACATTTCTGAAACAAGCTCCACATTTTAAAATGTTTCAGAACCATGTTATATACATTAATTGTCATATCTGCTTTTCCTTGTCTTTGAGACCAAGTTTTGGAGCAAATACAGTGACAAAAAATGGGCATTGCTATATAGCTCATTCATGGGTTTCTAGACTATGTTGGAGTAATCAGTAGAGAAAGTACCATTTTGCATTGCTGAAGTAAGATTTTGGACCCATAGATAGCCTTTTCACATTTCCAGCACTTTATCCAGTTAAATTAAGCCTCATGTTATATGGCACAAAGTCTATATTTTGGGACTTCGACTGCCAGAGAACGGCTGGATGAAAAACTTGCTTGCTTTAAGGGAAGAGCAAATTACCTCTTGTGTGGATATGAAGATTTCTCTAAGAATTCTGTCTTTCTAGAATTCTAAACACTTTAAAAAAATTTCATTGAAGTCTTTCTCTAATAAGAAATTACATGCAATTTAAAATAAATTATAAATAATATCTCCATCAACATTGACCTAAAAATTTGCTTTATTTCATTCCTGTTCCAGTCTGTTACCAAATTATTGATTTATGTATATCTCACCTGATTTATCAAAGGATATTGCATTCCAGGTATGAATAGGAAAGGGAGAGAGAGGTCAGTCTTGAGATAGATATCTGTATGTAGGGACACACATCAATAATTTCGGCAACATACAGCAATGTTACATATGTGGTACTAAAATAAGATACACCAAAACCCTGATGTTGCAGACATACACGCAAATTTGGCTTTATGCACTGAAGTCATTGGAACTACTCAGAGTGTGCAAAGTTAAACATGTGAATAAGTCTTTGCTTAACTTCAAGTCCCTGTTCCAAAGCATGGGGTACTAAACCATTGAAAAGAAAAGGCTAGAATTTTTTAACATGGGCAAAACAACATATTCCCCCCCCCCCAACTTCATTCTTAGAAATAGCTAAACTCTTTTCCAAAATTTTGGCTGAATTTCACTTGTTTTTGGCTGAAATTTGCCAAATGCAATTCAGGCAAAGGTAAGCACCCAGTATGGAAAATTTCAGACAAATAGTAAAAGTTTGGCAAAACTATAAACAACTGAAAACAGGATCATATAATGTGGGAATGTTGGGCAATGTTATTCATAGGCAGTGCAACCAGTACCACCAATAATTCTGTACTTACTCTGTTTGTACTCTAGAAACTGAGTGGCTTTATTGGCCATCATGAATGTTTTGTGCCAATTTGTGTATATCTTTGATTTGCCCATTTTTTGTTTCAAAAACAAAACTCTCTCTCTCAAATTAGTATCTAGAAACTTTGCTAAATTGAAAACACAGTTTAGTAGTAGAACAAAGATTCAACCCAAGGAATACATACTAATTAGTGAACTTAGTACACAATTCTGGAAAGTAATGTGTGCAAATAGTTAACGTTATTGACGCTGTGCACAACCCTAGTTAAAAAGGTGAAACCAGAGTCTAGCTTGTATCCACTGAAGAAGAGAATACAAAACAAGAAGTAGTACTGCATAAGGCAACACTACCTGAAGAACTGTATACAGTACAGGTTACTATCCCTAAGGATGTATATTATTGATAAGAGTACAGTGTAAGACTACTATTATCGTTACAAGGAAAGGTTTTAGAGATTTGTGCATAATCTCACTTAATAAGAGGAGATTTTGAGCTCTTGTAGCAGAAACTTTAAAACACTTGAGAGAATTTGCTAAAATTAATCAATATAAATGGTTTTACTAATAAGCTTAGATATTTAAATAAGTACATCCAAGAAGTATTTGGGTAGACTTTTGACAATATAAAGCACTGTACAGGATAATTGTTAAATATTATTTAAGAAACTAAGAATAAAATGGGAACTCAAGCATTGCATACACAAGTTAATAAAAACAGAGTAAGTTGTCAGGGAATACTATTCAAGTAGAAGGCAGATGAGTTCAAGACGTACCAAGATTCATTTCTGAAGGGAGGGATGGAGACAGATGGTGAGAAACAGGACAATGATAAATGTAATTTTTAAAATAAGGAGTAGATACCAGATAGCCATTCTTAGTTCCTTCATTTTTATAATATACTTCTATTTTTAGTCCATTTTGGCACTCAGAAGCTTGGAATCACTTCACTAATTCAGCACTGAACATTGTTTATCCCTTACACAAGGGATGCATTTCTGGTCAAGCTAATGGAATAGTTTTCAGGTCAAAAACAGTTGCAGCAGAATAATAAGCAGCAGTTGCAGCAGAAGTTAACAGAAAAGTACAGTAGACTCTGCAGGCTCCCACGTTTTGTCAGCAAACCAAAACAAACTACAGTTTTATTGGCTCACAATGTAAACAAACACAAGCTAAACGGAATTTACTATACCAGCAACAATAGTCTCAGTTGTGGGAGTTTTTACTTCTCCTGAGAGAAAATTTGGAAGTAGCTCTAAAGAATGTACATAAATGACATTTAACATTTCTAGGGAATCTAATATTCTATCAGATAAAATTATACTCTAATCATTTGTATTAATACTAATAAAAAGTAATTGTGCTAATATATGACAATCAATATTGAATATATTCATCTATGATTAATACAACTATTCTTGGAATGTAATGAAAATGCAGTGTATTGATATAAGATTCGACCCTGAAAAGGAAGTGAATGCCAACATTTCCACAGGCAGAGGATCAAGCCCATAATGAGTATGAACATAAGATGTTTTAAATACTTGGGAGCAAAAAAAAAGTGCCATTAACAAAATAATTCATGTATGCTGGTACAGCATGTATAGTAGATTAAATACTGGTTCTGTCAATTCCAGCTTACTTTAAGAACCTCTAAATTTGAAAAGAAATCAGAGATTACTGTATTGTGAATAAAAACCAAAATATATGGCATTTGGAAAAAGAAGATTGTTAAAAAGGGGCTGCCTCCCAATGTACAGATACATTCCATGTTGACCTTAGATTCCCCACATTTTGGTAGGCGAATCACATGTACATAATTTCCTTTGTAAAAATTAAAATGCCAAGAAATCTGCTTCATAGTAAAATAACATTTTTTTCACACACACACATAATCTTTTCATTTTAAAGGGAAGTTAAACCCTTCATTCAATATTATATATTTATATTTTGTCCTCTCCTTATGATGTAGGGTTATTCAGTCAGTTGAACTTTTCTCCCATCCAAAATATTAAAACGTGAAAATTACATTTGGACTGTCTGAGCTGCATACCAGAAACAGCTAAGGGTGCTTAATCATTCAGAATAAAAAAAATATTTCTTTAATTTTTAAACATGTATTTCATTTTATGTTTTATTAAAATTGTCTTAACATTTGCATAGAACCCCCCGAAGGATTAAAACTTGAAATTTACATTAGATTAAAAAATGAAGTATGAAAAATACTGTATGTAGCAAAATTGCAGAGGAATGAAAGATGCCACCGAGAGTAAAGATATTCATGGAAACTACAAAACATGACTTGCAAAAATTCTGGATTAATGTAAAGTTCGTCATTTTAAAGAAACTCAGAACCAGGTTCGTTATGAAGTTTTCAGTAAAGCGTGTCTCCCACAATATTGTGAATATTTAAAGAAAAAATGTACAAGAGATGTTCAAAGCTAACTTACAAAAGTGTGTTTTGGTTGTTGTTTATATGTCTAGGGAATTACAACCACAGGAATAAGGTTGTAGTTTCCAGATGCTAATGAGAGAGACTCATTCTTGGAAGTGGACTGGAAAAATTAAATAAAAGAATGATAGGATTGTGGAGATGATGACCATTTGGGGGAAATAGTTGAAGATCCTACATTTGCAAACACAGAGAAAGGAGCTTTACCAATAGCAGGATACTTTTGTTGGGACTAAAGTGGAAGGTAATGGACCAGAATAAAGTGGAAAAATTTAACAAAATTGGGGGTGAAGTATTTTATAAACAACAAAAAATGTGAGAAAAAAAGCATTCTATTCAGCAAGCTGTTGAAACCTTAAAGCATGATTCTACTCTGAAAAATGTCTGTGAAAATGTTCACATAGTTCACATAATTATAAATGGTATGTTTATAGTAATATTCAGCCTGGTATAGGTTGTTTCTATGGGGACTTATGGAAATCCCATTGAAGCAGGGGAAGACTTCTGTTGACTTCAGTGGGCTTTGAATCAAGCCCAGAGAGGGGCACTCTTGAAAATAGACTAACATCCATCTTTTGATGGACAGAGTTTAAAGAAAATCTTTACTTCTGACTTCAGTCCACTAATGGCCATTTACTCAGGGCATTGTCCATCAACAATTAGATTGTCTCTTCACAGAATTCCTGCTGATAATACTTTAGTGCATGCAATAATATAAACGACAATAGCCATTTATAAACCATCATTTGCCAAATTAGCACATAATGGTATCTGTGCTACCACAGTATCCCTTATAGTTAGGGTGGGGGAGATCCATGGTAACTGTGGTAGCAGTTGGCAAGTGTTAATTTTTAATGGCTTCTGCTATATTTGAACTCCTTCTCTGAAATGGTCTTCTAACATCCCTATTTCTGTGTGACCTGCATTGTCTGAGGAAAGTACCCATATTATTTCATTTCAGTGACTGCTGAAGTGTTATTTGAAATACAAATATATGTAGGATTGGAAAGGCATATATTGGCAATGCTTCTATGCTACTGGTTTGTAAAGGAGGGGCTTCTTGCAATAGAAAAATGCAGGACCAAATTAATCTCTGGTGTAACTCCATTGAATTCAGTGGAATTCCATCCAGAATGTACTAGGCCAACAATGCTGGGCAGTTACTAATCCATACTTCTGTTTGCTTGACTCTGAACTTTGGGGCAAGGGTTTAAACAAATTGAGAACAGGCACAATTGATCAGAAAGAATTTAGGCAGCCGTGAGATAATGGGCCTGATTTTCAGAAGTGTTGGATTACTTGCTGTTCCAACTCAAGTCAGGGGAGTAGCAATTGCTCAGTATATAAGGAAATTCAGTCCTCTCTGATTAAGAGTTGGACAAGGGGTATGGATATGTATTCTGCAGCTCTGATCATTTACATCTGTGTGGGCACATAGGGGAAATAAAATTTAACCTGAAGAAAGGTCTATCTAATATTAGATGATTCTTAATACAAAAAGGTCCACTGTTACTATTTTTAAAAAAAATACTTTACCTCGAAAACCATTTTCAGTCTAATTCCTTTAAAAACTTTGTTACCTCTTTATGTTGAGTTAAGGGCTTTTTTGATTCTGAAATGGTTTGTGCCTGTTTACACTGATTATACAAATGTGTACTTAGATCTTTAATATCGGCATTCAAAACCTGTTTTTAATAGTTTACATTGTAGTTCTCTTTGGTAAGTAAGCTTTCAAAAATAAATAGTTAAAAACTTGCATTTATGTTTCTGCTTTTCTGACATTTATGAATCACTCTAGCTGCTTAAAAGGAATTTTCTTCTCTTCACTTTTACTCCACCTACATTAAGAGCACCTTTTCTGTCACACAGCCTTATGCAGTTTTCCCATAGGGACATATGAAAGAGTTCATCAAAGTGGGGGGGGAAATGAATCACATAGTCATTTTATTTACTCATTTAAGATAATTATGGTGCTTATAGCTATCCGGACACACTTTAGTTTCTCTAAGTTGTGCACAAATTACTGAAAAAAATTGTCATTGTAGATTGCAACTTTTAAAAAAATAAAAAATTGAGGCATAGCTGTATGGTGGTAGTTGTCTCATTTAATGTTGTTTGTGGGCATTTTGCCACTTTGAGCAGAAACTGTTGCTTTAGATTTGAAATAACATTAGTGACATTGTCCGACTATACCGAAAGAAGGAGACACTTGATATGGTTTTAATCAGGACGCAACTTTATTATTAGATGTCTGGGACTACCCAGCAGATAAAAGTGTACAATGTAGGTAACCTTGTAATTACCCAGGGGGCTTCCACCAGCTACCCCTCTTTTTCCATCCAGACCCCTCCAGCAAATCCATTGCCATCCACCCTCCCTCATAGGAGGGGTAAGGTGGGCTATCAGAAAGGGCGGGATTGGCTCCCTGCCTTCCAACCATAGGAGCCCCAAACTCCACACCGTTCTGTTCCTTTAACCAGCACCTCCTTTTTAAGTCCTTTACCAGGCCATTTATCTGGTCACTGGATACCTTCCCTCTGGAGTACCTGCACTGGACATCCACCCCACACTTACAAAATAAATTGTAGCCTGCCACCTTCTGTGCCCACCATAATAGGTCTTCCCTGCCACCCTCTGTGGGGAAGGCAAAAAAACCCAACCCCACTCCACTGAAGCCAATATGGTGGTACGGGAAAAATTCCTTCCCAGCCCCCCTAAAAAGGAGCGACTAGCGCAATGCGCACAGCAGGTTCAAACCCCACCTGATAATCACACCTCAAGGGGAGAGACGGTTGGTGATACCTTGCCTACTGCATGGAGAAAGGGGTTTCCAACACCAGGGCTTACACCTTTAAAGCCTTTCACCTTACATTCCCAGGGGGTGAGTCAGTGCTGCAAATCTGACCACCACCTACCTTTTTGCAGCAGTTTGACCTTGTTCATAACTTTGCCCTTACCATCAGCTGAATGAAAACTGATGTTATGTATCAGCCAGCTCGTCAACAACCTTACCAAGACTCATCAATAAGCCTGGAAGCCCTGCATCTTGGCAGGGGGTTAGACTAGATGATGCTTGCTGTCCCTTCTAACCCTATAGTTCTATGATTCTATGGTACATATTTTACCTGTGTCTTTGGAATTTCTATTGCTTCTGCTAACACAGACCATATTTTATTTTCCCATCTGCAGTTTACTGTGTAGTGCCAAGTAGTAAAGCAATAAGCTAAAATTTGAAATGAGTGCATAAAGTCAGGCTTCTACATCTGTATTCTGGCACCTTGATTTTCCATGGTGCTGAGTAGACACAGATCTATCTGTCCAGCTGGTGTCAGTGGAAGCTGAAGATGTTCAGCCCCTTGGAAAATCAAGTCACTTTGGGGATTGATCTAAAGCTCACTAAAGTCAGTGGACTGGGAATGGCTGAGCCATTACAAACATTGAATCTATCTCCCCTTGTAAGTATTCTCACACTTCTTATCAAACTGTCTGTACTGAGCTATCTTGATTATCACTTCAAAAGTTTTTTTCTTACTTAATTGGCCTCTCAGAGTTGGTAAGACAACTCCCACCTGTTCATGCTCTCTGTATGTGTGTATATATATCTCTTCAATATATGTTCCACTCTATATGCATCCGAAGAAGTGGGTTGTAGCCCACGAAAGCTTATGCTCTAATAAATTTGTTAGTCTCTAAGGTGCCACAAGTACTCCTGTTCTTTTTAAAGTCAGTAGTAGTCTTTCCAATGGCTTCAGTGAGTAGGCATCAGTCTCTAACTTCCAGGTACCCAAATTTTGAGCCCTTTGATTTTAATAACTAACAGAGGATATGATGCTGAGAAGCCATTAGGTTTAAGTTCAGTGGGTGAAATTCACCTATGAGAAGGGGCATGTTGCTAGTCTTTTGCATTACTTAAACTCTGTGTAAAGGCTGAACAGGTAGTCCACTGACCGAGCACCTGCTCAGAAGTGCCAGTGCGGTCCCTACAAGCAATGGAAAAAAGGCCTTTGTGCCAGCCCTACATAAGATGATGTACTAAGCCACACTGCCAGCAGGCAAGGAAAGAGGCTGCAGATCTTCATTTACATGGATCCATTGTCCCTGATACTTCACACAACTGACATGGAGGAGTTATAGTCACTATTTCAGCCTGTTGGAATAGCAGCCACATAGGAGCTACTCAGCAATCTTCCACTGTGGGCTGGGAGTGGATTTCATTTGCCCAACTGCTTCATGCTCCCAAAACTCTGACTTAGTGAATTGCATCCAATAGAGTTGGAGGGGCCTAGCACATCTCACAATCAGGGGCAGAGTTTTTATATTGTGTAAAATATTGATGTCATGCATATACAATTCATGTATTCAAGTATTTGCTTTTTTCCCTATACATTGTCTCTAAAAGAGATAGATGAGTTATTTGTTTATTAACATAGTGTGTTTTCAGGAGTATCCTATTTAATTTGAAACATCAAGAAATTGAAGATAATTGTAAGGTTTAAATGTTGTGTCCAGATGTTTGAATTCAGTCATTTTCCAAAGCAGTTAATAACCAAATGCTACATATATTTTCAGTTCAGAAAGTGTATAAGTAAAGAGCTATCACTTATTCACAGCAAACTGTATTCAAAGAATGAGAAGAACACCTCCACTGGATGAACTGCAGCCTCCACCATATCAGGATGATAGTGGTTCTCCTCACCTCTCTTGTACACCCTCTGAAGTTGATGACAGTAAATGTGAATTTTCCCACTGTAGCAACAGTCCAAGATGTTCATACAAGTGCCCAAGTGAAGGAAGCACTGGACATGAAATAGAAAGCTTCCATAACAAAGGATATGAAGAGGATGTACCCAGTGATAGTACTGCTGTCCTTAGCCCAGAGGTAAATGAAATACAGTCTAGCACTACACTTGTAGGCATCTTGGATGTAACACAATAGTATATTAACTTCTCTTGTAGATCTTATAAATATCTTGATTTTAATTTACATCTTACAGAGACTGTGTACATTAACTTCAAAGGTCTATTATAAAGAAGAAAAATGTATATTGCCAAATAATATAGCAATAAGATTTTTACTTGCTCTGTATAATGACCTCAATGACACTTCATTTTAAAACAACCCCCCAGCAGGAATAGTTTATTTTTTAAACCAGTAAAAGCTATGATATCCATTATCATGGGGAACTATATATTAACAATTTGCTTCTTACAACAATTTTCAATTAATAATTTAGCAATAAATCAATCAAAATTATATTTCTCTTAGTGCCTTTCATATTAAACTCCCTAGAGAACTGGAGAAAAATCTTGATTAAGTATCCTTATGGTTTTGAGATTAAAGAAATATTTTTATTATGGATAATGTAATAGATTTATGGTACACTTACTTTCTCATTTTTCCCTTTGTAATTTGTAATGATTATTCTTCCTAAACTGAATTTTTAATATTTTTAATATGTAGATGTCTAAAATGTTTAAAGACAACCAATAGTATCAATTCTTAAACCAGAAGCAAACAATTTTTAGATTAAAAAATCTACATTATAGCATCTCCTATTCATTGATATGAACAAGTCATATCTTCAGCCATATGAAAGGACCTCAGAATTTACATTGAAGTTTTACATGTTTGGAATAAATACTTCTTATATGAATAATACAATGATCTATATTATACTTCAAAAATATCTTATTAATACAGTATCTTTTGTCACACTAGCCATGGCATTTCTTTACCTCCTAATTGTATCAGTCCTTGGACTGAGGTTATTGAGGTACAGTATGCAAGCATACAGAACCATTGCTTTATCTTGATCAGAATTATTTTATATTATAAATTCAATTCAGGCCCAACCTTTGGTCAAATGGCTCCCTCAGTAATCTAGAATTTTCCCATTCCCTAATAAATAAATAAATGGGGATGAATGTAATTTTAATGACATCCAGGAGGTTTGAGGACCTGTTGCTCCCTCCTGATGTCCTCGTAGAAATTGGTCACTGATCATGACTATGGCTGTATTATTTGTATGGTAATCACAGATCTAATGGAAAATGTGGAGTTGACAATTTGCTGTGTAAAACATGCATTGAAACTTTATGCCCCCTTTTTTAAAAATAAACTGCTAATGCAGAGAGGAAAAACCTGAGATGTGGATTTTTACTGAACAAACAATATTGCTGACGAAGGGATGTGAATACAGCAGGTAGCTGAGGAGGGCTTTGTTGGAAATAGCTGGCCTGTTCTTTGGGCTTACTTGCGTTGAGCTTGCTGACACAGACCAGCGATCACAGGACAATCATGGGAAAAGAAAACATAGGTGCATAGATAGGCAACCGGGCTTTCCCAAATGGAAAAAATATATAGATTGATAAATATTGTAGTCAGAAGGGGGACCAGACAGCAAATGTGAAAAATCAGTACGGGGTGGAGAGTAATAGGTGCCTATATAAGAAAAAGCCCCAAATATCGGGACTGTCCCAGTCACCCTAGCAGTCAGTCATCTTTTGGGTCAGTCCACAGTGCATGTGTTAAAAGATTCTTTTCATGTTCTGCTGAATGATAAATGCCAGAGAATTTTCATCTATACATCATGCTATGTCAGAATGAACACCACCGAAAAAACACTTTCTATAGGAGGAGTTCCAGATTGTTGGTTTTATTGAAATATTGTTGTGTTTTTGAATGGGAGGCACACAAATTATTTCTTTATACTTGACTTTAAAAAAATAAAATTATTTTGTCAAATAGTGAGTAGAAATTATTTGTTTATATATAGATATATATATATACTGAAACATTTCTAGCACTGTATGAAGCACTCACTGTATTTATGAAATTTAAAGTTGCTCTATGAAATCTGACATATTGCTTCACACAAAATAGCACTTATTTTCTTAAAAAATACAGTCTTAATCATGCCCCATGATTAGAATATATTTGTAGGTACAGCTGGGTTAACTTTCACTAAACTACCAATACCATGTAAATGGAGTAAATTCGTAGCAAACTACTTATACTGTAAGGGAGAAAAATCATCCCATATTAAAGAAGGGTTCATTGTGCAAACAAAGTGATTTTATTTGAAACAGAAAGTAACAGCATGTCCTCACCATTTTATTAGCTATTAAATTTTTAAGTACACACCTAATGAGAACACTGAAGATTTTAAAAATTAAGCATTAGCAATAATTGCTTTAAGAATTGATATACAGTATATGGCAAGTACAGAAGACATTTCTGACATAGGTATGGTTCTTGTATACTTCTAAGAAGTTACATTTAACAGGCTATATTAGCCATCTGCTGCATGTGCACAATTCTCACTGACTGCAGTGGGAGTTGTATGTGCAACCAACTGCAGCATTCGGCCCATTACTTGCTCTAGTCCTATATATTTCACTATGTTCTGTTACCATCAAATCAGGTATTAATGTGTTAAATATGTTAAACTTGAGTATTGGGTTTTTTTTAAATTCTGCAGAACCCCTCACTTGAATCAGATATTTGGATTGCACCTCACAATGAATGACAGCTTATTTATCTAAGCTTATGCGGAACTTATTAATTCTAGCTTTTTCTTTTCCAGTTGGTGCCTGGGTTTGTCTATTTTGACCAGCTGGAAGTAGCTTTTGATTTTCCTTGGTTGCCAGTCAGCCACCTCTTCATTCTTCAGTGTTTAATTACCTTGTTTATGAAGTGAACAAAAAGATCATAGTCACATCATACTGCTTAGAGAAAACCATGCATTTCTATGCTAGATTTAATAATAGAATACCAAAAATAAATAAAAGCATTTATATTTCTTTCCTTAGGATATGTCAGCTCGAGGATCATCTTCACAGCTTCCTAAACCTTTTGATCCTGAGCCAGTAGCTAAATACGGCACGCTGGATGTGACTTTTGACTATGACTCACAAGAACAGAAGCTTCTAGTAACAGTGACAGCTGTCACAGACATCCCAACATATAACAGGACAGGTGGAAACTCATGGCAAGTACATCTAGTTCTCCTACCTATAAAAAAACAGAGAGCAAAAACCAGCATCCAGAGGGGACCATGCCCTGTCTTCGCAGAGACATTCAAATTTAATCACGTTGAATCTGAGATGATTGGGAATTATGCAGTTCGCTTTAGACTGTATGGTGTACGTCGCATGAAAAAAGAGAGGATTGTGGGGGAAAAGATTTTTTACTTAACCAAATTGAATCTTCAAGGGAAGATGTCAGTACCAGTGATAATGGAGCCTTCTTACAGTCTTTCTGTGAGTATTGTACAAAGCAGAATAAGTATGTAATTATATAAATTGTCCTGAATTTATTAGGAATAGTTTATATATTTATAGAGACAACACTTCCATGGACTTCCCCCCCCCTCCCCATTGTCATGCACACTTTATGCAAAATAATAGTTTGGAGGGGGGGGGGGGGTCCAATTAGCTACTGTTAGGTATATTTATTTCTCATGTGTAGAAGCTGCCTATACTTTTTCATTTTGATTACTTTGGTATTTTCACTATAAAATATTATAATAGTAATAGGAGGATAAAATTATTATATTGAGATTAGTTTTATAGGTTTGATTTATCAACCTGTTAACCATTGTGCTTTCATTTTTAAAAATCTATATTAGTCGGTGATTTTCGTCTTCTGTAATAAAATCCAGTTTGTAATATAATACACATGCTTTGCTTTCCCAGAAACAATGGAAATAGGAAACCCGAAGGTGCTGAAACCCTTATTTTAATGACTTCAGAGGACAAGCAAAATAAAATATTTAATTTCTTTTTAGTCACATTAATCTATAAAGGACAATAATCTGTTGGGATTTGACATGAGAATCAGCTAAAAAATATAATATGGAGTCCTGGTGATGGAACAGGTGATATAAGAGGACTTCATCATCTCCCATTTTTTATGATTCTGTAAGGAACACAAGGGAATCCTGGGTAGTGCTTTCTGAGGACAAACACTGTTCACTTACCTTAAGTAAACTTTCCTACTATTGAAGTGCTTAATACAAGAGCAATGAAAAATATTTGAAACAAAATTGAAAATACTCTAAATTTTCTATTTTTCAAGTGCCTGAGGGTCCTGCAACAATGAAATATGTTTTGCAACATTTTTGTGTCAGTGAAAATTGTGCTGAGGTTGAGTTCCTTCCGCTCCCCCATGCCCTTTGGATGTTAACAAGAGCTTTCTTGTGATGACGTTTTGAGTTTTAAGCTCAGTTGGGTTTTGTCACATGGCTGAAATTCTGATTAGGGGTCTGATTCAAAGCTCATTGAAGCCCATGGATCAGGCCCTAGATGAGCATATACCTCATGTGCTCATCGGAAGTAATTTTGACTTATTTTCTAAGGCCAGTCTACACTTACCAGTACAGTAACTCCTCACTTAACGTTGTAGTTATGGTCCTGAAAAATGCGACTTTAAGAGAAACGATGTTAAGCGAATCCAATTTCCCCATAAGAATTAATGTAAATAGGGGGGTTAGGTTCCAGGGAAATTTTTTTCACCAGACAAAAAACTACATATATATATAAGTTTTAAACAAACAATTTAATTCTGTACCAGCAATGATGATTGTGAAGCTTGGCTGAGGTGGTGATGTTAGAGGGTGGAGGAGGGTGGGTTATTTCCCGGGGAATGCTTTACTGCTAAATGATGAACTAGCATTCGGCTGAGCCCTCAAGGGTTAACACATTGTTGTTAATGTAGCCTCACACTCCACAAGGCAGCACAAGTGGAGGGAGGGGAGACAGCATGGCAGACAGAGATAGAGACACACTCCCTATGTGTGGGAGAGAGAGAGAGAGATGTGCATTGCCCCTTTAAATAAGCTGACACCACTCTAAGTACATTACCTTTAAAAAGATTAGGAAGTTGAGACAGCAGCTGCGGCCAGCAAGCTCTCTCCGTCCTGAGCCCTGTCGTGTCCCCACTCTGCTCTATATGGAGAACGGGTAAGCGGGGGACAGGAGTGGGGGGAGGGGGACACCCTGACATTAGCCCCCCTGTTCCCCTCCCCAATCCCCCCACACAGCAAGCAGGAGGCTCCCCGGAGCAGCTCCAAGGCAGAGGGCAGGAGCAGCACATGGCAGTGCGGGGAGGGACAGCTGAACTGCCGGCAATTGATAGCCTGCTGGGCGGCTGCTGCACAGGCAACTTAAGGGAGCGGGGAGCTGATGGGGAGCTGCCGGTCCACCTTGGTTCCAAGCCCCCACCAGTTAGCTGCAACGGGCTGCTCTTTCTGCAAGCAGTGGACAAAGCAGGCGGCTGCCAAACAACGTTATAAGGGAGCATTGCGCAACTTTAAACAAGCATGTTCCCTAATTGATCAGCAATGTAACAACAAAACAGTGTTAACCTGGACGACTTTAAGTGAGGAGTTACTGTAGATCAGCACTGCTGATCAGTTACTGTACATCAATCGCAGCAGTGCCAATTTAGTGGGTCTGGTGAAGACCCGCTAAGTCAATGGCAGCGTGCTCTCCCGTTGACTCCAGTACTCCAGCTCCCCGAGAAGAGTAAGGTAAGTTGGCAGGAGAGCATCTCCCGTTGACACAGCACAGTGTAAACACCACGGTAAATTTACATAAGCTATGTCGACTTCAATCACATTATTCACGTAACTGAAGTGGCGTAACTTAGGTCAATTTACCATGATAGTGTAGACCAGCCCTTGGGAGGGAGAGTGGAGCTATGTCTCTGAAAGACATCAAAGATGATACTGAGATTGTTATCCACTAAAGAAGGTAGATATAGGTACCAGGCTTTCAGTCTTCCCCTCCCGCTCCTTCACTAAAAGCATACCAGGAATGGGGGAAATGGAGATTATTGGTGGGTCAAAGGGTCTTCTACATAGCCTGTTGCTGGTGTAGGAATTGCATAGGAATGGAAGGTCAAATGGCCTGAAAGAAGCCTTCATATGTTTGGATAGTTTGAATAGTAATTTGTACTTCTGGACTTATGTGAACCAGTTTCCAAATCTTTTCAACTCCATACATTCTAAGGATTGTTGTTTACTATGGTTTTAGATATAGTTTTTCAGTGGGAAGGCTGACTGATGACTGCATGCTCTGAAGTGTACATGATTCCACAGTAAAGTTAAGGTTTGCATTTTGTAATGTTATTGTCCTTGTAGTCCTAAAAGCAGGGCTAGGATTACTTAAAGGGGAAAAGGAGAGGATTATTTTAATTTGGGCAGCTACAACTGAGTAGGGAAACTTGGAAATTATAAATCTCGTACTTACATAGGTTCTAAATCCAGAACCAAATTTGTCTTATGCTAGTGTTAGTGTGTTTTGTTGCTAAACACTAGCTGTATTTGACTGATCCTTTGTACATACAGATATTGGCTCCCTTCTCCCCTCTGGTTCTCATTATTTTAATTGTACATATTAGATATATTTATATATTAAATATATTTTAAAATTAAAATATATTTATATGTTAAACATTAAACATATGTGTCGCTGAACCTTTCTAACTTCACTGAAACATCTGTAGTAGTCTCTTCTGAACAAGTTTATCTTACTTGCTCCTGCCTGATAGTATATTAATAAATTCTTATTTGCTAATCATCAATCTGGGAGCAGTGCATGTCCTGCATAAGTCTCATGGAGCATAACTTCAGATCCACCTTTAAAAATACTTAGAAGGGATCCTAGCTAGAGTCCAGATCAACAGTTTAGTTCACCTCTGCCCCTACCCCACAGATGCATATGGTTACTGGTGTGTCTGGTGGCAACCTTCCCCACTTCAGGGACATACGGGTATAGGGTCAAGTACAGTCCTTGGTGGGTGTTCTTGAAGTCCATCCACATTACTGTGTTCCTTATACATGGCTCAGTACCACATCTTAACTCCTCCTCATAACCTCACAAGTCCTGTTCCTCACCCGAGATAAAATATCCCCTCTCCTTCTGCATTCTGACGGATGTCTTGCACCATCAGCTGCATCCAGCACCTTATCGTCACTCTTCTCCCCCTGCTCTCCTCTCTGCTCTTTTTCTACCATAAAAAAGGTGTATGTATGTAAAGAATATATTTTCTCTCTCTTACTTTCCCTCTTCCCCACAAAAGGAAAATACTCAAATATGGTCATTATCAGATTTCAGCTGTTCTGGTCTTTTTGGCTGATTATCTAAGTTCATGTGTCCATGTGATTCTTTTAGATCAGTTAGCAGTCTGATACTTCTGAACAAAAGATTTTGTTGATCTATCTGAAGTAGATAGGATCACTGAAGTGGTTCTGCACTTTCCTCCAAAGGGATTGGAAAACTGTTCATCATTCTTTTCATCCAAATAAATAAGAAAAATTGTCTTCTTGTGCAAGAAATTGGATCAGAGTCTCCAGTATTGTATGAGTAGAAAAACAATTTTAACAGTTTATTGGCAGATGAGCAAAAATTATTTGGATAAAATCAAAACACTACCCCTCCCCCTTAACACCGTCCACCAGAAGTTGCTGTTTGGGATAGAACAAAAAAAAATACATTTAATATCCTCTGGATCTGAATTCAGAAGTTAATTTTGGGGGTACAGTGTGGAAAATTCCAACACATCTGAATAGTACATTCCATTTATTTTAATCAAATATTTTGTCCATTCCTAATTGAGGGCTTGGAGGTGGAGGAAGGGTTGGTGTTCAGATTCGACTTGCTGCAAACCTGTATTAGTACACTTGAGCACCTTCTTGACTACTGAGCTACCTAATCCAACTTTGCAATCTAAATTATCACTTTTTAAAACTCTCTATAGAGAAAGATTTCTTGCAGAAGAGGTGACAGCACTTGCAGTACTTTACAAATAATTTTCCTTGTTCGTATACCTGTTATGCCTTTTAATGAGTAGGCATAATGATCTTTCACCTTACATCCCTGTGCTTGTCGTTTTGCTGTGAATAATTCAATTTAAGTTTCTCACTCTCCATCCTTGGATATACTAGATGTGATCCCAGTGATAGTGACTAGACACTGGGCAGGTGTGTGTGCATCAAACATTTGTGAAAATATGCTTAATTTGGCCTCTGGAATTGTGCAAGGAACATTTTAGTTTGAGTTATTTTTAGTGAAGTAAGGCATTCATATTTATCAGTTTAGAAGCTGATGTTTATTCATTTATTATACAGACGCTCCCCGGGTTATGCAAGACCCAACTTACGCAAATTCACACTTACAGAAAAAGTTCCATAAGCCAGAAATAGGATTTTCGAGTTGCGAACATTTTCGCATAACGGGTATACGTTTCCGACTTATGCAAAATTCAAGTTACACAAGGCTTTCCGGAACGGAACGATTGCGTAAGTCGGGGTGGGTCTGAACATTTCTTCATGCATTGTGCATTGGTTTCATGTTGCTCTTTATCTGTGGCACACATTATATAGCAGTCCTACAGGATATAGTAGGGCTACATTTGTCAAAAAATTACTTTATCAGAAAAGCATTTTAAAACTAAAACTTTTAAACTTCATCACAGTCATGAAGATTGATGGCCATTGGGGACTGAGGCTGACAAGTTTTATATAAATTAGGGCTATCAAGCGATTAAAAATATTAATTGCGATTAATCGCACTGGTAAACAATAATAGAATACTATTTATTTAAATATTTTTGGATGTTTTCTACATTTTCAAATATATTAATTTGAATTACAACACAAAATACAAAGTGTACAGTGCTCACTTTATATTTATTTTTATTACAAATATTTGCACTGTAAAAAACAAAAGAAATAGTATTTTTCAATTCACCTAATACAAATACTGTAGTGCAATCTGTTTACCATGAAATTTGAACTTACAAATTTACAATTATATACAAAAAAACTGCATTCAAAAATAAAACAATGTAAAACTTTAGAGCCTACAAGTCCACTCAGTCCTACTTCTTCTTCAGCCAATCGCTCAGACAAATGAGTTTTTTTACATTTGCAGGAGATAATGCTGCCCTCTTCTTCCTTACAATGTCACCTGAAAGTGAGAACAGGCGTTTGCATGGCATTATTGTAGCCAGCGTCGTAAGATATTTACATGCCAGATGTGCTAAAGATTCTTATGTCCCTTCGTGCTTCAACCACCATTCCAGAGGACATTCGTCCATGCTGATGCTGGATTCTGCTCAATAATGATCCAAAGCAGTGCGGACCAATGCATGTTCATTTTCATCATCTGAGTCAGATGCCACCAACAGAACGTTGCTTTTCTTTTTTGGTGGTTTTGGTTCTGTAGTTTCTGCATCGGAGTGTTGCTATTTTAAGACGTCTGAAAGTATGCTCCACACCTCATCCCTCTCAGATTTTGGAAGGTATTTCAGATTCTTAAACCTTGGGTTGAGTGCTGTAGCTATCTTTAGAAATCTGATATTGGAACCTTCTTTGTGTTTTGTCAAATGTGCAGTGAAAGTGTTCTTAAATTAAACAACTTATGCTGGGTTGTCATCCTAGAGCTATCATAATACAAAATATATGATAGAATGTGGGTAAAACCATGGAGTAGGAGACATACAATTCTCCTCCAAGGAGTTCAGTCATAAATTTAATTAACACATTTTTTAAAACAAGCATCATCAGCATGGAAGCATGTCCTCTGGAATGGTGGTCCAAGCATGAAGAGGCATGTGAATGTTTAGCATATCTGGCATGTAAATACTTTGCAATGCTGGCTACAAAAGTATCATGCGAACGCCTTTTCTCGCTTGTAGGTGACATTGTAAATAAGAAGCAGGCAGCATTGTCTCCCGTAAATGTAAACAAACTTGTTTCTCTTAGCGATTGGCTGAACAAGAAGTAGGACTGAGTGGACTTGTAGGCTCTAAAGTTTTACATTGTTTTGTTATTGAGTGCAGTTATGTAACAAAAAAATCAACATTTGTAAGTTGCATTTTCACAATAAAGAGATTGCACTACAGTACTTGTATGAAGTGGATTGAAAAATACTATTTCTTTTGTCATTTTTACAATGCAAATATTTGTAATCAAAAGTAATATAAAGTGTCGCTGTACACTTTGTATTCTGTGTTGTAATTGAAATCAATATATTTGAAAATGTAGAAAAACATCCAAAAATATTTAATAAATTTCAATTGGTATTCTATGGTTTAACAGTGCAATTAAAACTGCGATTAATCGCAATTAATTTTTTTAATCATGATTCATTTTTTTTAGTTAACCGCGTGAGTTAACAGTGATTAATCGACAGCCCTAATAAAAATGGTTGTGTCTTAGACCTGTGGATGATTGTATTCCCATACTAAGTCTTCCCCTAATACATTGCATTCATTGTCCTATTTTAGAAATCTGGAGTTGAATATTAAAATTTGAACATACTGATTTATCTTAATTATTAGCAGGTGGCCTTCCAGTTTAATAGATTAAAAGGGGAAAAACAACTAAGCCATTTCAATTTACAGTAAATGAACCAACTTCAAATGAAAGATCTTGTTCATAATATTTTATATAATTAAAGTTCTGTCTAAAATTAAATTAATCTAAGTATCAATGACTTTACGCTACATTGCATAAATACATTAATGTAGTTTATAAAATCATCTCTACCAAAGTAAGATTCAGTTATCACTAAACACTGAAAGATTTAAAAATATATTTTTGTATATTTGATTTAGGACCACAAAGTCTACTTTATCCCACAGATTTTTCTCTAATAATCTCTTATTGAGAATGGATAATAATTCAAAATTGCACATAAAGCTGTGTGCTTCAACTCTGTACTCATACAGATCCCAGTGCCCTGTGGATCAACAGTGCTTACCCATCAGATCTGGCTAGGTTTGGTATCTGTGGTTCTTCCCTGTGGGGGCCTGTGACCAATAGAGTACCATGACCCAAATCAGACTTCTCAAAACAAAAGTATTGTTTTATTTAGCCATACAAACAAAGCATTCCAGAGAAAAGGATCTTAAAACAAAAGACCTACACACATGTCTATCTTTCCTAAACTCTCTAACCAGCCTCCTGATAGGGACCCTGGTAGGTCTGACTTCTCACAGACCAGCACACAGAAAACTTCGGGTTCTCAGTCTCAAAATCCTGTCTCTGTCTTTGAAGGATTTTGTATCTCTCTAAACTCCACACCCTCTCCTCCCCCCAGTTCCATTGATACACCTCACCCTTCACAGAGACTGATTTGGTCCTGGAGAAACCTGCCTGGCAAGTCCATCAAGGGGGGGTCGCATGACAGCCTCAAAACAAATGGCTCTTGCATTATCCCTTAAGTGTATCTCTGGATCCACTCCCCCCTTCCTGGATGCACTTTCTGACAGTCCTTCTACTGAATTATCTCAATATATGCATATAGCAAACTTTACACTAATGAGGCCAACACATAATTATTATTACAGGCAACTCCAAATACATAACATGTCATTGGGAGAACTGGTTTCAATGAGATTGAGAGATCTGTATGAAAAGAGTGTAAGATTCCAATTGCTAATTATCCAGTTGCTGAAGGAAATCCTGAAAATAGAAAATCAGACTCCAGTGTAAGATATTATGATTGTTACGGCTTGATTCTCATCTCTGTTACACTGGAGTAAATCAGGAATAACTCTACTGAAGTCAATTAATTGAGTTACCTTGGTATCAAATATGAAGGAGTAGAATCAGGCATGGAAGTTCATAGTACAGACGATGAAACACTTGTGGTTTCTTTGACAAGGTTTAATAGAGGATTAAAACAGACGAAACGTTAACAGGACAGAGCTAAATCAAACATATAGGGCTGTGAGCTCTCTTTGAGCTTACTGTGAGACAATGAGCTTTTTAATGGGCAAGACAAAAGCCTAAAACAGTGATGCAACAAGAAATATCAGAAGCCTGGAATAATGTCATCTTTAATATCAGTTTCAAAATTTCATATTACTGGTGCTTACTGGTATTTTGTAAGCAGAGTTTGTTGACATATAGCTAAATCTGGGTCTAAAGTGAGCCTTACAATAAGGTATAGTAAATATAAATCAAAGGAAAGAAAGCAAAAGAAATTTCAGTTTTGCATCATACCTGAAGAAAAGCAGACTTTCAGATTCCAAATTTTAACCAAAGATTTTATGTGATCTTTAGTTAAGGCTGTGTTAATTTGACAGAACTTTGTCATGTACTATATGAAAAGGCAGCTCAGCTCTAGGTTGTTCAAAATGGTAATGGTTGTAACCAGAAAAACTTAATAGATCTACTTTGGAAATTTTAAAATATGTTGATCTGCAAAGGAAAAACGATGCTATGCATTTAGGCTATTATAAGGTATAAGAACAGTCTCTATGTACTGGGTAAGGTTCTGATGATGTAGCTCTCAGGAGATATATGCGTATTGTGCATGGACTTAACACACTGATCTTTCAGGTCTGAAAGCCTCGGTTCGTGTTTGATTTTAGTAAAAAATTAAGGGTGAAATTCTTCCTGGTGTGGAAGGTTAGCACAGTTTTCGACACCACTTAAATTCCGTGGTAAGACAACATGGGCAGAGCATCAGGGGACCTCTGTACTAACCCTGTGTTCTGCAGCATGTAGGTCAGCTTTGAAGACAGGCAGTAGCTCAGTGGGAGCAATGATTATTCAGATCCAGTGGAATTATGTGGAAGGCATGCAGCCACTATCCCACTCTGTGGGCAGTAGATGTGTATGGTTGTGCTACAGTTCTGTATCCTGACTCCATCTTGGGGTGCCTTTTTCTTGCATAAAGCTTGATTACTTACGCTATATGCTGAACTGAATTTCACTCTAATTGGGTTTAATGGTCTCAGACAGCAAGAATATCTAGTAGTTGTTTCTCCATGTCACAAAACGATTACACAATGTAGGACGTGGCATTTTTGGCTCTTGACTCAAATGCCAAGGATGCTGGAGGTCAGAAAGAAGGTGTATCTCCATTAAATCATCCCCTCAGAGAAGGGGCAGGGCCTCAGGGCAGGGGCGGGGCATGGGAGGGGCAAGAGAGTTCCATTTTGTGCGTTTAGAATGTTGGCAATCTTATTCAGTGGAGTTGCCAACTGTTTGCCAGTGGTGAATTTGTCCCATGGTCTATGAATCCTCTCTATAAAGATTAACAAAGGAAGCTTTCTACTTGAGTCCACATCATACTATAGAAGAGATTATATGAAATTTCTGAAATACAAGGTTGTTTTGAAGAATTATAAAACATAGTCTGTATATGGGTTTGGGTGTTCCAAAAACGAAACATTCTCTTTACAATTTTTGAGCTACTAGTTGAGGTATACTCCCTTATCAAGAAATCAACTCCTAATATCGGACTACTTATCAATTACTGCTCAGTCTTAAACTTCATCTTTTTTTGTGAAGGTCTAGGTCCATCCCTCCCCAGGATTCAAACAGGCCCAGCATTCTTAGACATCACGGGTACCCTGGGAGGGATTTAAATCTGGGTTTCCAGCCTTCCTTTTTAATTTAGACCTTGGTTGTCATGATTATGAATGATGGTCTGCCTGTTTTAGATTAGAATCAGTTGGCCATTTTGATCATTCTGGCCTTCTTAGGACCTTTTGATACAATTGACCATGGATAAGTGCTTCAGTATTAAGGGACATTACTTGATGTGTGGTTGCCTATCTTCCACTTCTAAGTAAGGAAGGGCTAACGTATGACTCGGAAAAGCTAGACAATGTTTTAAAAAAAATTAGCCACCATCGCATGAAAATATAGAAGCGGGGCCAAAATCTATTTTAATCTCTCTTCCTAAAAGTGATATTATTGTGGCTTCATTAACCATAGATACGGTTATTTTATTGGGAGTTTTCCCCCCCCCCAAAAAAGAATTTGTAGCTGGAAACATTGAAGGAACTCAGAAATGAGATTTCAGACATTCCTTCAACTGTCTTCCAAGCATCCTTAAAAACCATAGATACTGAAAAGACAAAGAATTTCTTCAAAATGCTCAGGAGCCAAAGTGTTTGGTGAGACACTTGAAAGAGGGGATGGAAGGAGATGGAGTTTCCACACTATGAACAGAGCACATGTGTACTGTACAAAGTACAAATTTACCCCTTTACTGTGAGTTAGGTTTTATTGATAAATCAATTAAAAGCTATCAAACCTTAAACTAGGATTTTCCCTGCAGGACCTCCTGTATGCCAGTCACCAGCTCCTTCTGGTCTTGAGAAAGGCCCACCCTTATATACCCTATTTGGAACAAATCGAATCCATCTGTTAGTAAAATTCACCAATGATTCTGTTGCACCTTCATGTGAGGATATGTAAAAAAAATCACACTTCAGAATGTAAATTTTTACTTCAATCATAGAAGCTCTATGTCCAGCAGATGTTTGTTTGTTGATCTAAATCAATGGAGAAGTAAGTGGAGTTAAACCCCATAAAACCAGTGTATTGGAATGAAGAATCAGGCTAAGGGCAGTCAAGATGTATTTCAAATGCACCAAGGATGTCAGAAAATCTTCAGCCGTCTTCATTTTCTTCTACTCAGATTGCACAAAATCCACAAAAATCAGGGCTGGGTGGATTAAATGCTGTATCAGAGAACCATACAGAGCAGCTGGTAAGCCATACCTAAAATTACCAACAACATCCTGATAGAGCTTTAGCTGAAGGTTTGCAAGGTCAACACCTGACATAAAATTTCTACTTTCAAAGACAACAAACTGACCCTTAAGACTTCTTCAGGCATATCTTCCAAAGGAGGCATATTCTCCAGTCCGTGGTTCCAAGATAAATTTCCATTTCCCTTAGAGATGCTGATAGTCTCAATTGCCCAACTTCTATTTTATTTTTTCTCCCTGCTTGCTACTTCCCAAAGCAATGGAGACATGAAGAATTGGAACACTAACTGATTATTTTTTTTCTTTGGTTATTGTTTCCACTAATCTGAAACCATCCATAAACTCAGCAGTTAGTGACATCTTTTTTCATTTCTGCCCTCTTCCAAAGCTTGGTGTATGTATGTTCCCTCCCATTTGCTGGCCACCCCCCAAAAGTTTCATAGCTAAGGCTTTAATTTGGAACAAGTTATTATCTTTTGCAGCTTTGGGAATATTCTTCTAGCAGGAAGCCAAGTGGGTGGAATTGAGGCCTGGATTTTCCAGCCAAAGCACCTGAACTCCCTGCCCCTAGTCTTTGTGCATAGAGGGGTAGCTCTGGAGTGAGGAATTAACAGTGACACTATTCAACCAAGGAAATTGTCTATATGCATCCCCTTTTCTTTTTGCCTTTCAACTATTTGATTTATGTCTTTCCTGTGCTGTGATTTCAATTTTCAGTTTACATGCTCTGTCCTCTGTGGCTTCTTTCTGGGTTCTTCTCCTTTCCTTGGATCGTACATTTTAACATAAAAACTATGGGTTATTTTCTTCATTTCAGACCTCACGATTTTCATTCCTTTTTTCTATTCATGCAGTCTTCATCCTGTTTCAGATAAACATTTCCATTTACACAGTCCCTTTAAGAAGGATCCTTATAGCCGTAGCAGGTTAGCCTCTTGTCAGTGCTTGGCTCTCAGCTAATTCTGACCTTGAGCTGTGTATTTCACATTACACTTCCTGTCTTTCTGATGTGCTTAATCAACTGGCAGCTGAATCCCAAGAGAATCCATCTTATCTTCACTTCTTACCCTTCTCTATAGTTTACTTGATAGCTGTAAGACTAAAGTAGATAATTTCCAAACTGCAAAACATCCGGGATCCTCTGTCCAGGAGATTTTACATGACCTGAACAAATCATGTGGGACACCACTGCCAGCCTTTTTTTAGTGTTGGTGAACTATCCAGAGCAAACAGTCTAATTGACAGCCATTGCCTCTTTTTTCTGTATGGTGAACAGATTTTTAATATTGCAAGTGTGTTCATTATCCAAAATGATTCAATGAATATTTTATGCAAACAAATTTTAGCAGATAGATTACTCCCAAATTGGGTTCAGTTGTAACCTAGTCACACAGTATTGTTTCTGTTCCATGAGTGAATGAATGTACCTGTTAGAAAGGGAGTGAGGATATGATAAAATCACTGGATTCTCTCAGTTGAGGATGGGAGCAATTTGTGGAGTTAAGACGGGCTTGGCCAGCAGGATTAAGGAGCTTTGAGGACATTTTATCCTCCTCCTCTACCCATAACAGGCAACAGTGAGGGGTCAGATGGTGGGAAAAGACAGGGAAGGGAGGATAGTCGTTCTTAAATTGGCTCAGGAGCAGTGACAGCAGCTCCATCACTGACGCAACTTTTTCCCTTAACAAAGATGCGGGTCTTGGCCAGTGGGGGCACTGTGCCAGGGAAAGTCATATTTTGTTAAAAAATTGGAATTCAGAAAAAATTGAACATTTCTAGTTGAAGTCCACTCCTGGGCCTGTTCCTGCCAGTGTCATCCCTCACATGGGTCATCTTCTGATTCAGAGAGACCACTTCTAGCCAGGCTGAAACCCGAGTCCTAGACCTAGACAAAGTCTATGTAGCATGGATCAAGGGCATTCTAGATGAGCACTCCCTCTCTAGTTCATCCTGACTTTCCCAGTCTCAAAAGGGCCGCCAATGGCAGCCCTGGGCCAAACTTTCATTGCTTTGTCAAAACTAGAAATGTTCAATTGTTTCTGAATTCCATTTTTTTAACAAAATATGACTTCCCCTGGCACAGTGCCCCCACTGACCAAGACCTGGATCTTTGTTAAGGGGAAAAGTTGCGTCAGTGATGGAGCTGCTGTCACTGCTCCTGAGGCAATTTAAAAAGCCACTGTCCTCCCTTCCCTGCCTTTTCCGGGAACAGGCCCAGCAGTGGAATTTTTGGCTGTGCCTTACAACCTACTGCAGGTACTTCGCTTCCTGCTTTCCTCTCCCATCCTTACTATCCAAAGGATCCAGGCAGAGCAAGTATGGGGCAGGGAAATGGGGAGGAAAGCAATTGGACCAAATTGTGCAGCTGAAACAAGAACTCCACTGCAGGACCCATTCTGCCTGTGTCAGTTGTCATGTTGGTTGACAAAGTTACAGGCACTGCAGTGAGCCTGATGAGGGGACAGAAGTACCTGTCAGCCCTCAACAACCTTAAATAATCCACCTTCTGTCTACTGAGAACGAGGGTTGGGGGGGACAGGTAGGAGCAGTAGGAGAGAGCTCAGGAGTGGAATTTGTGTGTCTGCTCCACAAATATTCCATCTTCTTGTCCTCTCTTTGCCTTCTCCCTGTCTCTTCTTACTTAGGGACAAGGAGATAGGGAGAGCAGCAGCTGGAGTAGATTGTAGAGCTCTAGTCCTGGTTTGAGGAACCAACTTTGGTTCCTCAAACTCAGGTTTTGAGCTGGTCATCTATAGGAAGTTTGCCATTTGGGAAATCTGCTGGGAGAGATGAGCTTGTTAGCTACGCTCTCAACAGAGTTTCAGCTCCCAGGTCTCTCCCTAACAACCCCTCCACATTCCCTTTTAGCTTCAGAGGGGTAAAGAAGAGTGGGGGAGTTGGTAGCTCTAGCTTTGTCAGGAATGTAGCTGAGAAGTCTATGCATTGTGCTGGCAGTCCATAAGTGGATCATCAATACTTCATGGTTCCACTAAGTAATTCTCAAAAGAAGGTCTAATAGCATTTAGTAATTTAAATTACACATCTTTTGGGCACTATACACTAGACTCAGCAAGGAGAGTTGAGCAAGGAGAGTTGGTGGATAGAAAGCTGGCTAGATCGTCAGGCTTGACGGGTAGTGATCAATGGCTCCATGTCTAGTTGGCAGCCGGTATCAAGCAGAGTGCCCCAAGGGTCGGTCCTGGGGCCAGTTTTGTTCAATATCTTCATTAATGATCTGGAGGATGGCGATGACAGCACCCTCAGCAAGTTTGCAGATGACACTAAACTGGGGGAGGAGTGGTAGATACGCTGGAGGGTAGGGATAGGAGGCAGAGGGACCTAGACAAATTAGAGGATTGGGCCAAAAGAAATCTGATGAGGTTCAACAAGGACGAGTGGAGAGTCCTGCACTTAGGATGGAAGAATCCCATGCACTGCTACAGACTAGGGACCGAATGGCTAGGCAGCAGTTCTGCAGAGAAGGACCTAGGGGTTACAGTGGACGGGAAGCTGGATATGAGTCAACAGTGTGCCCTTGTTGCCAAGAAGGCTATGGCATTTTGGGCTGTATAAGTAGGGGCATTGCCAGCAGATCGAGGGACATGATCATTCCCCTCTATTCGACATTGGTGAGGCCTCATCTGGAGTACTGTGTCCAGTTTTGGGCCCCACACTACAAGAAGGATGTGGAAAAATTGGAAGGAGTCCAGCGGGGGGCAACAAAAATGATTAGGGGGCTAGAGCACATGACTTATGAGGAAAGGCTGAGGGAACTGGGATTGTTTAGTCTGCAGAAGAGAAGAATGAGGAGGGATTTGATAGCTGCTTTCAACTTCCTGAAAGGGGGTTCCAAAGAGGATGGATCTCGACTGTTCTCAGTGGTAGCAGGTGACAGAACAAGGAGTAATGGTCTCAAGTTGCAGTGGGGGAGGTTTAGGTTGGATATTAGGAAAAACTTTTTCACTAGGAGGGTGGTGAAGCACTGGAATGGGTTACCTAGGGAGGTGGTGGAATCTCGTTCCTTAGAGGTTTTTAAGGTCAGGCTTGACAAAGCCCTGGCTGGAATGATTTAGTTGGCGATTCTGCTTTGGGCAGGGGGTTGGACTAGATGACCTCCTGAGGTCCCTTCCAACCCTGATATTCTATGATTCTATATACGTTTTATGTCTCTTTTGCTCTGTTTTATTTCTAGGTCTGTGGAAAATGCGTTAAGACTTTTGCAACTTTAAAAACAGATATTTTTTGAAGTGTTCTCTCTCTCTGAAATCTCTAGTGCAAATGACTCTAAAATCCCTTTCCCAGACATGCCCTACAAATTTCCAGGCTAATCTGAGTTTTCTTCTGGATCTTAGCAGAGCTATGAAATTCAGCTTTAAATAGAAACTTAGCTAGATCTTTAACTGTGGAGCAACTAGATACTGTTCTGTATTCTGGTAGAAAGTAAAGATATTGTTTAAATATTTAGTCTAAACAGATGCACATTATGACCAAATGAAATAAAATGTTTAACTATTTCTGTACATATTAACATTTTGTTGTTTTAGATTTAGTATGAAAAAGATCTTTTATGAGACTTATAAAATTACTGTACACTGAGCAGTAATAGTGTTCTCAAAATATGAAAAGCTACACAGGGCTCTTACTTGGCTTCTTCAAAGTCTTTCAGGAAGACAGAATGCTGTTTTGCCAGTTTTGAGAACATAAATTCTATTTTGTCATTTCATTTTATGGCTAATTTATTCATAATATCTTCAGTTTGGAAACAAAACTAAACTTTGAATAATATGGCATTTTTCTTGTTACATTAATTTGGCTGTGCATATTTTTCTAACTGTTTAAAATACAAGTAAGGACATTTTATATAACTTTATAGTCTCCATAGTGATAAATCAAGGCTGTGCGTAAGAGTTTTAGTCCCTTGATTATAATGAATGAAAGAATTATATTTTTCATTTGATCTCCCTTTCCAAATGTTTTGCCCATAATAAAATGAGCTTTTTTGAATAGTACATTCAGTAGCTTGTTCTCCTGAGAGCAAAAAAACAAAACAAAGGGAAAAGGTTTTGATGAAAAGTTATCATTTTAGCAATTTTTGAGGCAATCTGATTATAACCACATAGATAATTTAATAACCATCAAAACAATTGTACATTTAATGTGAATATTATTAATGTTGAATCGTAGTTGATATAAAGTCTTATTTTGGGATTTGCAAATAGAAAATGTGCCAACATTTAAAGTATTAAATTTTACACAAATGAGAATGTTGTTTCATAAACTGAAGTTACACAATGGTAATATTTGTAAAACATTTGATATTGCTCCTGTGATTTAAGTTGATTCAGTACTTAACTCTGCAAGCTTAGCTTTAACCACATGAATAGGACTATGCAGTATGCTTAGTTAGGCCCTGATTCAGGAAAGCAGTTAAAACACGTGCTTAAGCACGCTTCCTGATCAGGAATGCTGTCTTGAATTGGAGCCTTAGCAGGTGGTTAAAGTTTTTATATATGCTAGCAGGCTCAGAGTCCTAAAACAACTTGAATCACAAGAGTGATACCATATGTTCTACTAATTTAACATATTGTAAATCCAATTTAGTAAATTTTCTTACTTATATATACTGAAATCAATGGGGCAATTTTGTGCTTAAGTTAAGCATGTGGTTAAATGTTTTCAGGATTGGGAACTTCATTAACATCTTTTGCCACTGAAAAACATTATTTATGTAAACGAACACCACAGAATATTAGAGATTAATTCCTTCTGTAATTTTTGAATATTATTAACCTTCATCTTAACTTTACATGTACTTTACAAACAGAGTATCCTGTTAAAAAAGTTTCTTATAAAATGAATAGTTCCAAAATGAATAATGTTGGACAGCAAGGAATACAGTCCTCTTCTGCCAGATATACTGGTTTAATCTGCATGCAGACCTGTCTAAGGTTATGTGCTTAAATCCCCAGCCTGTCTTGTCCCCAGTTCCTGTGTCACTTTGTCCAGATGTGAGTCTTGTACTGGGAATTTGCCTGTACTTGACAACTTGGAGCTTCTGGTCCAACTTTAGTCTTTGAAGATTGATAAATTTCAGTGCTTGGCAGTGCTTGATTTTTCCTAGTGTGGTCATGGTTTGCAGCCTGTATAGGCTGGTTTTCACATGAGCGGGTCTACTAATTTCTGGGGAGTAGCAGCTTGACACCAGAGTGAAAGTCCGTGGGACATAGGCTTTGGTAATTTTACTCCTGAGCTTTTTGCTTATACATAGGATGGAATCTTGGTCCTATTGAAGTCAATGGCAAAATGCCCATCGACTTCAGTAGGGTCAAGATTTCCCCCATAATGTGTTGGGAGGTTACCTTCCTATAGTTTCCAAAGTATTAGGGCTTGTCTAATCAGGGATACTCAGGAAAATTAATCCAAATTATTTTTTTAAAATGGATTAAACTGCATTAAACCGCTTTGTAGACACTCCCATTCAGAATTAAACTGGCCTTAATGTGATTTAGCTTAATTTACTTCTAAAGAGAATTAAACTAAACCAAATTAAGAACATTTTAATTATGAATAAGTGTGTCCAAACAGGGGTTTAATGTGGTTTTACTAATCTAATTTAAATTCACACCTTTAGTTAATTTGGATTAACTTTCGTGAGTGCCCATATGTAGATAAGCAAAAGGACAGCCAGTTAAGAGAGTTCATTTTTAAAAAAGTTTTGAAAGTTGTAAAATGACAAAATGCTGTACTAGCAAAAAAAAAAAAAAAAAAACCTAGACTAAAAAGAGTATTCATTACATTTAATCTTTATTTCTTCATTTAACTGCTATTTGGCAACATCTTTACTAACAGAGTGAATCTTATTATTTCATGCATATTTAACATGAGGATATAAGCATCACTTACCTCTTTGGATCTGCTGAATATGTTCCCACTAAGCAGAATTTATGCTAATACTGTCCCAGTTAAGTAGCAGTCAGTGCCATTCATTATCATTAGGTTAAATTGGCTTCCTGGGAGCTAGCCCTATAAAACATATGATGATTAAGTGATGCATATTGTACCATCTAGCAGATTTCCTGAACTGTCATGTGCTCTAAAATTTTCCTCTTTGCCACCGAGAAAAAGCAGATCATCCTCTTTTGGGCACAGGAGAGTATTGGGAGATCAAGGGGAATGAGGAATTTAAATTTCCTCCCTAAGTCTGTAGTATTTGGTGAATTTGGAGAGTTAGTATCAAATAGAGCCCACGTTATTGTGCTCATTGTGAGTTGTTGGTACACTGTATTGAAAAACATTGTATTTACTTGAACAGTTTTGCCTTAAAAAAAAAAACTTCGTTTTTCACTTTTCTCTTCCCTACCCAAACAAAGCTCGCAAAAAATGTGTATACCATACAGGTCTTGAGAGGGTGTCTATGACTGTTTGGAGTAGCATTGTCCAACTTAACTCTATAAAAGCCTACAATAATAGTACATATAGGACTGAATGCTTGAAACAAATGAAAGTTACAATATCAAATTCCGTTCAGCTAGTCACTGAGGCTGGTATTTCAATACATTATATTGATACAGTACTAATAAAAATTCAATATATGTTAAGTGATTTAATATTAGACATTTCCACAACTAACATGCTGTGAATCACATTTTTGCTACTGACAGATTATCAACAAGGTCTAATCTTTCTTACATATATTTTTAAAATCTAGAAGACTCAGATGTTTTTGTTTCATAAAAATATGAAGGCGCATTTTTAACCTGTGCAGATAGGAAAATGTATAACTTTAACTGGCCACAAAATGTGCCCACATCATTCACCAGTTCAACTGGTTCACAAATTATAACTGACTTCGATTGTTTCATCGTCTGTAGGGTTCCCACATTCTGATCAACAGTGCATAAATACTACTTCTTAGTATCAGAGGGGTAGCCGTGTTAGTCTGGATCTGTAAAAGCAGCAAAGAGTCCTGTGTCACCTTATAGACTAACAGACGTATTGGAGCATGAGCTTTTTGGGGTGAATGCATCTGACGAAGTGGGTATTCACCCACGAAAGCTCATGCTCCAATATGTCTCTTAGTCTATAAGGTGACACAGGACTCTTTGCTACTTCTTAGTATTAATAAGTTGTACTCCATTATACTTGCCCAACATAGTGCTGGCTCCATTGTAGGTTTGAGCTCTCAGAATTTTCAATGACAAGTTTGGGCAAAAAAGCACAGGACACACCACATCAGCCAGTGCTTGTTCAATAGTAGTACTAAACTATCGAAATATTAATGTGTTCATCAAAAGCTAATGTCATCATTTGCCAAAGAATAAATAAAAATGAATGAAGAAAGGTTCTGTAAATACATTAGGACCAAAAGAAAGACAAAGGAAAGTATAGGTCCACTACTTAGCCAGTAAAGAGAGGTAATAACAGAAGACATCAAAAAGGCAGAGGCCTTTAGACCTTTAGTACCTATTTTGTTTCAGTGTTCATTAAAAAATGTTAATGATGATCAGATACTCACAGATAATATTAACAACAAGGGGGAAGGAATGCAAGTCAGAATAGGGAAAGAACAGGTTCAAGAATATTTCAATAAGTTACACATGGTTGTCAGCAGGAACTGATGAAATTCATCCTAGGGGTACTTAAAGAACTAGCTGAAGCAATCTCAGAACAGTTAGTATTTATCTTGGAGGACTCATGGAGGATGGGAGAAAAGCAAACATAGTACCTGTTTTAAAAAAGGGGAACAAAGAGGATAAGGGGAATTATTGACCAATCAGCCTAACTTCATATCTGGAAAGATACTGGAACAAATTATTAAACAATCAATTTGTAATCACCTAGAGGATGGTGGGGCTATAAGTAAGAGCCAACATGGAATTGTCAAGAATAAGTCATGCCAAACCAACCTAATTTCCTTTTTTGACAGGGTTATTGGCACAGTGGATAGGGGGAAGCTGTAGACTTGATATATTTTGATTTTAGTAAGGATTTTGAGACAGTCTCACTTGACATTCTCATAAGCAAACTAGGGAAATGTGGTCTAGATGAAATTACTATCGGGAGTGCACAACTAGTTGAAAAAGAGTAATTATCAATGGTTCACTATCAAACTGGATTGGATAAGGGGTGGAGAGTATGCTTATAAAATTTGCAGATGATACCAAGCTGGGAGGGGTTGCTAGCTCTTTGGAGGACAGGATTAGAATTCAAAATGACCTTGATACAATGGAAAATTGGTCTGAAATCAACAAGATGAAATTCAATAAAGACAAATAGAAAGTACTACAGTTAGGAAGAAAAAAAATCAAATGCACAACTACAAAATGGGGAATAACCGGCCAGGCAGTAGTACTGCAGAAAAGGGTCTGGGGGTTGAGTCAACAATGTGATGCAGTTGCTAAAAAAGCTAATATTATTCCCAGGAGTATTAACGGAAATGTCGTATGTCAGACATGGGAAGTAGATGTCTTGCTCTACTAGGCATTGCTGAAGCCTCAGCTGGAGTACTGTGTCTAGTTCTGGATGCCACATTAGGAAAGACTGGATAAATTGGAGAGAGTCCAAAGGAGAGCAAAACAAGATAAAAAGTTTAGAAAACTTGACATATGAGGAAGGTTGACAAAACCAGGCATATTTATTCTGAGAAAAGAAGACTGTGGGGGCACCTGATAAGTCTTTAGATATGCTAAGGGCAGTTATAAAGAAGACTGTGACCAATTGTTCTCCATGTCTACTGAAAGTAGGACAAAAAGTAATGGGCTTAAGCTGCAGCAAAGGAGATTTAGGTTAGGTGTTAGGAAAAACTTTCTAACCAGTTAAGCTCTGGAATAGGCTTCCAAGGGAGGTTGTGGAATCCCCATCATTGGAGTTTTTTAAGAACAGGTTAGACAAATGCCTGTCAGGAACAGTCTAGGTTTACTTGGTCCTTCCTCAGGCAGGGGACTAGACTAGATGAGCTGTAGAGGTCTCTTCCAGCCCTACATTTCTATGATTCTATGAAATACTCAACATTAACAAAGCCAAGAAAAAAAACCCAGCAATATGGGGCAGTAAAACCCATGTAAGATTCCGCCCCAAACATGGCCGCCTTCAAAGCTTCTTCCCCACACAGCCCACTTCAAGTTAGCAAAGCAAAAGAGATTTCTTTCATTAGCATATTGGGCAGCCAGGAGACCTTCAGGACCTCTTTCACTCATGCAGACCAGGATTAGCATTTTATATGACAAACGGGCCCTGGTAAGAGTTGGAACAAATGACCAACCTAAAACATTGGGAAGAAAAATATCCCTTCCCCGGTACTTGCACTTACAATGTGACTTCAATTGAATTGAGAGCAGAATTTATCTCTGACTACAAGTCCAGAATAAGTCACAGGAGGAGATGAACATGTAAGAAACAAACATCCTACAGTAACTCCTTACTTAAAGTTGTCCCGGTTAACGTTGTTTCATTGTTACGTTGCTGATCAATTAGGGAACATGCTCGTTTAAAGTTGTGTAATGCTCCCTTCTAATGTCGTTTGGCAGCCGCCTGCTTTGTCTACTGCTTGCAGGAAGAGCAGCCTGTTGCAGCTAGCTGGTGGGGGCTTGGAACCAGGGTGGACCGGCAGCCCCCTATCAGCTCCCCGCTCCCATAAGTTACCTGTGCAGCAGCTGCCTGCAGTTCAGCTGTGTTCCTCCCCCCACTGCCATGTGCTGCTCCTTCCCTCTGCCTTGGAGCTGCTCCCCGAGACTCCTCTTGCTGTGCGGGGGGAGGAGGGAAGGAAGAGGGGGGCTAATGTCAGGGTGTCCCCCTCCCCCCTGCTCCTGCACCCCACTTACCCCATCTTCCATAGAGCAGGGGGGACAGACTAGGACTCAGGATGGAGGGAGCTTGCAGCAGCTGCGTCTCAGCAAGCTGATCTAATTAACAAGGCAGTGTACTTAAGGGAAATGCGCATATCTCCCTCCATTCTTGCTGCCTTGTGTAGAGAGAGAGTTAACCCTTGAGGGCTCAGCCAATTGCTAGTTCATCATTTAGCAGTATGGGAAATATCCCACCCTCTGACTCCTCCACTTCAACCAAGCTTCACAATCATCATCACTGTGTACCAGTATTAAATTGTTTGTTTAAAACTTATACTCTGTGTGTGTGTGTGTGTGTGTGTGTTTGTATGTGTGTGTGTGTAATGTCTTTTGTCTGGTGAAAAAAATTTCCCTTCATTTACATTAATTCTTATGGGGAAATTGGATTCGCTTAACATCGTTTCTCTTAAAGTCGCATTTTTCAGGAACATAACTACAACGTTAAGTGAGGAGTTTCTGTATTTCAATGAAATTGTGATTAATAATAAAAAATGAAGAAAGACAAATGAAGTTATGCTATGGACTGGGATGTAGGCAGTCTGGCCTAGTAGTCAGAGCAGGAGTCAGGTCTAGTGAGCAGAGCAGGTGTCCAGGTTGGGGAACGAAGCCCAGGGTCAGCACCAGAGTCAACTGCCAATTACCAGAGCCGGGGGCAAGCCAGAATCAGAACCAGGAATCAAAGCTGAAGGTCACAGAGTCGAGGTCAGATGCCAAATGCCAGAGCCCAGGGTCAAGCCAGAGTCAGGGTCAGAAGTTGATGGCCGGGGTCAGAGCCAGGACTAGTAACTGATGATTGGAGATGAGGTGTAAGATCAGGAATTGGAGGAGAGGCAAGGATCAAGCACAGAGCAGGAGCATAGTGGGAACAGGAGTAAAGGTAGGGATGAGGCAGGAACCAGAAGTGGAGCAGGAATCAGGAAGAGAGTTCGATGCAAGAGGCAGGCACAAGCAGGGGCCAATGCAGCCACAATAGGAACTCAGCTTGTTACTCAGACAAACTTCCTGTGCTGTCTGGCTTAAATAGTGTGGTTGGACCAATTGGTGGAGCAGGGCAATCCTCCAATCGGGGCTTCTGTGGGTGATGCCTTGGCTGAGGCTAGAGTCCTACCAGCTTCTTGGCCCACCCCATTTCAGAACACATTGCGTGGAGGCTAGGATGTGGTGCCTGCCTGGGGACTCCCAGGCCTGAATTTGAGACCCAGGACATCACAAGCTCTACATAAGAGATACCATTGCAAATACCAGGTTTTTTCAATGCTTTCTAGGGAACAATGTCTGCTGTTTAATTTGATCCAGTTAGCTCTGTTTGCTGATGGGGAAGAAAACAGAACTGAACCCCCAGGAATAGGGAGTCACTTCTCATGTGCCACAGGGCTAAGGTTCAGATAGTAAGAAAACTTTCCTCAGGAGTTCAACATGCCAACACTGTGCACTATATGTATTTTCCTCTATATGAGGGGAAAAGGTCTTGTATTTCTTTTGGTTTATTGATTGTTGTGCAGTAGGAACCAGTTATGATGTGTTTGATAGAAACATTCTTATACCTGATATACTCCTTTAGGGATTCTTTTTTAAAGGTTCAGTTTTGTTTTCTATTTGGTACACACAAAGAAGTTAACAGAGATAGTCCCTTAATCTCAGATGTGTACATACACAGTACATTTTAATCTTGTAATTGGATGTAAATTCACCCATTCTAATGATGTTGATCAAATCAATTCTGAGAGACCTTGCAGTAAAGTACCAGCCCTGTGGTGTATGCAGAAAAGATTTAAAGATCAACAGGGGATGATAGCTCTGATGTATAAAGCCGGAAAGCTAGAAATCAGGGCATTTTAATGTAAAGATATTGTCCTTCTGACCAAATGCTTAGAAAAGGTTTTACCACTTAGTATTTTTATTTTGTACTTAGTGTACTGAAAATATATTTTTTGTCACAGTTAATCTAGGAAAAATATAATTATCTTATGCAAACAAACACCTTTATGAATAGGTCAGTGTAGATAAACTTGTTTTGACAGGTTTTAAGGATAGAGCATTGGACTGAGACTCAGGTGACCTGGGTTCTGTTCTCAGCTCTGCTACTGGCCTGCTGGATGACCTTGGGCATACCACTTTATTTCCCGGTGCCTCAATTATCCCCAACATGGGAATAAGGATAATGCCCTCTTTTTGTAAAGTGTTTTGAGATCTTTGGATAAAAAGCACTAGATATTATTATTATTTTACCTTACTCACAATGAAACTGCTGCGATGAAGTGGCCTCCATGCTGATTTATAGGTAGGTTCAAGGCAGATTTAGATGGCAATGAAAGGCAGAAATAGTACTCCATTATTGTCATAAGATTAAAGCTTTATTGTGTCTATCTTTATATTCATGTTGTATTGGTTAACAATTTCATAATTCATATTTTAAAAGTTGGCACTTGATCATTGTGCTTTTATTTATCAAAATATTGGTACCATCCGAAGGCCGGTAATACAATATAATTTCTTTCCGCACTTTCTTGAAAAGACTGGTGACCTCTTTTTGGATTTTCTACCATGTGCACAGAGTAAAAACAAGATAGGACTTGGAAAGGAGCCCAGTGATACTGTTACATTTTTAAATCTTCATGCAATGTACAGACTAAGGACTAAGTCACGGTAAATACCAGTCGCCATTGCTACCAAGAAGAGCTTCACTTGAAAGGCAATAAATGGATCTGTTTCAATGTAGATCTCCACATCAACACTCAAGTAGGGCAGCATACACTGGGAAAAATACTGTAGAGAAGAAATCCTGCTAATATAGACTCTCCTTGAGTTCATATAGCCTTTGCTATAGTGTTTAGTGGGACCTCCCCATAATGGTTACTGTGGTGGACAATTGTTGTTGCCATGTATGAAAATGCTTCTAGTCCTTAGTTTGTGACATTTTCCATGCTGCCATCTATGTGTAGAAAGTCTTCACCAAGCACTTCTCTCTCTTTCTCATCTCTGTTTCTGAGTTTTCCCTCTCTGAGCATCACCTGGTCTCTTTCAACATCGCCCATCAGCCCCTCCCCTTGTCCTGTCACTCAACCTTCTTCTTCGAGTGTTTGCTCATATCGATTCCAATTAGGTGTGCGTGCACCGCGTGCATGGCCGTCGGAGAATTTTTACCCTAGCAACACCTGGTGGGTCGGCTGTGGAGCCCCCTGGAGTGGTGCCTTTATGGCTCTTGATATATACCCCAGCTGACCCAGCGCCCCCTCAGTTCCTTCTTACCGCCCATGATGGTTGTTGGAATTGTGGAGCTCCGCTTTGCTGCTCTCCACTCTCCCTAGCGTATTCCTCATAGTTTTGTTCATAGTTCCTAGTTAATAGTTGTAGTTATAGTGTTTAATAGTTATAGTTGTTAGTGTTGGTGGAGTTGGAGGGGTTTCCCTCCTTCCCGTCTTTCTCTTGGGCTCATGCCCAAGGCTCTGGGCTTTAAACCCTGCGGTTCCTGCTCTAAGCCCATGCCAACGGGCAACCCCCATGACTCTTGCCTGAAGTGTCTGAGGGAATCTCATCAAGCTGAGAAGTGCAGGATCTGTAAAGGGTTTCGTCCCCGGACTAAGAAGGAGCGGGACTTTCGTTTAAGACAGCTCCTCATGGAGGCGGCTCTTAGCCCTCAGCCTCCAGCGGCATGCCAAGATCTGGCACTGAGCGCTTCGGTGCGTAGCGCCCTGGTGGCAGCAGTAGGAACAGCACTGCGGTTGGACTCTGATAGAGACCCGCGGCACAGACGTTCCCCGGCACCGCAGCCGACATCATCGGTCTGGCACTGCTCCCACTCTCCTGGCCAGAAGCGGCACCGGAAACCGGAAAAGGCTGGCCCACCTCAGCAAAGACCAGTCTCCCTGGAACTGCCCGCAGAGTCACATCCCGCAGCGGAGCGCCCAGGGGCACAACATGCAGCTTCGGCACCGTTGACTATGGCCCCGGGGGTGGAGCTGTTGAGTCCGGAGCGACTGGACTCCCCGACTCGCAACGTCATTGAGGTCCAGTTGCCGTCTACCCCAGATACCTTTGCTGCTGCAAGGGACCTGATTGCCGTGACAATGTCAGCATCCCCTCAGCCTCAGACCGAGGCGTCGGCACCTGTACGTGTGGCACCGTCCCGGGACAAGCCGGCACTTATCCACCCGCCGGCACCGATCCCACTTCTGACGCCGCTTGCAGTCCTGGCACCGCTGTCCATCGTGACGCCGGTTGTACTTGCGGCGCCGGTTGTACTCGCGGCACCCCTCCAACTCCCGGCACCGGTGTTGACGCCCCTCCGTCTGCCGGTTGCCATTGAGGATCAGATCCCGGACTCGACGCTGCTCTCGATGCCGGTCATTGTCACAGCCTAGGTCCAGATCCAGACACCGTTCCAGGTACCAGTACAGGTCCAGATCCCGGCACTGCTCCCCAGCATTGCGGCACCGCTCTCCACCATCTCGTCGGCATGACTTGGCGCAGACCCACTCGGCACCACCATAGCCATGATGTTCCGCCACTCATTCATCAGGGTCAGAGGCAGGGTCGCGTTTCCTAGGGCACGTCTTCACTACCCGCCGAATCGGCGGGTAGCAATTGATCTATTGGGGATCGACTTATCGCGTCTAGTGAAGACGCGATAAAATCGATCCCCAATGGCTCTTCCATCGACTCCGGAAATCCACCGCAGCAAGAGGCGGAAGCGGAGTCAACGGTGGTGCGGCAGCGGTCGACTCGCCGCCGTCCTCACAGCCAGGTAAGTCGACCTAAAATACGCCACTTCAGCTACGCTATTCACGTAGCTGAAGTTGCGTATCTTAGGTCGACCCCCCCCTGTAGTGTAGACCTAGCCTTAGATCGCCACCATTTGGAACACAGCTGCCTGGACTCAGCGGCTGGACATTGGCAGGCGTAGGAGCAAAGTCCCGCTCAAGGGTCCACTCAATGGCTGTTCTGGAAGCCCTGGGTGTATCGCCAGACCCAAGGTGCTCTGTCTGGGGCCTCTCGATCAGCCCTGAGCCATGAGTACCAGAGGCTACCGCCCCGGAGGCATGGAGACCGTGGTGACTTCTCTCCCAGCTTCAGGCCCTCCTCCAACTCCAGTTCCTGGTCCAGGCACCGAGGTTGCTGGCCCAGGGCAACTGGGCCCAGCTCCGCAAGATGCCCCAGATGACCCTCTTCCTCCTGTGGCCTCCTCCTCATCCTCACCCAACGAGGCGGTAGCGGGCACTGCAGTCTCGGGTCCCCCTCCGATAGACCTCCGCGCCCACCAGGACCTCCTACGCAGGGTGGCGCGGAATATGAGCCTTCAAGCGGAGGAGGTGATAGAGGTGGAGGACCCTGTGGTCGATATTTTGTCCGCCGAAGCTCCATCAAGGGTGGCCCTACTCCTTATTCGGACCATCCAGACCACCGCCAGAATAATCTGGCAAATGCCCGCATCCATTCCCCCGACTGCGAAGGGAGTGGAGCGGAAATACTTTGTCCCCTCTAAGGGGTATGACTATCTTTGTACGCACCCACAGCCCTGTTCACTGGTGGTGGCCTTAGTGAACAAAAAGGAATGGCATGGCCAGCAAGCCCCAGCACCCAAGTCAAAAGAGGCCAAGCGCCATAATCTATTTGGGCGCAAGGTTTATTCCTCGGGGGGACTTCAGCTCAGGATTGCTAACCAGCAGGCACTCCTGAGCCGATACAATTTTAACTCTTGGAACTCCATGCTGAAGTTCAAGGAGTCCAGAGAGAATCATAGAATCATAGACTTTAAGGTCAGAAGGGACCGTTATGATCATCTAGTCTGACCTCCTGCACAATGCAGGCCACAGAATCTCACCCATCCACTCCTATATCAAACCTGTGTCTGAGTCATTGAAGTCCTCAAATCATGGTTTAAAGACTTCAAGATGCAGAGAATCTTCCAGCAAGTGACCCGTGCCCCATGCTGCAGAGGAAGGTGAAAAACCCCCAGGGCCTCTGCCAATCTGCCCTGGAGGAAAATTCCTTCCTGACCCCAAATATGGCAATCAGCTAAACCCTGAGCATGTGGGCAAGACTCACCAGCCAGACACCCAGGAAAGAATTCTCTGTAGTAACTCAGATCCTACCCCATCTAATATCCCATCACAAGCCATTGGGCATATTTGCCGCTAATAGTCAAAGACCAATTAATTGCCAAAATTAGGCTATCCCATTATACCATCCCCTCCATAAACTTATCAAGCTTAGTCTTGAAGCCAGATATGTCTTTTGCCCCCACTACTCCCCTTGGAAGGCTGTTCCAGAACTTCACTCCTCTGGTGGTTAGAAACCTTTGTCTAATTTCAGTCTAAACTTACTGATGGTCAGTTTATATCCATTTGTTCTTGTGTCCACATTGGTCCTGAGCTTAAATAATTCCTCTCCCTCCCTGGTATTTATTCCTCTGATATATTTATAGAGAGCAATCATATCTCCCCATAGCTTTCTTTTGGTTAGGCTAAACAAGCCAAACTCTTTGAGTCTCCTTTCATAACACAGGTTTTCCATTCCTCGGATCATCCTAGTAGCCCTTCTCTGTACCTGTTCCAGTTTGAATTCATCCTTCTTAAACATGGGAGATCAGAACTGCACACAGTATTCCAGATGAGGTCTCACCAGTGCCTTGTATAACGGTACTAACACTTCCTTATCTCTACTGGAAATACCTCGCCTGATG
Organism: Terrapene triunguis; assembly: GCF_002925995.2. Taxonomy (NCBI): domain Eukaryota; kingdom Metazoa; phylum Chordata; order Testudines; family Emydidae; genus Terrapene; species Terrapene triunguis. The sequence continues at coordinate 2,558,372 of NW_020664471.1, read as the reverse complement.
CATCCCAATACCGCATTAGCTTTTTTCACAGCCATATCACATTGGCGGCTCATAGTCATCCTGTAATCAACCAATACTCCGAGGTCCTTCTCTTCCTCTGTTACTTCCAACTGATGTGTCCCCAGTTTATAACAATAATTCTTGTTATTAATCCCTAAATGCATGACCTTGCACTTTTCACTATTAAATTTCATCCTATTACTATTACTCCAGTTTACAAGGTCATCCAGATCTTCCTGTATGATATCCCGGTTCTTCTCTGTATTGGCAGGAGTTTGGGGCTTTGGCAGAAGAGGGCAAAATGGTGGCACAGACCTCATTGCAGGCCTCGTTGGATGCTGTGGACTCTGCCGCGTGGAATTTATCTTCCAGGATCGCGATGAGGCGAATCTCTTGGTTGCAAGCTTCCGGCTTGCCACCGGAACTTCAGCAAACATTGCAGGGTCTCCCCTTTGATGGACAGGGCCTGTTTTTGGACAAGACCGATTCAAGGCTGCAAAGCCTTAAAGACTCAAGGGCTATAATGAGGCCACTGGGCATGCACACACCAGCTACCCAGCGGAAGCCCTTTAAACCTCAGCAGCCTCCACAACGCTTCTATCCCCCTCCTTGGCTGAGGCAGGATTTTTATAGGAGACGGGGGCATAATGGCAGGAGGAAGCCCTCCAACCACAGTCCGGGCAGAGCCAGGGCCCGTCCAAGCCCTCGACAGGTTCTAAACAAACCTTTTGAAGGGACATCCGAGGGCGATGTACCGGACCTCATTCAGGATCCTACCCCACCTTTCTTGAACCATTTATCCCGTTTCCACTGTGCTTGGTCTCTCATAACCATGGACCATTGGGTCCTTCGCACGGTGGAAAGAGGATACTCTCTCCAATTTTCTTCCTTCCCACCCCCCCCTCCCCGTCCCTCTTCAGGGACCCCTCTCACGAGCAACTCCTTATTCAGGAGGTTCAGATGCTCCTCGCCATGGGGGCGATCAAGTTGGTTCCGAGGGAGCTAAGGGGCAGGGGGTTTTACTCCCGTTACTTCCTAATCCCCAAGGCAAAGGTCAGGCTTCGGCCCATTCTGGCCCTGCACGGACTCAACAAGTTCATGGTAAAGTTGAAGTTCCACATGGTCTCCTTGGGCACCATTATACCTTTCCTGGAGACTGGTACGCCGCCCTTGACATGTATTTCCACATAGCGATCCATACGGCACATAGACGCTTCCTCTGCTTTGTGGTCAACCACGAACACTATCCATTCACGGCCCTTCCCTTCGGCCTCTCTACTGCCACCTGGGTGTTCACCAAATGTATGGCAGTCGTGGCAGCCTTCCTTCGTCGATGGCGGGAGCAGGTATACCCTTACCTTGACGACTGGCTTATCTGGGGGGTGCACCAAAGAACAGGTGCAGTCCCACTTTCGCTTGATCATGGACACGTTTTGTCTATTAGGCCTCCTTCTTAATGTGGCAAAGTCGACACTAGAACCGACACAGAGACTAGAATTCATCGTAGCAGTCCTGGACTCCGTGCGGGCTTGAGCCCTCCTGCCGGACGCTCGTTTCGAAGCTATTGTGGGTCTTATCCGGAGCCTTCAGAGCTTCCCAACCTTGTCAGCAAGAATTTGCTTGAGTCTTCTAGGACGCATGGCTTCCTGCACATACGTGACAAGGCATGCCAGACTTCGTCTCTGTCTGCTACAAGCCTGGCTGGCATCATTCTATTGCCCAGATCGAGACAGCCTGAACCTGGTGGTCACCGTCCCGCGGTGGGTCCTGGCCTCCCTCCGCTGGTGGCTAGATCCCAGGTGGTATGCGAAGGAGTCCCCTTCCACACCCCTCAGCCCTCCTTGTTCCTCATCACAGATGTGTCAGCCCTGGGATGGGGCGCCCACCTCAGGGACATCCAGACACAGGGCCTATGGGCCCCATCCGGGCACTCCCTCTCCTTATCAACGTACAGGAGCTGATGGCGGTACATCTTGCTTGTCAAGCCTTTCAGGAGCTGTTGCATGGTCATTGTGTGGCGGTCCTCACGGACAACACCACGACCATGTTCTACATCAACAAGCAAGGGGGGCCCGTTCCTCCCCCCTCTGACAGGAGGCCATTCGACTGTGGGAGTTCTGTATAGCCCACTCCATTCACCTGGTGGCGTATTTTCTCCCAGGGGTTCAGAACACGCTGGTGGACCACCTGAGCGGGTCCTTCCACTCCCATGAGTGGTCACTTCGACCGGATGTCATCCACTCCATCTTATGAAAGTGGGGGTTTCCCCAGGTCGACCTGTTTGCCTCCCACAACCATCGGAAATGCCCGGCTTTTTGTTCCCTCCAAGGTCGCTCTCCGGGCTCTCTCACAGATGCCTTCCTGCTCCCGTGGACCGGTCGTCTATTCTACGCCTTTCCCCCATTTCCTTTTGTGCACAAGGTCTTGATCAAGATGCACAGGACAGGACACGACTGATTCTGGTCGCCTCAGCATGGCCCAGACAACATTGGTACACCATGCTGTTGGAGCTCTCTGTGGACGCTCCAGTCCCGCTGCCTCTTCTTCCAGACCTGATCACTCAGGACCATGGCCACCTCTGTCACCCCGACCTACGATCTCTCCACCTCACGGCGTGGATGCTGAGCCATTCAGTACTCTTCTGTTCGCCTTTGGTGCAGTAAGTTCTGATGGGCAGCAGGAAGCCTCCACTCGGGCCACGTATATGGCTAAGTGGAAGTGATTCTCATGCTGGTGCACTCACCGCGGCACTCCCCCCCTCCAAGCGCCCATGCCTCTCATTTTGGACTATCTCCTGAGCCTGAAACAGCAGGGCCTGGCAACATCATCTATCAGAATTCACCTGACAGCCATCTCGGCTTTTCACCTGGGCGTGAATGGACGATCTGTCCTTGCCAATCCCATGGTCGGTAGGTTCCTCAAGGGCCTGGACCGTCTCTACCCACAGGTGCGGCAGCCAGTCCCCATATGGGACCTTAACCTGGTCCTCTCCAGACTCATGGGGGCCCCCGTTCTAGCTGCTGGCCACCTGCTCCCTTTTATATCTCTCTTGGAAAACAGCTTTCCTCGTCGCTATCACATCGGCGAGGCGTGTCTTCGAAATCAGGGCTCTTACCTCAGAACCACCCTACACCATCTTCCATAAAGATAAGGTGCAGCTATAGCCTCACCCTGCCTTTCTTCCAAAGGTGGTATCAACCTTCCATATCAACCAGGACATTTTTCTTATCCAAAACTGCACACCAGTCTCCAAGAGCAGCGGCTACACTCCCTCGATGTCTGTAGGGCCCTTGCCTTCTATATTGAGCGTACGAAGCCGTTCAGGAAAACGACCCAGCTCTTCATTGCGGAGGCAGACCGGATGAAGGGCCTCCCGGTCTCCTCTCAGTAGATCTCTTCATGGATCACGTCCTGTATCCGTGCTTGCTATGATCTGGCCATTGTTCCGACCCCGCCCCTCACCGCTCACTCCACATGGGCTCAGGCCCCGTTGGCGGCTTTTCTGGCCCACCTGCCAATCCAGGAGATCTGCAGAGCCGCAACTTGGTCATCAGTAAACCCTTTTGCTTCGCACTATGCTATCATCCGGCAGGCCAGAGACAATGCGGCGTTTGGTAGAGCAGTCCTACTATCCACATTACCTCACTCCGACCCCACCACCTAGGTAAGGGTTGTCAGTCACCTAATTGGAATTGATATGAGCAAGCACTCGAAGGAAAAAAAACCGTTGCTCACCTTTGTAACTGTTGTTCTTCGAGATGTGTTGCTCATATCCATTCCAAACCCGCCCACCTTCCCCTCTGTCGGCGTGGCCGGCAAGAGGGAACTGAGGGGGTGCTGGGTCGGCTGGGGTATATATCAAGTGCCATAAAGGCGCTACTCCAAGGGGCTCCACAGCCGACCCACCGGGTGTTGCTAAGGTAAAAATTCTCTGATGGCCATGCATGCAGCGCGCGCACACCTAATTGGAATGGATATGAGCAACACATCTTGAAGAACAACAGTTACAAAGGCGAGTAACCGATTTTTCATGACTTCCAGTCCATCAGCATTGATGCTTTTTCATCTGCTCTCAGCCCTCTCCTCCCTGTCCTCTGTTCCCTTTCTTCTATTGATGTAGTTGTTGATTGTCTCCATGCTCCACCCTCCTTCCCCTTTGTCTCTTTGGCCTCTCTCTCCCATCACAAGGTCATTCCTGCCTTGGCTCACCCCCAACTTCCACTTCCTTCACTTCTGCTCTCACACTGCAGAGCGTTTCTATGGAAATCCTGTGACCAGGCTGATTTCCTCCACTACAGATTTGTTCTCTTCATCAGTTCTGCCATCTTGCTAGATAAGCAGCTCTACTTCTCCAACATAATTTAATCCCATGCCCACAATCCCAGCCATTTTTTGCTATCTTTGATTCACTCCTCAAACACTCCCCTCCTCTTGTCTCCATGTCTCTCTCTGCACAGAATCTCATTAATTTCCTCAAAAAGAAAACTGACAAAATATGACATGATTCTCCCTCCCCTTGGTTTCCCTTCCCTTTCCCTCCTACAACTCTCTCGTCCTCCTCCACAGTAACAGACGCAGTGGTTTTTCATCTGCTCTCCTCCTCTTCTAACACTTCCACTTGCCCCAGTGAGCCCATCCCAGCCCAGCCCATCTCATCTCCTGATCTCCCTTGCTCCCACTCTCATACCCTACATTACTCTTCTCTTTAATCTCTCACTCTCCTCTGGCTCTTTCCCCTCACAATATAAACATTCTTTAATCTTTCCCTTTTTAAAACAAAGTCATCCTTGACCTCACTTACCTCCAACTACTGCCCCCTCTCCCTTTCATCTCTAATTTCATTGAATGCACTGTCTACAATCACTGTCTGCAGTCCCTCTCCTCCAGTTCTATCCTAGATCCCCTACTGTTGATTTCCGCTTCTTGCACTCCACTGAAATGGCTCTTGCTAAAGTCTCTAATTACCTCTTCCTGGCCAAAGCTCAGAACCAGTACTCCATCCTTGTCCTCCTCAACCTGTCAGCTGCCTTCCATACTAATGACCATGGCCTTCTTCTTGACATTTTGTTCTCCCTTGGCTTCCATAACTCTGTCCTCTCCTGATTCTCCTTCTATCTCTCTAATTGCTCCTTCAGTGTATTCTTCGGAGGATCCTCTTCATCACCCTTGAACCTCCTGTGGGTGTTCTGTAGCGCTCTGTGCTTAGTCCCCTTCCCTTCTCTGTCTATATCTTATATCTGGTAATCTCATCTGCAAACACAAATTCACCTACCATCTCTATTCTGATGACTCACAGATCTATCTCTTTACTCCCAGACCTGTCTTCTTCTGTCCAAACTAAAATCTTGACCTGTCTCTCTGACATCTCCTCATGGATGTCTAGCTTTGTGCCCAAGCTCAACATGGCTAAACAGAGCTCTTTATCTCCCACCCCCCAAGTCTCCTCCCCAGTCTTTCTCAATCACTATCAACAACACCGCCATTCTGCCTGTCACTCGATACTCTTTGACTTGGACCTCTCTGTAGGTACTCCTATCTAGGCTATGTCTAAATCTTGCAGATTTTTTCTGAGTAATATCTCTAAGATATGGCCTTACTTATCCATCCACACAGCTAAACTCTCATCATCAGCCATCTGAATTACTGCAACATCCTTGTCTCTGGCTCTGACAAATGCAGCCTTGCCCCACTCGTATCCTTTAAGAATGCTGCTGCAAAAACATTTTCCTACCTCGTCATTTTTACCACTGGCATCCCTCCATTTGAAGGGGACTCCAGAAAACATGCTCACAGCTACCTCATTATCCTCCTTCAGATCCCTCCTTAAAACTCTCCATTGCCCTGATGCCAACAAAAACTTGACAATGGTTAGGCTGCTGATAGGCTCACAGCACTGCCTATTATACTGACTGATACTGGGTATATCTGTCATGCAATCATGCGGTGTAATTCCAGCTTAAGTAGACAAACTGAATAAGCTCAACAGCGAGAATATATATAGCTTTAACAGCTGTGAAAAATTGTTCTTGTATGCCATACCTGCAGTTATGAAAACACATTATAAAAACAGACTGGCCAAACCTTGATTTTATCTGTTTCTTGACAGCCAGCACTTTTGGAATGTACAGTGTACACAGTGCTTGCTGGAGCTGAGTCATGTTCCTTTTCAGCTTTCCACTTTGTACTTCAGGTTGAGGAATGTGGGTTTTTTATTTGCTTATACCAAAGAAGCAGAGAGTAAATGCAATTAAAAAATACTTCATAGCTCATTTTCAGCCCTAAATAATGAACATTGGAAGCATTATCAAAGACTGAAAATGCAAATTTGGATGGTTTGGGGGACTGGGATCTGAAGATTTGGGTTAGGACCTTTTCCACCAGGAATGTATTTGGTAACACCATTATGCATTCACATATAAGGTCTGGAATTCTTGGAATAAGCTTTGGGAAGCTTGTATCATCCTTACATTTATTTGAACATATTGTTTCCGTTGACGAGAATTAGGACAAGGGTTCCATTTGAAATGCAGTCTCATAGACTAAACTAATACCTGTGCTATAATTTGGTCTTCTGTATTTCATTCATGCTTTATGAGTAAAGTAAAATTTTCATTTGCTTTTAAGATTGACCTAGACCTGGGAGGGATAGCTCAGTGGTTTGAGCATTAGCCTGCTAAACCCAGGGTTGTGAGTTCAATCCTTGAGGGGGCCACTTAGGGATCTGGGGCAAAATCAGTACTTGGTCCTGCTAGTGAAGGCAGGGGGCTGGACTCGATGACCTTTCAAGGTCCCTTCCAGTTCTAGGAGATATATTATTATATTATATGGTCCCAGGCTTGATCTCACTGTCCTTACCACCAATTTCTAGAAAGGGTATGGATGTGTTGAACACTGGAGAAGCAACCACCTCAAAGAACAATGGATCCATTCCCCCTCCTTCAATCCCTCCCCCAGCAACTCCTTTAAATAATGTTGAGTCTGAAAGGAGCTACCCCAAATGTTTTTTGACTGAAGAAAAGGTGGGTACAACTTACAGGCCTCCCAGCCTGGGTAGACAGATTTGTGCTAGTGGGGCTCAGCCTAGCGCCCTGTAAATAGCAGTGTAGATATTATGGCTCTGATGGAGACTTGGGCTAGCTACCTGAGCTCAGACCCAAAGGTGTGTGGCAGTGGGCATGATCTTAGATGGCTAGCCCAGATCTCCACCCAAGTGGCAGTGTCCGTACTGCTATTTTTAGTGTGCTAGCTTGAGTCCTGCTAGTGCAAGTCAGTCTACTCAGGCTGGAAGGCTCACTTCCAGCTGCAGTGTAGACAGACCCTTAGGATCTTTGAGGGAGGAATTTAAAGGAGTAAATTGGGCATTTTAAATTCTCTCCACAGCTTCCAAGCAAATAGCGGTTGGGCCAAATAAAACCCAGAACCTTGTTTGCACTAGAGTTACTATATGCATATAGTCCCCAGAGTAGGAAGTCCACCGGGACAATAACTGTGATAGTGTAAAGTAGCTGTAAACTTTCCTTTGCTGGGGGGAGGGGCTGAAAGGGGCCAAGGTGGGTGTGAGCAGCCTGGGTTAAGAGGCAACACAGTCATAATGCCTGGGAGATGTGCATCCTCTTAGAGGCTCCCATGGTGGAAATTAAAGCTTCCTCCCTGCAGGAACCAGGGCCGGCTCCAGCATTTCTGCCGCCCCAAGCAAAAAAAAAAGCCGCAATCGCGATCAGCAGCGGCAGGTCCTTCGCTCCTAGAGGGAGTGAGGGACCTGCCGAACCCGAATTGCCGCAGGTGCCGCCCCTCTCCCTTGGCCGCCCCAAGCACCTGCTTGTTAAGCTGGTGCCTGGAGCCGGCCCTGGCAGGAACCCAGGTGGAGGACACTAGATCACTGCCTGTCCACCCTTGATATGACTTTCCCTCCCTGCCACTCAGGGCACAGAGGCCTGTTACATTCCATATGCCTGGCTCAATTAATCTACCCTACTAAACAAACTGGTTCTTGGCAGTGTGTGTTTGTGTTTCTCCTCGTGTCTTTAACTGTATACTCATGAGTTTTCAATTTGGCAAATAACCTTTACAAAGGAGAAATAAAAATTCCCTGTATTTTATTGTGTTCCAAGTTCAAATGGTGATTTCTATCTATGGAAAAACAGCAAATATCCTAAGTTTAGTAGGCTCTTAGATGCCAGCAAAGTACACTGTATGTCTCATCTTATCAATTCAAGTAAGTAAAGACCCTAAATGCTGTGTTTGTCTTGGTCCTTTTATTCTTCCTGACTAGTTAATAATGAAAACACAATATTAATAATAACTTTGTCTCCAGATTGCTTTGTTCTTTGTTACCTCAAGTGTATATCTAAACACAAATACACTAAAGGACTACATTTCTCATCTGGTGCATAAGGGTTTTAGGCATGCAACTCCTGTTATTGTTAAAGTTGCTTGCCTAATTCCCTAAGTGCTACACTAAAAATTGATCTCCAGTAGCTTCACTCTGTAAAACACATCAAAATATTTCATTTCTGCTTACAGGGCTGTGACTCTCAAATAAGCATGTCAGAAATGTCCTGCAGCGAAAGTACCTCCTCTTGTCAGTCCCTGGTACATGGCTCAGCTCCAGAAATCCTGATCGGCCTACTTTATAATGCCACAACTGGAAGACTATCAGCAGAAGTGATAAAAGGCAGCCACTTCAAAAACTTGGCAGCAAACAGACCACCCAGTGAGTGATAATCTTTTTTTTTTTTTAATCATCCTAATACTTCTGCACTTGTGGGGCTCTCAGTGGTGGGAACTTCAATCCTATCATTTAGTCTTACCCAGTCAAAATGAAATAGAGCAATCATCAACTAATCTGTTTCATGTTTTATATTTCTAGTCAGTTGGGAAATAGCAAAAATCTAAAATTCAAAATATTAGTTATAAGTTGACAAGACTGTTTTAATTTTTCATGATGACTGACTAATAAATTACCTTTATTATAATGATTAATCGCTAAACTATTAATGCCTCACATCACAGGCCAGGAATAAAAAGTTACAGTTTTTAAAGAAAAAGTATGTGCCAACTAACACTAGTGTAAATATGGTGAAGCTATTGCTGTTACTAGGAGACTGATGCTACAGTCTTTAATTGTGTATGTGCTTGTGTATGTATGTGATATATTTGGAAAAGATATTTAACTTTGGAAATCTCAGAGAAGACAATCTAAGACAAATTCTAGCCTTTGCAGTACAGATCACCACTTAAATTGGAAAATTCATCATTGGATGGAGCTGGGAAAACTTTTTCATTCTAACGTAGTCTGCAAAATGTACTCAAAATCAACCTTGGTTTGAGATGAACCTGTGTCTAAAAATATCTCCAAATTTTCTAAGTTTGTATTTTGAGTTTGAGCATAATTTGCTGAAATAAGACACATGGAATAAACCAGATGGTATTTTTCCTCTGTCTAGTGTTCCCAATTTTGGTTGGATGTATTCCTGGACGTTTCCTCACATGACATAATCTTTAATTACAGATTAATCTTAAATTCCTGGAGACTCCAGGACAATCCTACCTCCATCCCTGACTGGTTGCTCCTTCTCATGTGATGTGGAGAATAAGCCCAGCTAATCAGAATCCATTTTTTATTTGGTTCTTTTGTGATTCCATTCTAATTCTCTGATCCAACTTGGCAAAATTCAGTAGGTGTCTGACTCAAGCAGGTTATAGGCAGATATGTCTGGTGGCTCCGACCTTGGCCACATTATTCCCCAATCTAAGTTCCCTCTAAACTGCGTAGCCGCACAGCTGCCTATTAAGCTCTGTGCAGGCACTCAGGGCTGCAGCGGGTAGAGATGCCTCCCCCCAAGCCACAGACCTGCCCCGGCCCTGACCCAGCTCAGCCCTGAACCTGCTGCGACTGGGGGACAGGCACCCCCCCCCCTGCGACCCAGCCCAGCCCCAGACCTGCAGCAGCCAGGGAAGAGGCGCCTCTCCCCTCCAGCCCAGGTGCTGCTGCAGGGAGAGAGAGCTGCGGGGGTGAGTCCTCTCTCCCCATCGTTGCCCCGGGGAGCCCCACTGCACCCCAAACCCCTCATCCCCAGCCCCACTCCAGGGCCCGCACCCCCAGCTGGAGCTCTCATCCCCCAACACCCCAACCCTCTGCTCCAGTCCTGAGCCCCTCATCCCTGGCATCACTCCAGAACCCACAATCCCCAGCCAGAGCCCTCACCCCCTGCACCCCAACCCTCTGTCCCAGCCCTGAGCCCCCTCCCACACTCCGAACCCCTCAGTCCCATCCCGCCACATGAATTTTGTTATGTGCACCAATAGGGAGGTGATGTGTCAGACATCACCTCCATATTGGTCCACATAACAAAATTCATTCCACACATGGGTGGGGAAAATTGGAGGGAACAGTGTCCCCAATCCGCAATTTTCCTACTGTTTTGCAGGCTTACCTGGCAGGCTGACAACATTAAAAAAGCTGTTTTCATATCCTGCCCATCTCTGGGATTCCCTTCTTTAGCAGCTGAGTCAGGAGTGGGACACAAAGGCTTGAGACTCTCTCCTCTCCTTTCCCTGGCTCTTTACTTATCCCATTCGTTACCTTTGTCTCAGCCCTCTCCTCCATCTCCCGCTCTGAATATCTTTCTGCAGGGATGGAGCTGAGCTTGGTGGTCATGGCTGGAGAAGGGTATGGCGTAATCTTAGCTGCCCTTGTGTTGCCAAGCAGCAGCTCCAGAGACATCTCTTTGGAGTCAAAAACTAATAGAGATTGGGGATTAGAGAGACTGGAAAAGCTGGAGAAAGAGAGAGCAAGAGAGAGAGATGGAGAAACATGAAGGACCCAAAGACCCCAGAGGAGGGAGAAGAGCAGAAAATGCATGGAGAGATGGGGCTCTCACAGGCAAGAGAGATGAGTGTGGAGAGGGACAATGGAAGTTTGAGTGAGGGGATTGAGGTGGAGATGTGAGAATCAAGGTAGGGGAGAGATGACCCTGGGTTCCCTTAGGGAAGAAAGAATAGGTAGCTGCCCCTGAAGGTGCCGGAGAGAGGGAATAAGCTACAGTTTCCTATAATATATTAGTGTACAAATTTTATGCAAATTAGATCTTGGTATTTTTTATTTCTGGCAAGTCTGGCAGTGCCCTAATATTCTACTTTCATTCATTTCCCAGTTACTGGGAATTACCTTATTATTTTATGTTTTGATTAATATAATAATGAGGGCCTAATTCTATATGTGCAAACATGAGATCAGAGTTCTGTTGTTTCCATAAAGCTGAGATGTAATCTAATTTCTAGTTCTGATATGAGTGCTAAAACACTCATGATCCCATAGAATCCCAGTTTTACCCCTGGATCACAATGAGATTCAACTGTGAAAAGTAAGGTTTTGTTCAGACATGACCCTTTTCGTAGATGAGGGATTGTGAACCCATGTAAATTGGGCGAAGTCCTTTCAAACCAAACCTGGAAGGGTTCCTGCATCTTTATTACTGTTATAAGAGTTGTAGTGAACTTATCAAGCTACAGACTGACCTATACTAGCAATCAGAGTTTGGAATGTGACCTGATATAGTATCTATAGTATAATTATCACTATAGTGTGATGAAGATGAGTGTACTAATCCTGATGAACTTTTATGTATTTTTAAAATTCCATTATAATTTAAAATGATAAAGTAATGCATAAACTTTCATGTAATAATTGTATGCATTAGTTTTAATTAATGAGTTGTTTAAATTTTAAATTAGAGATGGACCCACATTTGAATCCCAGGTCTGAGCATCTGTGAACTTTGCAGAAGTTTAGATCAGTTTCACTTTGTGATTCAACTTCATCTCTGCTTCAAACAGTCACAAAGTAACATTAAATATAATGACTGACCAAAATCATTATACATTTATAGGATTAACTTTTCAGGTCAATAATCTTTCATTCTATAATTTGTAATATACTGAGCATAATTACTGTGTGTAGTCTTACTTAATATGCTGGAATTTGCATGAAAAAGTGTAAGGTTTGATAAAGAAGATACAGTGATATCAACCTAGTCTTTTATAACCTGATCACTTGCATGATTCTTTCTATGTTCAATGTGCTTTAAATCCAATAACTATTAATATTAAGATCTCCCGCTATTTAAGAAGTGTAATTTTTTTGGTAAAGATTACACAATGAATGTACAAAATTCTCATTTCATTAAATTTTACCCAACAATCCTTTTGTTCAATCCTCTATCCGAACAGAACTGCTAAGGTTTTGTGTTCTTCCGCTCCAGTGAACAGTGTTTCCTCTTAAACTTTAACCTTTGACCCTCTCTCACCAAACTATTGACATCTGGTCATTATTTCTTTTACTGCTTTCCACCCCCTGTTGTCAGACGGACTGTTCTGTTGTCTAAAACACTTGATAGGTGGACAGGTTTATATAATCCGAGGTGAGTTCCTGTAGAGACTAATTGGATGTTGTCTTTTTCATGCAAAAGAAAACTTGCCAGCAGTAAAGCTGTCCACGGCTGTCCACCATGTTAGTTTCCAAAATGTACATTTATTATCTGTGGTACTCTTAAAAGTAGTGGTAGCACTTATCTCTGATTATGGATGATGGTATTTCAGAGTATCTAAAAAGTGAAAACATGCAATGAGCTTCCTTTTCACACAAGCTCTAATCTTTTAATAATCTTCTTGTCATGTATACGATAGGAATAAAAAAGCAGATTTTTTTCAGACAATTATATATTTCTTAAAATGAGTAATAACTTTATGAAATTCAAATGCTGTGTACAGTATGCAGGTGTCATGACAAACAAGAAAAAATACAGTTTTAAAAATAAAAGGCTTATCACTCAAATACTAAAAATCATGGTGTGTTAAATGCATTTTACAGTATAGATTTTAAACATTACATCAGCGTTTTGAAAATACTTCCTAAAGCACTAGGCAAGCCACATCTTAAAGAATCATGTTAAATTGTGCAAAGATTATTTATTTTCTCTCCAAAAATACATTAAATGTAATCTTGCATGAAACTAGGAACTATAAAAGAGATTTAATCTGTTTTGTAAATATCCACCATTTAATATTTGGCTACATTTTGGTCTTTAAATGTAAACAAAATCAAAAAGCCTTAAGTAAGAAACCACATCCATGCAGAGATTTTTTTTTAAGCATTTCATCCTTAGCTGTTTTGATGTCATTGCTGCACACCAACATTCGTTTTTCCTCTTCATTAGTTGTCTTCATTCCACTTTGTGTGTTCTTATTTTCTGAAAACTCAGTGATATGCTTTACAGTGTTGTGGCTAGTTGAAGCTTGCTAAGTGTTAATGCTATACAAGTCTGCTTTGTGTACAGATGTCGGGGGGGGGGGGAAGAGAAGGATTATGAGGAATACCTTTAACTAAACTCATTAACTTAGTGAAAATACCAGCTACGTCATTAGCGCAATACAAATATTTTTGCTTACTTATCATCTTCTTCACATTATAACTATGTATCTCCAAACTGAGCTATGTTCAATCAACATGGTATACACCATATCCTTATGTAGTATGTTATTATATATCTCATTAGCAAAAAGTCCTAGTCTAACACACAGCTAACATTCCAAAATGTTATTTATTTTGTAGATACATATGTTAAGTTAACACTGCTGAATTCCATGGGTCAGGAGATGTCCAAGTGCAAGACATCCATCCGCCGAGGGCAGCCAAATCCAGTATACAAAGAAACCTTCATTTTTCAAGTGGCACTATTTCAGCTTTCAGATGTGACGCTCATACTGTCTGTGTATAATAAACGCAGCATGAAACGAAAAGAGATGATAGGCTGGATTTCTCTAGGTCTCAACAGCTCAGGAGAAGAGGAACTAAATCACTGGACTGAAATGAAAGAATCAAAAGGACAACAAATCTGTAGATGGCACTCATTACTAGAGTCTTAATAGGTAGTACCAAGGGTCAGTTGTGGTTCCAGGGAGTTCCATGTTTAACAAGACTGTCCCTTAGTCACCACCAAGAGATCTGTTATGGAAGTGACAAATTCAACCTTCCACCTTAAAGAATGCACAATGTGCGATGGAGCAGAACATTTTACACATTTTCTTCAATTAATTTGTCAGATACCTCACTGGTGTCAGATTAAACCTTTCTGTACACAGACGAGATAGCAATCGCTCCATCCCCTTGATGCATTCAATACTGTTTAGTTTTGGATTATTTTCTATTTAGCAATTCAAATATATTTTATGTAAAAATCCCCAAATTATTATAAAATCCTCCTATCATGTTGGGGTTTTTTAGTGCTCTTATATTTTTAGTTTCTGACCTGCCAACGTCCCGATTTAGGGACACTGGCCTTTAATACAAGAAACAAATTATTAAACTGTGACACAAGAAAACCAAACAACAACAAAAAATCACCACCACTTGGGAAGAAAGCTTAATATTGAATATATTGTTATTTTAGATTGATTTTGTTTTTTAGGACTTAGTTGCATTAACTTTTCATTTCTGATGTGAAATTAGTCTGAAAAACTCTAGGACTCAGTGGAATCAGGTGAACTTTGACATAAAATAAATGTTTTTTCAATCTGTGACAGGAACAAGCTCCACATTGTGGCATAAACTGGGTTTTTTCCCATTTGCCTGTGCTTCTGCCTAACCCAAAGAGACCAGATCACTGTTCTGGTCCCTTGCAAGTCTGTTTAGACAGGTTGTACTGTAAAACTATGTAACTTTCTGTTGAAAGCACTTCCTGTATTCATGTATTCCAATATAGGAAGTTTATAGAGCACGAGTTTACTAAAAATATCTTTTCATTAAACAAATTGATATGCATTTCTTTAAAATGTCAATATTGTGAAGATTATGTTGAAAGATCACAAAAGAAACAGTAGTAGTTAAACTGCTAAGGCAAAGGACCAATTCTATGATTTTTGGGAAAAGAAAGATATTTTTGTTTCCATGGCTGGTCATATGAATTGCAGAGTTTCAAGAACCATAATTTCTAGTCTTGTTGCTGGAGGAGGAATACAGGGGATCTAGAAGAGAGTTATTTCCTCTCTATTTTCCGGGTGCCAGAGAGAAATAGGGCTAACCCATGAGTTGTCAGGGCTTGCATGGAACATTGAACTCCCAAATGTCTGGGTCCATTTGCTCTGCATCTATTTAAGGCTGGCACGGTTGGTTTCATAGCAATGTCATGGTGAAAAAAAGCTGTAGCATAATGGACAAATTTTGCCTTTGGATATATACCCACAACTTCCACCGACATCAGGGAAGTGTGTGTGTGTGTGTGTGTGTGTGTGTGTGTAGCTGAGGTTTGGGCCTAAGTACCGTAAGTACAGTAGAGTCTCACTAATTCACACTGACTGCCAGATCCAATTCAGATTACTAAATATCGTGGATGACTCAGTAAGTAATGACACAGTTTTTTTTATTTATTACAATAATTTTCATGTCATCTTAATTGCTACTCTACAGTATGTGAGCAAACATACCACAGTTTATTTCTTAAAAGTAATGAAGTCCCCAGTGCAGCATTCACTGAGAAGGAGGGTACGATTGCTGTATTATTTTTGGTGAGAATTATTGATGTTGTAGTGAATTTGGATAAAGAAAGAAACTCTTTCTTGTTACCTCTGAACAGTTCAAACTTTGGGATACAAAGACAGTCAGGTACTGTGTGATTGCATACAGCAAGTGTATAATGTTAAAGATACATCATGTGATGCTCAGATACTCACAATACTTAAATGATTTCATAACCCCTTTCCTAAGACATCTCCCATTACAGTTTTCAACTGACGTTATTTCGTGCCTTTCGTATCACACTAGTGGAAGCTGCTAATACAAACGGATGGTTGTATTTGCAGAACAGGGCCTTCAGTTTTTATTAACTTAAGGATTTCTCAGAACATTGCCACAGGAATTTTCTTTCCTGTCTTGCATGTTGTTTTTTATGTAAGGCACAATAAACTTCATTTTGGTAATTCAAACATCCAAGAACTTTGATTAGCCAGAAACATTGTAAGTAGCAGTACAGTATAAAGAGTTCTTTCCAGTTCTGTTTGTTGCTCAGTTTGTGAGGTGCAACTTCAAACTCATAAATTTTTAAATAAAAATATACGTTAATTTTATGTACATAAGAAAAACCACCTCCATTTCCCCAGCTCATTTTGGTTTCACTTACAATAGACACACTTGTTATTCATTGAGTTACTACCAGGAAACATGTCATACGTGACCAAGGGTCATAAACCACGTATATTTGTGAATATTTTGAGGCAGTCTTCTAAGATCAAATATTGTCTGTCAAGGGTTGTCTCTTGTACAGGTTTCACTGTATAAAGTGATGTACAGTATTTCACAGTGACTATTGAACAAGATAATTCCATTGCAGAGCATGGGGGATATCTCAGGTCACCACAGACTATATTACAAATTAAACTTGGTGAGTCTGTAACCTGGAAAAGGAACCCAAACTACACTAAACGATGTGAGCAATCAAATTCCTTTTGAAAAGTGATATTGTTTAGGAATGACATTTTCATGTATTAACAATTCTGACATATAAGACATTAACATATTAATTTAGACAAAACATGTCTAGATGCATGTTGAGTACATCTAACGAGATTCTTTTTGTTAGATCATGATGCTCTTCCAACATTTTCATATATGATTTTCATAGACTTCAGATTCAATAAGTGTATCACAAAGTTAAAGGTCTTACTTATTTAGGCTCCTGCAGTATAAATGTATATCATAGAATCATAGACTTTAAGGGAAGAGCTTAAAGGAATTTCTAATTTTACATGGACATCATATACAGGTAATAGAATGTGGTCAGGTGTTTTTGTCTTTCAAAACTAATCACATCATCAACTACTGGAATTCACGTGGGAATTTTTATAAATTGGCGGTAGAACGGGTAACTGCTATGTTGTTCTTTATTCCTAGGTCAGTGTTATGACTTGTGGTTTTGCGAGTTTTTTTGTTTTATAAATAATTTGCTTAATGTAAATATACACGCCCATATCCTAAATCTGCCTTTAGATAAAGCTTTGTGCAAACCTTACCCCAGTAGCTGATGCACAGAGTCTTTTGTATGCATTCAGATAGAACAAACCTCAACCAAGGAAAGACAATCCAAAGAACAAAAACACTGGTATGTAGTAGAAAGAAATCAGAACAGGGCCTTTGTGCTTGCCTCAAAATTGTGCATGATTCTATTTTCTCTTGACTTTTTCTGTTGTTTACCCGTCAGACCTCTGTTTTAAAGGTACAGTCAGCACTTATAAGAATTTATCAAATGATTAAATTATTTTTGTCCTGTATATCAGGATTACACAGAGATTACAATCCTTGAATTGATACTGATTTTTGATACAACACTGCAATGGTTTTTTACCCCTTGGATTGACATAAAATATGCAAGATTTCTTGGAGAAACTACACTTAAAAGGGTTTTCTATCTTTTCTGCAATATATATACCTATATATTTGAAGAAAGGATTAAAATCTTCCATACTATACATGGCTCTTTGAAAAAA
Organism: Terrapene triunguis; assembly: GCF_002925995.2. Taxonomy (NCBI): domain Eukaryota; kingdom Metazoa; phylum Chordata; order Testudines; family Emydidae; genus Terrapene; species Terrapene triunguis. Next base: position 2,540,834 of record NW_020664471.1, on the reverse strand, counting down.
GGATTACAAAAGTGAAAGAGAATGATTGGCTTCATACTTGAATTGCACAAAAGATTAAGGGCCAGATTGTGACCTAACAGGCCAATACGAGGGGGTATGAAGTTACCAGGTGCCCTGTTACTCCCCTGCACTGGCCAGTAATATAGCAGTGCAAGAGAGAGGACAGCTTCCTGTGCAGGTGGGTGGGGAGTGGACAGAGCCTTGGCTCCATTCCCTCATTTGCCAGCCAGAACATCTGGAATCCATGCTCTGGGGAGAGTGAATCTGTGCCAGGTATAGGACTGGTGCAGATAACTTCGCCCTGAGCAAGAGGGGACATGGCACTCGCAGTCACAGTCTGGTTCCCGGTCTGCTCCTGCAGCAGCACATCTACATGCTGCCCCTTGTGCTGGGCTTGTGGCAAAGCCACAATTCAGCCTTAAAGTAGGGTCTAGCTTCTTGGCTGACACAGCAGCAGCTGAGGATTTGCTGGTATACAAGAGCTATGGATTCAGCTACTTGACAAATACAGCATCGTTTCTAAACATAATTAAAATCCTCAGAGCATATTAATAAAACGAAGGTTCAAAATACAGTGATTACTTGAAATAAAGGCATGCCCTTTTACTGGTATCACAGGCTCTATTTATCAACTAAACAAGTCCACAGGCTAAAATGGAGTAAGTGACAGTACCCAAACTACCGACTGGTTTTATTGCATATACTATAGGAGACAGTTTTTCAGCACTCTAGAGACTTTCACCCATAAACTATTGCAATCATTCCTATTGGTTACAATAGTGCCTGTTTTTATTATTTTCCCGCCTGACACTTTTTGGGTGGTTTCTTTTTTTTCCTACCGCCTCCACTTTGTGATTCTGTATTTGTCTGTTCATTCTCTGTCCTCACTAAGGGGTCTGGTCCTGTGAGATGGTAGGCACCCTCAACTTCCGTTGTCCTCAGCTACTTGACTTTGAGAGTGAGGGCACTCAGCACCTCTTATCACAAGGCACTGAAGTGGAGTGCAAAATAAGGCAATTGACCCAATTTTGGATACCTTGCACCATTAGAGTCAGTAGACAACCTGAACTCAACAAATATTATCTTTTTAAAAATTGTCTCCCAAACTAAAACCAAATAATTCCTGTTACTATGATTCAGTCATTCCCCTACATTATGACTAGCTTTTAGATTATTGTTGTATATTTCTCTTTCTTTGATATATACTGCCCTTGTAGATGACAAAGCCACCAGAGCTTCAACAAAGAGATGAAAGGATGGAATTTGGGAAAACTCTCTTTTAATACAATAAAATCTCCCATTGACTTAATTGAGAGATGGATCAGCCTCTTTACCTATCCATCACACTTGTCTGGAGGAATGCTGCCTTGTCTAAAGCAGGTCTCTAATATTATGGCTTGTCAGTAAATACTCCTGGGGGAATTCTGCGCCACTGTGCAATGCAGAATTTTGCAGAAATTAATGTTGTGCATGCAGAATTTTCTTTGCCCCCCCCCCCGCCGCCGCAGAAATGGGCTGCAGAAATGTTAGCTGCCACTAGGGGCCACAGGACCTGTCAGAGCCCAGCTCACAAATAGAAGACAAGGCCAGGGGGAGGGGGAGGGAACTGGAGGGTTCCCAGCAGTTGCAGTTCCCAACACAGCCTGAAGGAAGGAGACGGCAGTGCACAGGAAACTCCATGCAAGCCCAGGACCCAGCATCAGGCTGTTTCTCCCTCTGGCTCCCTGGGCTCTAAGAGGGTAGGGTCTGTGAGTGTCTGGGCTGGGGCCCTGCAGCTGGCCTCTGGGGGAGAGGGGGTGTGAATGTTTGGGCTGGGGAGGCCCTGCAGCTGGGAGGAAGGGGATATGAGTATCTGGGCTGGGTGGGCCATGGCTGGCTCTGGGGGGAGGGCAGGGGGTGTGAGTGTATGGCCCCCTGACTGGGCTCTGGGGGAGGGGAAGGGGGCAGAGAAGCAGGAACTGGGAATTGTTATAGGGGTTTCTTTAACTCTATATTCCTGGGGGGGTTTTTTGTGTGTCTGTATTGTGACAGACATATTTGCTGACAGGTATTTTGAAATAAATTACCAAAATAATTGAAACTGGTGTGATTATATAGTGTTATTTTGACAAATAAAATTTGCAGAATTTTAAAATATTGTGTGCAGAATTTTTAATTTTTTGGTGCAGAATTCCCCCAGGACTAAGTAAAACAGACTATCCTCTCTCCTTATGTTGAATTTTCAGTAACAGCTAGATATTTATATACTCTGAGTTATATTCTCCTATTGAAATGTATGCCTAACTTCTATTAATGTTAATGAGAGGAACTCACAGACATTAACAGGAGAATAGACCCAACCCCAAAAGAGTAATAGGATCAGCAGATTAGAGCACTGTTATAGCATGGTACCTGCAACACAACCAAATGTGATTTCAATTATGAATGGAGGTAAAAGCCAATTATAAGGAGGCAGTTTGAGTCTCAAATTTAAGTATTTAAATAATTTTTTTCTCTCCTCTTTGGTTCTATTTGTTCCAGCTTCTGGATTCTTTCTTTTACTTTAGCATTAATTTAACATTTAATAAAAATGGTCCACACATATTTTGATTGTTTTAACTGTAGCATTCAGAAAAGTACAGTGCTAAAGTAAACTGCCCCAGGAATATACTATATCTTGTAATCTCTTAAATCTGTTATCAGGTTTTGTAACATACTGTAGGTAGATGTTTCGTTTTGTTGGTATTTTTTGTGGGGAAGATCCATGGAAGCATTTGCTTGTCACTGAATGAATGCCTGATAAAATGATGTCAGCAAAGAATGTGAGAATTAAAAATAAGTTTGACAGCGTTAAACAGCCTTTTGGTGTATGGGTCAAATTCTGCTCTCAGAGGTAAGTCTAGTCCCTGGACCCCAGACATAGGAAAACCAATGCTGTGTTGATGTGCAGTGGGGGCAGGATTTGTGGGGCTACACCTCATAAAAGGCACACTTTGCTCTATGGGTTCCAACACACCCTATTTAAGGGATGTGTGAGGGGCAGAGGTCATGGACTTGCTGCGGTGTTTACCACTGGCTGTTGCCTCCTCTTGAATGGTGGGGATTACTGCAAGCTTACAGCCTTACTGCTACCCCTCTGTACCCTAGGAGCTGGAATTCTTCCCCATGGGCCGCCCAGAGGATTCAGGGGGTCTGGGGCAAAGCAGGGGAGCTGCGGTGCTTGTACTCACCCGGCGGCGGTCCGGGTCTTTGGCGGCCGGGAGCCCTTCAGTCGCTCCAGGTCTTCAGCGGCATTTCAGCAGCGGGGGGGGGGGGGGGGGGGGGCGTTCTTCAGTCGCTCCGCGTCTTCGGCAGCACTGAAGGACCCGCCGCCGAAATGCCGCCGAAGACCCGGACCGCCGCCGGGCCAGGGCTCGCGGGGCCCGGGGCAAATTGCCCCACTTGCCCCCCCCCCCCTCTGGGCGGCCCTGTTCTTCCCTGCCATAGGCCCTGTCGAACCTCTTCAGGCTCAGCTACTTGATTTAGATCTAGGTTACAGCCTTGTAAATATGGACTTCAATGAAGTTACTTATTTAAAATGGTGTGACTGAGTGCATAACTTGGCCCTATATAAATATTGTGTCTGAATCTCTCCATGGACAGTGCTAACTTCTGTTAGTGCAACCCAGACCACGAGTTCGTAGGGAGCTCCAGCCATTAACTAAAGCTGCCCACCCATGGCAGAAACCCGTTGGAGGGAGAATGGCAGCAGTACTATCACCTGCCCTCCAACAAGGATGAGTAGCTCCTGGGTGCAGTGCGGATGTAATTTGTACCTCCCCTTTCCTCTTGTGTCCATGGAGATGAATCTGGCCCACTGTATCCAGGTAATTGTAGTAGTGTGCTTTCCAAAATCCTACATCCATCCATTATATACCTAGAGTGGATTGATTTATAACTTTTGATTGATTTCCAAAATATAAACTTGTAAGAATCTGCCAAATGAGCTAGAAACATTAGTGTGGCATTGAGATACAGGGAAATTTCTAAGACTTGCACTGTACAGTCAGGAGCTGAAGTTTGAACAAGTTTTGGTAGTCAGTTTTGATATGGTTCATTATGATATTTTAAGAAAATTTCTAAAGCAGTTTGAATGTTTTAAGAAATAGTAAAAAAAATAAAAATCAGCGCTCTTTTATTACAATACAGCTAGTTTGCTGTTCTTTCCAGTAAACCACAAGGTTCATTAATGCTTGGAACTGTTTCATTTATTACAACTGTTTTTAATGTAATTTTCCTGACAAAGTGTAATTAGGGAAATCTTTTATTTACTTTTTCCCTCTCTTTGCTTGTTTTAAGGAGAAGCTTTTCCCTATACAGTATATATACTTTCTTACAGAGCTTTCTTATCTATTTTTATAAAAATTGATCTAACAATCTAAAGTTAAATGCTCTATGAGCAAAGCTACATCTCTGTTAAACAATCTAAAGTGCTGTACTAATGATTAAGGGCCTGAACCTACTGCCCCTACTCAGGGTCTGATTCTGCCACACTCCTTCATGTTGAGTAGAACCTTACTGCACAAGTAGTTCCACAGGTTTCAGCAAGACCACTCACAGAGCAAGGTACATGAGTAACAATGGCAGAACTGAGCCCTCAATGAGCAGTCCTACTGACTTCAGTGGGACTTCTCCCACATATAAGGGATGCAGGGTCTGCCCCGTAATTATGGTTATAGATTCTAGTTCCCTTCATCTTAAATGATATCAAACTTGGTGACTATAAACTAACTAATCTTCTTAGTGAATTCAAATACTGTACTGAATTATGCTGTTAGCCTGGTTATTAAAATGTGTTTATTTCACATTGTAATTCATTCTTTCATTAAAATATATAAAAATATGGGCTTGTGAAGCAGTATTTGTATGGAGCGAGCACACATCCACCAAATTTTATATGAGTGTATTAAATATACAGTATGTAGCATTTTATTCACATACTTTTATATTGCCTGTATGCCACTGATACACTCGATGCCTTGTTTCTTTTGTATAAAACTTATATGTAGAGAAACTGATGTTATCATGTATAAACAATGTCACTGTAATTTGAGAAATGTCTTAACCAGATTAGTTCTAGTACAGAAGGTTTTAAATGGCAGGTCAGTTTAAACATAGTACACTTTCTTGGGAGGTTAAAAGTTGTCCCTCTTCCCTTCTCAGCTGCATCCCGAGAAACTTCTTCACATGATTGTTTGTAGTTAACAGACTCTTGTGTCTGATGTTAGTCACATGGTTTTAACCAAAGAACCAGCCCTGTTTCTAATTCATTGGACAAATAACTTTGGGGCTTGCTACCATAGAATTACTGACGTGACAATATGGATCTCATAGAACTAATATAACATTGTCATATGTAAATGTGATTCACTGCTGGGAATAGAAGATATCTTTTTTCTGACTGATTGTACATTATTGTATCAGTAGCAAAACAGTTGATTTGTATCTGTATGTGTGTGTTAATCAAATGTGCCCACAAAGCAAACAAAAATACAAATAAACAGTGCAGACATATTTAACCTTATTTTACCCATTTAATGCCTATGTCAGGAATGTACAACTTCAAGAAGCCTGGTAATTTCAAGCCTATTCCTGTCTGAAGCCCTGATAGCATAATTTATCTGTATATCTACACTGCCCTTACCAAGACAAATACATATCATACTAAAAACACCTGTGGTTAATATTCATAATATAACAAAACCTCCAACCATTATGTTTCCATTTTAAATTCTTTTCATTAGATGATTAGTCTATAAAGTTACAGGGTTTTCATATTCCATTTTCTTCTATCATTGCAAATTGTTTGCACACCCTTAACAAAGACTTACGACAACAAAAGCAGTTTAAGAGAACATACCATACTTTCCAAGTCTTATTCAGCACATGAAAAAGAATTTTAAATATCAGACGATAAAAATGACAGAAATTAAAATCAGTACATTCTGATCAAGTCACTGACAGCCTTTCAACCCATAATTCCATGAATTAACCAGAAGCCTTCCTGATTAACTTTTTTGAAGTGAAACATCAATGCCCAATTAGTGGTTTGGGGTTTTTCCCCCTTCCTAAAAAGGGCTATCTTTTTTGTTGACACTAGAAATGGAAACATAAAGAATTCTTCATCTTTATGCTTTGATCTCCAGCTAGAAACAAGGACCCTTAACTGATGCCTGAAACTGAATTTGCCCTTTATTATCAAACTTTCTTGCCCATCTTTTCCTTTGTTGTATTTTAGGTCAGATAAACAGAAATTAACATTCTCTGTAAATCAGTTTGTTCTATATTCTGACAGTAACAGGATTAAAAAATGAATGACTCCTTTTTCAACTACTCACATGATTTATTAGATATTTAGGACTTTGAAAGAGATATTGTCTAGATGAAGACATTTTCTCATGGCATTTCAGCTGGATGTAGACAAAAATGGAGTTCTAGCAGTGAATGTGCAGATCTGCATATCATGTATCAAATTGTGAGGTGTTAGCAATATTTTATGTTAGAGAAGGATTTATAATTAAATGTCACACTGTATCACAGTATCTCAAATTGAGTATTGTCAGAAATGTGTTGTTTTGTTTTCCTTTCCCTATCATTAGCTAGCTAAAAACTACTTTAAAATTTGATACTAGCTTACATTAACCCTAAACGTCTCCAATGTGCATAAAAAGTTACTGCTGTCAAGTTGTCTTTTTATAAAAAGCAGAAGAGGTTCCAGCATGTCTGTTGTTGTTAAAATAGACATTTCCTGCCTGGTTTCAGAAAAAGGGCTCATGGAAAATTTCCATCATGTATTTGTAGGTATACCCGTACCCATACACACATACAACTAAAACTCATCAATGAACTGTATATTATGGAACCGTTCACAGCTAATGTATATACGACAGCTTTAAGACTGTTATTTACATGCTTGAGACTGTGTAAGGATTTATAATTTTTGTCTACCTTCTCTCTCTCTTTGTGTTTCTATTGATCACTACCGGTATGTAAACCATTTTTGCTAAGTTCTGGATTTGCATGGGTATCCTTTGTTAATTAAAAAGCAATTTTCCATTCAAGGAGTCCAACCTTTTACATTTGAACCTTAATAGCTGGAAAATATTTGAAAGAAAGAAAAATCAGTTGCAATAGCTAATTATGTTTCTTTTACTTTGGAATTCACTGGGTCTTGTGCAAATATAATGAACTCCACTATTTATCAAATAGTGATAGCAGGTTGAAAGTTCTATGGAGTTTGAGTTTTAGGGAAAGGATGAGATCTTAATTTCCTGAAGCTAAATCTGGACACAATGCACTCCCTTTTGCGCTATTTCTGAGCTTTTTAAAGAGCTTCCTCAGTTCCTTTTGCAGCTCTCATAGGCTCTGCCTGTGTCTTGAATCTTCTAACTACAGAATTTTTAAAGCACTTTGGTACCATATATCCTCCAAATGCAAATAAAGGAACATTCAGGTGACTATTTTGATTGGCCTCTGAAAAAGGCTCCTATAGTATTTTGTAGACCTCATCTAGGCTTCTGTGAATTTATTCTACCTACAGATTTTGCAGAACAGCTGTACGTTTAAGTTATATGAAGTTTTTAAAAGACAGAGTTAAATAACCTAAGATAGTTGGGGTTTGACTTAAACATTTTACTAAAGGTTACACTTTCAATAACACAGCACTCTCTAGTGATTTTATTATGCATATTAGAATAAAACTTCTGGAGCCGTCACGGTATCTCTGCTTTCAAAAGTGTGGGAGTACATACTTTTTAATCATGGGGTTTTACCAAAACTACATACATGCAAAAAATAAAACAAAACAATTGATTAGTTAAAATGCTTAAAATGAAACAAAACCAAAATTTTCTCTACCCAAAAGATTGGAAAACGTATTATCGGGAGCCCTATTGTTCTCTCCAGTGCTGCCAGTGGAAGTGGCACAATCCAGGCAGCTTGGGCCAGGAGAGAATGCAGAAGGGGGAGTGTGTCTCTGCTGTACCATTCCTCATTTCCCAGACCCCCATAATCATCTCCTCAGCCCACAGGACTTCTGCAAGTATGTTAATGTTGATCTTGTCAGTGTTAATGCTGAAATTTTCCAAAGCTTGTGTGAGTGCAAGTGGCTTGTTACTCCACATGGAGTTTGGTGCATGTTTTGGGATAAAGAGCTTTTCAGAACAACTATAAGTCATGCCCAAGTCCTCTGCACAACATAGCCATCAGACATGCAATACTTTTGCCTGAGAAGGCAAATGTAGATGCTTTCCCCCAGCAAATGAGGATGAGGAGGGCTTGGGAGCAAGAAGGGGTTATAGAACCAAGTGGTGGTGGTGGACCTTGGAAAGCAGACCAGCAGCCAGTGGGGGCACGTAGACCATCCTAGAGGATGATAGCCAGCAACGTTGCAGGTGAGTAGTGTATGAAAAATTAGTCGTAGAAAAAAGTATTACAAATACTAAACATACAGTAAGTAGTGTGGTTTTTAGTAGATCACACAGCTGGTGTATCAACCAATTTTCACAGCTGGCAGAGGGATAATGTGCTCAGTAGGACATGCGCATGGGATGGGATTGTGCATTGGTTATTGGCTCCCTTGCTTTTTGGCATATGGAAAGAAAAGAGGACAGGTGGTTCAAATTGCAGCGTAGCTCTCTCACGCCTCCAGACATCTACTATAAGAACAAACTATTATTAATATTGTATTTATTAATAAAAGTTTGGCCTTGTGTTCATAATTGAACATAATCTGTGATATAAGATCTACGACAACGTGATCATTTGACCCACTATATTCCTGTAAGTTAAGTATAAAGAGAAAAGGAAATTTAAGACACTCTGAAAATACGTAAAGTGGAGAATTGGAAAAGTTTCATGATGCAGTGAATAAAAAATTCAGTATGATATCTGTTGGTTTACATGCGTTCAATTTAAATATCTACATCACTGCCATGATCAATAATCATCATGTGTATTGTCCTCCATGGACCAAGTTCTGTCCTCAGTTACATCTGTGCATTCTCCTATGGTCAGTGGGATTACATGGATGTAACAGAGCAGAATTACATGGTACTGCTCATGATCACTGAATACCTCCATGTACAGTACTAGCAATAGCTATACACAGATCTTATCAATCACAACTTCGTTTACTTCTGATATATACAGTACTTACAGATATATCTTCTATTTGGCAAAAAGATTAAACTGTCACACAGTTTTATTCATGTGATGGATTACAAGTTAGTTTTTTAAAAGCTTTTTAAAATAATGAATTACTTGGCTCCAGATACTCTGGTGAATAAGGGCTATTTAGTATTTTCTTGCTGTCCAAATTTGTAGCATACTCTTTTCCCTCTAGTGTTTGGGTTTTTACACTCCACCGGTGCAGTTCTACTTTAATGCTTGTCACTTGATATATATTATATATTTAATTTTACTTGTAAATGTATACCCCTCCTTCCCAAAAAATAATAAAGGGGATGCTACATTTTCTTGCCTAATTATTTTGTATAGATAGTTTTCAACATGGTAATCCTAAAAACAAATTTATTTTTGGATCAGCATAAAAAATATTAGTGATGGAAGGAAATAAATGAGACTAAAAAAGATTTGTGGATGAAATCAAATATCAGCTAAGATCATTTAATAAATAAACTGACTATTGGATAAATTTTTTATTAAAACAAGACCTTAATAGGGTTATGTGTTGTGAGTGTAGTTTACAGTGGTTTGTTTTCCACTTAATTAGAAGCCTTACATTTCATCTTATTAATAATGAAAATCCTCTTGTTGAAGTGGGTAAGATCATATTGACACTAATATGTACATTTTTAAGGCATGAGTGAATCTTGCCTTTTAAATAATTTCATTACAATATGCAAAAGGCCATATTCTGCTCTCAATTTTGACAGTGTAAATCCAGAGTAGTTCCTAACACAGCCTAGGGCCAATATGCCTTGCGCCTATTTGGGAGTGACCACTTCTAGAGCTGTAATAGTTCAGTCTCTATGGCCCATTCAGTCCTCATGCTCTGCATTGACTACAACCACGTTGAGAATTTGAGGGATAGACAGGTTTATGTAGCATCTTATTTCAAGCATGCAGGACCTCAACTGCACTTCACAGAAGTAAAGCAGAAGTTTACTATGAAAACCGGAACAAGCAGCATGATAGCTTGGTAGCTAATATGTACTGTAATTTGTAAACGCAGTGTATATCCTTTAAAATGGTTTGAAGATGCTAATCTAGTTCCTTCAGGAATACTGAATGTAACTTGTAATAAAATATGATGTGAGCGTGGCGTGGGCTACCAGTTTGAGCATGGAAATGGGAATAGGAGCCCCTCAATTCGAATGCCAGCTCTGACACTGACTGGCTCTCAGGTAGATTGCTTTGGCCCTGCTTCTGCTCCCATTCACGAAAATGGGAATTTGGCAATGAGAACAGAATGGCAGCCCTAAATTCCCTGCCTCAGTGTATTTATCTGTAAAACTGAAATAATTATACTTGCTTTCCTGTCTCAAAGGTTAATAACAAGAGAGTCTGTGAAGTGTTTGTACATGAAAGCTAATGTATAAGTGCTATTATATAAAAAAGTAGTGTATATCCTGCATTTACTTATACCTAAGAAGACACAATATAAGTAAGGTTAATTTCCACCATGTTAAATAGTAATCCTCAGTATAATCAAGAATCAAACAAAAGTACTGTATGATTCCTACCATATTAATTTGGACAAGTTTTTACCTTGAAGCCTCCTGCCTGTAAGGAATCCATCTAGCCCTTTATGGAAAGGTCCTATAAAAATAGGGATAAAATCAACACAAATGTAATTGGGTTTGACAGAAATTGCTCTTAATTACCTATAGAAAGATATTCTTTCTATAGTGGTTTGTAGTGATGTTGTAGCCATGTCGGTCCCAGGATATTAGACCAGGGATCGGCAACCTTCGGCACTCAGCCCGCCAGGGTAAGCCCCCTAGCGGGCCGGATCGGTTTGTTTACCTGCCACGTCCGCAGTTTCAGCCGATCGCACCTCCCACTGGCCGCGGTTCACTGCTCCAGGCCAATGGGGGCTGCGGGAAGTGGCACGGGCCGAGGGATGTGCTGACCGTGGCTTCTCGCAGCCCCCATTGGCCTGGAATAGCAAACCGCAGCCAGTGGGAGCTGCGATCGGCCAAACCTGCGGACGCAGCAGATAAACAAACCGGCCTGGCCCGCCAGGGGGCTTACCCTGGCGGGCTGCGTACCAAAGATTTTGGGGTCCGTTCAAAAGCACCTGGCAGTCTGGATTGGCCCGTGGTCTGCCTATTGACTATCCCTGGGCTAGATTGTTCTGTGAGAATTGTTTTCACAGAAGGGCTCTCTGCACAGAGTTCTCCCCTTTCCTGTGCTTGGATCCTAGGGAGGGTACTTGGGGAGTTGGGGGGTAATACAGCATGGAGTGGGAGCTCCAGTGGAGCTGCACTACCGGGAAGCAGGAGGAGATAGGGGAACTTTGATGCTAATTTGAGGGCAGAAGCTTCCAGATGATCCCCTGAGATCCAAAGATGCTAGAGCCCAAACCTTCTCATCTCTCTCAGAGATTTTCTCCCCTGCCTCCTTCCAAGTGTTTTCTGCAGGATGGGGTGATCTGGCCTGAGACAAAGCCTTTTACTGGCAGAAATATTTTAAGGAATGATTTTTCTCTTGGTCTATATCCTACCTTGTCTAATTATGCATAATATTTCACTGTGAGTTTTCTCAGAGGGTAGACATGCTGCATAAGGTCTATTACAACAAAAATGTATATGCTTAAACTGTTCACTGTCATTCTAGGTAATCCAAATTAAATGTAATTTGCAAATGCAGCAATCAAAAGAACAAAAGCTGTAAAATGATGCAATGAAATTTACAAAGCATATATCCAGGAACACTGCATGACAAACATTCATGGAGGGCATGAAGAGTAGAAGTGATACAGTACATAAATATTGTACAGATTTTTTTAAAACCTCAGTTTAAAATGTCATGAAGGTCTGTATTTGCATCTCTTTCACTTACAGCTGCCTATGCTACTGTTTGTTATGGATTTCTGAGCAAGACCATGGGTAGAGTCTCCGCTGGCTACTCTGCTAGGTACAATGTGCCCTTTAATAATAAACAAAATGCTTTCATTTTTATATTGTCTTTCAGCGGAGGATCTCTAAACATTTTCCAAACACTAATTAACCCTCAAAACACCCCGGGAAGTAGGTAATGAATGTACAAAGATCATTTCACCCACCCCGAAAATGCAGCCAGTTCTACTTTGGACTATAGAAGCTTCCTAATAGTATACAGCAGTTCTGCATAACAGTTTGGGAGAAGAAGTGTTGACATATATCACATCAACTGAAATTTCAGGGGGAATATAGGTTGGTAAATGGAGTTGGAATTTGGCCAGAGCACTGGAGTTAACACATCTAATCTTATAAAACATGCCAGGGGATCTTTAATGAACACAAGCAACCACGATCTTAGTATTACATCTTATTCAAAAGATGGCACCTCCAGTGTTCCCTCTCATCATCAAGCGAGAGCACTGATTCCAGGCTGGCTGAAAGACAAGTGCCACCTACTGAGTCCCCAGTATCACTTTCTGCAGCACCAACGTAGACGTGGATTGGCCTCTAGGAGGAGTAGCTGGGGCCTGTACTTTAATAATAACCCTCTTATTAATACTGAGGAATAGCTACTTAGCAACTTAATAGGTCAGACACATATGAATGGTTAATTTGCTTCCTTTGTAGCCTGGAAACCCTGTTTGTTCCCAGAATGATTTCATATCAGGCTGTTGGCCCAGACAGAGTATATCTCAGGGAGGATCTCTCTAGCCTTGTTACTTCCCTTCTGGGAGGAATGATGTTGTTTCCATGTCCATAAAGTTCCTCTCTCCAAAGACTGTTTGTATATTTGAGATTATTACTTCCAAGTTTGGAGAGCGTGTGACTGAACAAAGAGGTCTTGCCAGCATAAAATGGAACAGTTGATTTTATTGTGTCCCACTGGTACTGGAATTGTCTTTCTTGTGGTTTAAAGGATTCTGGCAAGCTGTCTAAGCCAGAATGTAAACTACATTTTATTTTATTTTTATTTAAACACCACCTACAGTACAAGATAACCTTACTAATGGAAATAAAAGCCTTCCTAAAAGCATTGGACTTTAAAATGTGTGATCTTGTATTTTAAAAAGGGGTTTTAATAATTTAATGATGACAACTTTTCATTTGTGTTTAAACCTTCCTTTGTAGAACTTGCAACTGAAGCACTGTGCTAGTTCCTGAGATCCAGAAAGACTAGAGTGAAACTGACTTGACTGTTTTCATTGTCTAAAATGAGTGAAGTGCAAAAAGTAAACAAATTCAAATGAAATTTTTTAAATCAGTTTTATTAATCTAAGTTAGTAGAATAACAGGGGTCAGGAATTTATTGATTGATTGATTCACGATTTTTAACCTGACAATGAGCTGGTAAAATAAAAAATATATACACACAAGGGGCTGATTCTCAGTTATGCTCAGGGCCCTTTACACCACCCTGGCAGTGTAAAGAGCCTTAATGATTTACCCCCACTTTAAGGTCCAACCTATGCATCACCATGTTTTTTATTCTGCATGATGATTAATAATAATAATCATGTTTATTATAGGAGTGCATCAGGGCCACCGAAGAATGGGGCTGCCTTGTTCTGTTACCCGCACAAAATTCTCGGTTACTTGCACACCCTAGGGGCACCCACCTTTACCCAGTTCCTAGGGCTCAGGCGTAACCCTGTTAATTTAGGCACCTACCCTCACCCTTCTGTGGGCTCAGGGCGTAACTTTACACTCTGCGGCTTTGCGGGGTCTTTTAGCAGTGAAAAAGCCTTACACAGTAATATCCTACTTAACCTCTATTTATTAACAATTACCCCCCAAAAACTGCATACGCTAACCATACAATGCTCACCACTCCCAATAAGAGAGAGGAACTTTTCTTGATGGCCGGTCAGGATCAGGTCATCTCGGGGACTCCAGTTTCTGCACAGTGTCATTGGCAGTGTTGAGGTCTGGCACCTCTGATCTTGGGGCTGTGTCCTGGAGTTGGTTCCCAAGAACTTCCTTTTGGACCCCAGTTTATATAGTGAAACTTGAGTCCTGCTTAGCTATACCTTAACCAATCATTTTACTAAAATTTTGCTAACCAATTCCAACATATTGTAACAAAATCCTCTAACCAATCCTACCCCACCACCTTAATGAATTTACACCTAGCAAAATTAATTATGTAACGGACAGAAACAATCAAAGAACCAGACCAAGACCATACAGATAAACAATAGAGAAGTGGGGACCATAAAGACAAAACAATAAAGAAATGGGGATTTTACAACCACAACTATTGATAAGTGATTGCTTGTCAGACAGAATGCTATCAAACTAAGTTTTCTTTAACCACCGTAAAATCTGTTTCTCTATCCAGGGGCGGTAGGTTTGTAGAAATTTTGGTGGTGTCCAAAACCCTCCCACACACACCTGCCTAAGGCTCTGGAAGGGAGTTTGGGTGGGAGAGGGGGTCTGGGGTGCAGGCTCTGGGATGTAATTTGGGTAGATGCTCTGGGCTGGGGCAGGGGATTGGGCTGCAGGAGGGGTGCAGGCTCCGGGAGGGAGTTTGGGTCCAGAAGGGGTGAGAGGTCGGGCTCTGGGAGGGAGTTTGGGTGGGGGAGGGGGTCTGGGGTGCAGGCTCTGGGAGGGAGTTTGGGTGCAGGCTCTGGGTTGGGGCAGCGGTTGGGGGTGCAGGCTCTGGGGGGAGTTTGGGTGCAGGCGCTGGGGTGGAGGTGCAGGATCTGGGAGGGAGTTTGGGGATGGGAGGAGGTGCGGGGGGGTACTGGAGGAAATTTGGGGGGCAGAGGGGGTGTGTGGGGAGGGGTGTGGGTGCAGGCTGGGGGATTCGGTGCTTACCTGGGGCATCCCCTCCAGCAGCAGCTCCTAGGCGGGACAGGCGGGGGGGGGGCGGTGCGCTGCTGTCCCCAGGCACCCTCCCTGCAGCTTCCCATTAGCCGCAGGGGCGTTTGGGATGGAGGCAGTGCGCAGCGGCACAGCCACCCCCCCCACCCCTGGCCTGCAAGGACGTGCCGGCAGCTATGTGGAACGAGTGTGCAGGAAGCTGCTCAGCCCCGCTGCACTGCCGGCTGGCAGCGGGAGCCCCGTGGCTGTTTTAAATCGCCCGGGGGCAGCAGGTGGGGCCGGGGGATGTGCGGGGGAGTGCACAGGGAGGGGGGGCAGGCAGGAAACTTTGCTGGAGCCGGGCCCCCAGGCCAGGAATATTCCTGGTGCCCGGGAACCACAGGCCCATAGAACTCGCTGCCCGTGTCACTATCTGGTGATGGTGGGTACTATTAGGACCTGATCACCTGCTTAACAGCCCGATATTACATTGTTTTAATGTAATGTAGATGGAATGTGAGGATGTGACTTTCTGATTCTTAGCTCATGGCTGCTGCTCTCCTAATATGGCTGCAGACAAAAGCCTGAGGCCCTACAATATGGCTACAGGAAAAGGCCTTATCCTTACAGTTCTAGGTACTATATAAGCACAAGGTAGAAGACCGTCCACTGTCCTTTCATTTCCAGCAAATAGAAACACTGTGTATATGATCCAGATCCAAAATTCATATTCAGATTCATTAATCTAACTTTAGACTTCTATCACATCATTTATTTTCCTGTACACATGTACGGTAGAACATAAGATGGATCAGATATTACAAGAAGTCAGATAGTGAGGGTAAAAGTCAACCATGATTGACAACAGGTACAGTATATGAAACTTTTATTTCAGCACTTTTTAAACGATGAAATGCAGAACAGCCACTGTTTTTGTAATTGGGACAAGGCTAACGTTCAAATTTTCATGCCTTGCACTACTACATGAATCCCCCCATTCGTTTTCTTTCTACTTTGAGTACTAGGAATCAACAGAGAAAGGAATCTGTACATATGGCCAAACTATTTAAGAAGACATGCACTTGTGATCCAAGTAAAAATCACTCTTTTTCTATTTTTTCCACTGCATCAACAACGCTAGCCTACGCCTCATATTTACTATGATCAGCTCTGGCTCTCATGTTAATTTCACTTGTTAATTTAACTTCACAGCCTTGATCATGCTTTCTTTCCTGCCTACCCCACCACCATCCCACGCCTCCTGTATTGTTCAGTTTAGAAATTGTTTCCTAAGCTTTCTTTTTATTAAGTGTCAATCTTCTCTTTATAGATTAGGAGACCCAACAGGACTTTTATTTAAAAAATTGCTCTCTTCAAATGATGCTATGCAGCAGCAGGAAGCGGCTGATGTTTTTTTGACAGCAGCACCACACACGCTGCCAGAGACGCTCTCCAACAGAATGATGTATTTTTAAAAGTCAAGATCTTTAGCCTTTGGGTCTTTGTCTGTTGTGAAACTGTGTTGTATACCAGTGGTTCTCAACCGGGGGTCCACGGCCCGCAGGGGTCTGCAAGCCCTTTCAAGGGGACCGCGGGGTCCTGTGGCTGAAGCCCCGATCGCCAGCGCCCCCTGCAGGGCTGAAGCTGGGAGGTGCGGGGCTGAAGCCCTGATCCCCAGTGCCCCACGTGGGGGCTGAATCCTGGAGCCCCAAGCCCTGGTGCTCCCTGTGGGGCAGAAGCCCTGAGCCCATGGGCAGAGTTGGGGACATGGAGGGCATTGCCCCCACCCCAAACCACAGTGCAAGAGCACAGCAGTCCCTGAGGCAGCTTCACACCTCCGCCCCCATCTCCTCTCCCTGCCCCCTGGCCAGGTCAGAGGCAGGAAGCCATGCGGGGCAGCTGCTGCTCTGGATGGTGCCATGGAGCAGGCAGTGGCAGCGTTCCCTCCGTCCCCGCTGGTGCCCCAGGTGGGAGCAGAGGCAGCCAATAAGAGCCCGCCCAGGTGGGGAGCCCTGGCTCCTTGGTTGGCAGACCCCTCCGGGAACAAGGAATGCAGGGGAGTTCTCCCAGCACACAGCCCCTAATGCCCCTCTCCCTACAACCTGAGCTACGCCCTCCCTGCACACAGCCCCCAGCTACCCCCTCCCCGCACCCTGAGCTACACCCTCCCTGCACCCTGAGCTGCCTCCTGCCTGCATATAGCCCCTAGCCACCCTCCTCCTTGCACCCACAGCCACCCCATGTGCACACAGCCCCAGCTACCCCCTCCCTGCA
>NW_020664471.1:2392651-2523512 GCF_002925995.2 Terrapene triunguis | reverse complement strand
CCCCCCCCCCCCCCCCCCCCCCGCAACCCAGACAGGCTGGGTGACCTGCTGAGGTGAGTCTAGGGATGGAGGTGGCACACCCTCCCTGGACCCCGCCACATGGAGGTGACTTGAGCCCCGCTGATCCCTGCCTCCCCAAAATAGAAGTCAAACTATGCCTTTGCCCAAGGCCCCTGCCTTGGGGCCCCCTCTGGGCCCTGGAGTTTTTATAGCATGTTGCGGGGGCCTCAGAGAGAAAAAGGTTGAGAACCCCTGTTGTATACAATAGGTGTTGTAATGATGCTCACTTTGTAATATGATACCACCCTATTAAACAGACAGATCTGATGACTATACTCCTGTCTAATCTCTCTTTAAACAAAAGCTAACTGTTGTAATTATTGTTTTGTTTCTGATACTTACATAGCAAGGATTTGTAAACTTTCTAAATAAATAACTAGTTAAAGGGAAAAACAGAAGTAGAGCTGTACATTGCATGAAATACAAATGGAGCATATTTTCCTATTTCATAGTAGCAAATCGCTGGAGCTCATAATCAACTGCAAAGCCCTTCTCCAGCTCTGAGTATTCTTCCTCTAGCCTGGCACAAACCTCTCCCAAGCCTGTGACTGAAACTTGGCACCTAGTTTTCAGCAGTGTTCAAATTGGGCTCGTGCCCCATGGAATTGTACCCTGACTGTCTGTTTGGACTGATTGGCTCTTTACTCCTGGGCATAGGTTCTGCCAGATTTACTCCGGTTGAGTAGTCCCATTGTAGTCAATGGAACTATTCAGCGAGTGAGATGGGGTGAGGAACTATTCCATGGGAGTAGGGCTGGCAGAATCTGGTCCTTGGAAAGGAGGAGAGGAAATACTTTTCTCTCTCTCTCTTTTGTGAAAAAATAGGGAGGCATGTGTAGGACAGAGGCCATGGAGGAAGGGAGTGGGATGATCATATGTGGAGCTAGGAGGGACTGGAACCTTTAGTTAATTATGATGCAGCAGTAACTGAACTAGAGTTGTCCTAGAGTTCAGTTTTTAACTGAAGATCTAAGCCTTTATTTTATAAAGATCTCAGTGAACTGGCAAAAAGCAAGCCATAGATTATAAACATTGAGTGCTGTTTTTAATTGGTGATTTGATGAAAATGAATTGATAGAGAATAACACGAATTTAAAAATTGTCACATTGGCAGTTTTTCACTGGATCATCTTTGTACCCCTCTTGCAAGAAATCTAAAGCACCCTGGGGCCTGTCCTTTGGCCACATTGTTGCTCCTTGCATGCTGATTGCTCAACTGTCAGTTATACATCTGTAGGTTTTACACTGGAGTGCAAGTTTGATGAAAAAGGGTTATGTTTTGCTTTTTGACATCTGTTGGAAATGGAAGTGAAAGACTTATGGAGTGTTGGAGTGCATTATTAACTCCCATTGGCAATATAAAGATGGAAAGGAATGGACAAGTCTTTCCCCTTAACTTATTTCCATTCTTTTACATTTTTGAGGGACCCCAGATGGGGGGAGGGTCCCACAGCCCAGGCTCCAGCACAGTGTTCCAAGAGCTTGAGTCAGCTGACATTGGCCAGACTGGTGAGGGGGGTGTATTGCAGGATAGACATACCCACAGAGAAGAAACAGAATTCCCTGCAGATAATTGGGTTCTTCAGGCTTGACTGTCCATGTCACTTACCTCTTTTACAAATCCCGACACCCTTCTCTTTCTGATGAGAATGTGCAAAGGAAACTGCAAGGTCAGCCTAATGGAATGTCCTAGTCCTGCTGCCCCAGGGTTTTCTGCAGGACCACCTTGTATTTAGCTGAGACACTCTGAATACCTTTCCCAGACCTGAAGAAGAGTTCTGTGTAAACTTGGAAGCTTATCTCTCACATCAACAGAAGTTGGTCCAATAAAAGATATTATCTCACCCATCTTGTCTCTCTAATATCCTGGGACCGACACAGCTACAACAACACTGCAAACAACAGTCTCTTTTTATGTTTTTCTATATCATGGGAATGACAGCGTTCCTGAATAATGGTAGAAACAACAAACAAAGACCCTTTTTCAATTCAAGAGGAAGAACTACTGCAGAAGATCATAGGGTTATCAGTTTTAGTCCCAGCAAGAACAAATTCCTCAAAATCAGGGGTGGCGCTACCTATAGGCAAAGTAGGCAGCTGCCTGGGGTGGCAGATTTTGCCCAGCCCCTCCTCTGTCATGATGTAGGGGTGGCTGGGCCAAATCTGCTGTCCTAGGCTTGTGAGGAGGCGGGTGGCACTCTGAAGTTGTGTGTAGGGCAGCACATTGTCTCGAGTGGCCTCTGCTCACAATTTAATGCTATACAACATTGTTGGTGGAAGCTAACTCACAAAACTACTGGAGGTTTCCACCCAGGCCCTGGTCTTGACTTGCTGTGACTGCAGCCTGCATGTCCCTGCTGGAGAAAGCCAGGCGGGGGAAACCACCCCATGTGAGAGGTGTCTGTTGGTGGAGTCCCTCAGGAAGAGGTAAGAGAGCTGCAGGAGGCGCTGTCTTGTCTGCATAGCATCCAGGAGCATGAGGACTTCATCGACAGGGTGCACATGGAAACATCTTGAATGGAGGATGCGAGCCAACTACAGAGGCAACAGAGGAGGAAGGACAGCTGACTGCTCTACGGGGAGGAGACTGGCTGTTAGCCAGCTGAGAGTGTAGACAGGGCTCCACCCCCCACCCACAGGTCAGTCCCCCATCCATTGCGTTCAACAACCAGTATGCTGTACCGGCAACATGAGGAGGGAAGCAGATGCCAGTGGCTGAGGAGGAAGATCCACCTGTCCCGAAGGCTGGGAGGCTCACAGCCAACACACCCAAGAGGAGGAGGCATAAGGTGCTGGTGGCCAGGGACTCCCTTCTGAGGGGGATGGAGGCATCCATGTACTGACCTGACATGATGTCCCAGGAAGTATGTTGCTTGCTGGGAGCCTGCATCTGAGACATAACAGAAAGGTTTCCGAGGCTCATCCATCCCTCAGACCAAAACCCCATGCTGCTCATCCACATGGGCACTAATGACACTGCCAGGCCTGACCATGAATGGAACAGCAGTGACTACAGGGCTCTGGGAGCAGGGTAAAGGAATCTCATTCATCCTCCAAGTTCAGGGTAAGGGCCCAGGCAGGGACACATGCATTCTGAGGATGAATGCATGGTTGCACAAATGATGTCAATGGGTGGGCTTCAGCTTCCTTGACCATGGGATGCTGTTCCAGGAAGCAAGCCTACTGGGAAGAGATGGGGTCCACCTGGCCATGAAGGGGAAGAGCATATTCATGCACTGACTTGCCAATCTAGTGAGGAAAGCTTTAAACTAGGTTCAAAGGGTCAAGTGACAAAAGCCCACAGGTAAGCATAAAAAAGCCTTAATAGGAGGCTAGATGTTGTGGGGGTGTGATGGGGTGTCCACTTCACACAAAACTTGGAGGGGATAAGGTGGCCAGGTGGGCCATTTAACACCCCAGGCTGAACCTGGAGGAGGAACCAGGGATTGATTAAATGAGGCTCAGCTGCACATGCACAGGAGGGGCCTGTATAAAGCGTAGGAGATGAGAGCAGAAGGAGGCTGCAGGGAAGTAGCCTGCAGTCACTCCCTGGGAGAAGGGAGGTGTGTCTGGGGCTATTGGGATAGGTAACCTACAGTTACTTCCTGGGAGGAGGGAGTTTGGGCTGGCAAACTCAGAGCATGGGAGGGACCCAAAAAGGTAGGAAAGGCTCAGGGGAAAAGCAACAAGGTATGGAGTAGGGCAGACTTTGCTTGCTGAAGAGAGGGCCCCTGAGCTGGAACATGGAGTAGAGGGCAGGTCCGGGTTCCCCTATCAGCCACTGGGGAAGTGGCATGGACCACACAGCGGAGAGTGGACTGCCTGGGACAGTTCACCCCGAAAGATTTTGATACCCAAGAAGGGAAGGACTATAGTGACCTGGCTGGAGGGCCAAGTCACAAAGAGGAAGCTGCAGCTCTTGGAGCTAGTGGGCCGCAGGGTGAGAGAACACAAGTGAAGAGACTGTGATAGGAGTGTATGGCACCTGGAAAGAGCTAATCCTCAGAGCAACCAGGAGGAGGCACCACTAGCAGGTAAGTGGACCCCGTGACAGGGGGATATGGAAATTTATAATTGGGTCATAGGAAAGACAAGAGGGAAGTCAGTGGGGGAAATCTGCTCAACATCTATAACAGGAAGTCTGGAAGTATTAGTACATAAGCCAAATTATGATTTTACTGGTATCACCAAGACTGGATGGGATAAATCTCATGACTAGAATATTTGTATAGAAGGGGATAGCTTATTCAGGAAGGACAGGTAGGGAAATAGTGAGGAGGTGTTGCATTATATATCAAGAATATAGACACTTGCTCCGCAGTCCAGAAAGAGGTGAGAGGCAGACCAGTTGAAAGTCTCTGGGTAAAGATAAAAGG
The DNA here is from genome assembly GCF_002925995.2 of Terrapene triunguis. NCBI lineage: Eukaryota > Metazoa > Chordata > Testudines > Emydidae > Terrapene > Terrapene triunguis. Next base: position 2,519,076 of record NW_020664471.1, on the reverse strand, counting down.
GGAAACAATAGCGGAGACATCATAGTAATGTCTACTATAGATCACCAAATCAGGAAGAGGAGGTGGATGAGGAATTTCTAGAACAAATAATGGAAATATTCAAAACACAAGAGCTTGTACTGATGGGAGACTTTAACTACCCAGACATCTGTTGGAAAAGTAATACGGCAAAAAACCAAAATTTCCAATAAGTTCTTGGAATGTTTTGGGGATAACTTTTTATTTCAGAAAGTGGAGGAAGGAAGGAAGTGGGGGACAGCCATTTTAGACTTAATTCTGACCAACAAGGAGGAATTGGTTGAAGGTGGAAAGCAATTTGGGTGAAAGTGATCAGGAAATGATAGATTTCATGATTCTAAGGAAAGGAAGGAGTGAGAGCAGCAGAATAAGAAAAATGGACTTCAAAAAAGTAAACTTTAGCAAATGCAGAGAACGGGTAGATAAGGTCCCAATGGAAGAAAATCTAAGGGAAAAAGGAGTGCAGGAGAGCTGGCCGTTTCTCAAGGAGACAATATTAAAGGCACAACTGCAAACTATCCCAATACGAAGGAAAGATAGGAAGAATAGTAGGAAACAAACATGGCTCCATCAGGAGCTCTTTAATGACCTGAAAATCCAAAGGGAAACCTACAAAAAGTGGAAACAAGGACAAAATGCTAAGGATGAGTACAAAATAACAGCACAAGTATGTATGGACAACATCAGAAAGGCTTAGGCACAACATGAGTTACACCTAGCAATGAACATAACAGGCAATAAGAAGAGATTCTTTAAATACATTAGGAACAAAAGAAGATGAAGGAAAGTGTAGGTCCTCAGGGTGAAAGGAGAGCTAATAACTGATGACCTCAAGAAGGCTGACGTAAAAAGGGGAATGGTGACCCCAGATAGTCAACATAATTAATATTAACAACAGAGGTGAAGGGATGCAAGCCACAATAGGGAAAGAACAGGTTAAAGAAATATTTAGATAAGGTAGATGTATTCAGGTTGGCAGGGCCTGATGAAATTCATCCTAGGATACTTAAAGAACTATCTGAAGCAATCTCAGAATCTTTAGCAATTATCTTTGAGAACTCATGGAGGACAGGTGAGGTCCCAGAGGACTGGAGAAGGGCAAACATACTACCTAGCTTTCAAAAGGGGAACAAAGAGGACCCAGAAAATTATAGACCAGTCAGCCTCACTTTGATACCTGGAAAGATACTGGAACAAATTATTAAACAATCAGTTTGTAAGCACCTAGAGGACAATACAGGTATAAGGAATAGCCAGCGTGGATTTGTCAAGAACAAATTATGCCAAACCAACTTAATTTCCTCCTTTGACAGGGTTATTGGCCTAACGGATGGGGGGAAATGGTAGACATGATATACCTTAATTTTACTCAGGCTTTTGACACAGTCTCAAACAACATTCTCATAAGCAAACTAGGGAAATGTGGTCAAGATTAAATTACTATACGGTAGGTGTGACAGAATACACCTCTGTATTCACACCCTGCACACTATTGTAATAATCTTTGTATAAAATATGCTTTTTTAAGGTACCATTTGAAAACTAACAACTCAATGATCAATAATATCATGGTTAAATGTAGCAACATTATATGTAAAGTTATAAACATAAGCTGAAATCATGACTGAAGTATGTTTACCAGACAAACCTTGAGAGTGGGTAAACCTGTTTCTCGAAGACAAAGGGCAAGTTGATGTCCTGGCCAGGTGTCACCAAAGCTGATGGGTGCGGCTGATTGCGAAGCCGCTCCAGCAGCGGCCTGTGTAGCTGTCCTCGGGCGGCTGTGATGGGGGCACTTTGGGCTCCTACAGAGGAGGGGAGGTGGAAGGGAAGGGAGGGAGAGGGAGGGGGAGGGGGCTTGGGCACAAGGGAAGGGAAGGGGCAGGGGGTTAGCCTCCCCAGGCAGCCAGGTCACCGGCCGCCCATGGAGATGAAATTCGATAAAGTGCGAAGTACATCACTTACAAGTACATCAAATGCACAGCTATAAAATGGGGAATAACTGGCTAAGTGGCAGTACTTCAGAAAAGAACCTGGGAGTTACAGTGGATCACAAATTGAATATGAGTCAACAGTGTGGTGCAGATGAGAAAAAGGCTATTATCACTGAGGGGTGTATTAACAGGAGTGTCATTTATAAAACATGGGAGACAACTGTTGCACTCTACTTGGCACTGGAGAGGCCTCAACTGGGTTACTATGTCCAATTCTAGCCACACACTTTAGGCCAGATGTGAACAAATTAGAGATAGTCTAGAGGAGAGCAAAAAAAAAAAAATGATAAAAGTTTAGAAAACCTGATCTATGAGGCAAGGTTAACAAAACGGAGCATGTTTAGTCTTGAGAAAAGAAGATTGAGGAGGGGTTTAACAGCTATCAAATATGTTAAGGGCAGTTATAAAGAGGATTGTGATCAATTGTTCTCTGTGGCCATTGAAGGTAGGAGAAGAAATTATCTTAATATGCAGGGAGATTTAGGTTAGATATTAGGAAAAACTTTCTAACTAGTTATACTCAGGAATAGGCTTCCAAGGGAGGTTGTGGAATCCTTATCACTAGACGTTTTAAAGAACAGGTTGGACAAACACCTGTCAAAGATAGTCTAGGTTTACTTGGTCCTGCCTCAGTCCAGGGTGCTGGACTTCATGACTTCTTGAGATTCCTTTGAGACCTATGATTTTATGATACAAAACAAATTATTTTAACTTATCAAATGTTGTTACTTTTATCTAATTAACTGTATTTGCATTAAGAAAAAATAAAATCATTTATCAACGTGAAAGTGCACCAACATTTTAGAATGTGTGCATTACAAGTGGTATAGAAAACTCACTTATGATACTATAGTTTAAACATCTGAGAGATAAGTATGCAAATTAGATCATTTTAGCAATTCTACCTTGATTTTGCTCAGTTGTCTGACTTTTTCAAGGTCCGTATTACTGAGGTACCTGGTTAAGAAGAAAAATTAGTCTTGGAGCTTTAGAGAAGTGTTGCTTTTACACATCTGAAACGGTAGTAACTGTGTGATATTGGTCAAGTCACTTGGTGACTGACCCTGCAATGCTGAACTCAGTGGGTGGGCATTTTATCAGTGACTTTAACGGGTAAAAAATCAGGCCCTTAAAAACTCACTACTCTTCATTTCCCTCATTCTATGAAAGTAGGAGAATGGTACTCTTTTGTAAATCACTTTGAGACTTACAGATGAAAAGTACTACCTAAGTAGTAAACAACAGTACCAGTAACAGTGTCAGTCTTTTTGTTCTGTGCTTGTACATTCACCCAGCACAATGGCATCCCGGCCCCTGACTTAGGCTCCTAGGTGCTACAGTAATACAAATAATAAATACTATTCATAAAGAAAATACTATAGCCACTTATTTGTGTACAAGTGCTTTGGTAGCTAGATCTCTGTGAGTTCTTGAAGTCCAAACGAATATGTAGCAATGTACCTAACAGTGGGAGTTACCTGCCCTTACCATAGATTAAGCTGTGTGCAGTATGCATGGATTATTTATTTAAAAACTAAGGCTAAATCATTCTTTTATTTGCAAAGTCTTGCCACCCTGGACCTTGTCTCCTCATGAAATGGTTTTTGAAAGGGGGCAAGCTGTGTCTTTAGGAAGCTTTGATTGGATTCCCTCTCCCCTTGGGGCCTGTTCTCCCTCCCACCCCCCAGTTGCAATTTAACTTCCAGCAACACCAAGATTTCCAGCTTGACTCATCATTATTTGCATGATCTCATAGCGTGGAGGCCTCCCCGCAGCCCCGCTGTACACACACTGACACTCCCGGCCCCAACAAGTCCGGCGCTGAACGACACCGGCCAAGCACGGGGGGCGGGGAGGGAGCCGCGGGCCCGGGGTGACGGGGCAGCCGCAGAGGCGAGACCCCAAGTCTTCTCTCTCCCTCCTGGCGCCCGGGGGCCAGGCTGCCCTCGCCCGGCTCCCTGCCCTGCGTGTCACGGCCCCGCTCCCACCCTGGGGGCACCCGAGGGCCATGCCTGCGCCGAGCTGGGCTGCCGGGCTCCGCACGCTCCTGGCCGCTCTCCCTGCAGCCGCCGGCCCCGGGCGGGGACGCGGGAGGCGGCGCACGCAGCAGAGGGCACTCAGGGGCCCGCCTAGCGGCCGTCGGGATCCTGCGGGAGCAGCTGCCGCCGCCTCTGCCCGGCCAGCCGCGCGGGTAAGCAGGGCTCGGGGATGGCGCGCGGCGCCTGGCGAGCTCCCGGGTTCGCCTGCGGGGCTCCCGGCTGCAAGCGGGGCTGCCCAGCGCGCAGCCTGCCCTGGGGCCGGAACCGGGCGCGCTGGCCGCAGACCGGCTGCAAGGGGCAGCCGAGGAGGAGAAAGGCGCGCGAGCCTGGCTCCCTCCCAGTGCCCCGCCGAGCTGGGGGCATCATCTCCCGCCCTCCCGCGGCTCGCTTTGTCTGGGGGGCTGGCGGGCCATTGCCCCAGGGCCAAAGGGCGCTCGGCATCCACCGGGGCGGGACCTGCCAGCTCCTGATCATGCATTTCAGCAGAACCAGGCTCTGAGCGAGCGCCGAGAGCAGGGGAGACTCCACAGAGCCCTGCAGAGCTCGGGCCACTCTCTGATCACAGCCCAGCCCCTCGGCAGCTTGGGGGGGACACAAACACCTAGATCTCGGGGGAAGAGCGCTTCCGAGGCTCTAAAATACAGCTGTGCATTTCGACCAGCCATTGGTCCAGCCTGTCACCTCTCAGACACCGCCCGGAGAATTTCACACAAAGAGCAAAAATATGTAACAGGACTATTAAGGCTCCGACTTAAAAGCCGGCAGGAAAGGCAATTCGGAGACTCCCCTTAACTCACCGCATGCGGAGGTAGGTATTTAGTGCTGGATGCTACTTAGAGCGATTCCATTGTACACCCCTCTCTCCATCCCGCAATACTTGTCGGAGGTGTTTATATATAACACGTTGCAAGAAGGTGAGCTTCAGTCTCATTCCTCCCCCCCCCCCCGGGATGACTCAGTCAATCATTAAAAATTTCCAGCTTTCAGCTAAAAATGGCATCAGAAGCCATGCCCCGGGGGGAGGCGGGGGAGACATGAAAAATGGGTTCTGTTCCCGTCTCCATTTCCTTACACACACACAGCTGATGTTCATCTCCTATTTGAAACGTTTATTTTGAAATAAGAAGGGTTAGTATTCTGCTACAGGCTTTTGCGAAGACTGGATCCAATTTTCGAAGCCTGTTGCCAATATTTGTGAGTCATTTCCTTGGAATCCTACCTTTGGTGTTTATTTCCCTTAGAAGGAAACTTGTAAAAGAATAATAATAGCTCTTATTCTTCATGGAAAGTAGCACACAGTACAGTGGAAGACAACTTGCTCTTTGTTCCAAAACACTTTTTTTGTTTTTGTTTACTTTCTTCAGCGGACAAAAGCGAAGAAGGCAATATAATTAATCCCATAAAACATCTAATTTATGGTGCCAGCGACATTCGTGTACTGCTGCACTGGAGTGAAAAGCGAACTGGGAAAGCAATTTTAATTGGTGCGTCTTTAAAGAATAAATAAAGAGAACCGCATTGTGATTTTGGAACTCTGTGATATTAAACTACTTTGCTTTGTCAACCCATCCAGACTTGCTTGACCCCTTTTCTTTCTGTTACTTCAGTAATAATAATAATGTCTAGCACTTTTTCAGCTACAACAGACTTTACAAAGGTTAACTAATTAGAAATACTAATTACAAAAAAACCACCTTATGTTAAAATAACATTAATTATAGTTTGCAGTAACGGAAGCATCTTTCATCACGCAGGATCCCGAAGTGTTTTGCAAACTAAACTTCCCTGGACGTCAGTAGAGGCAGGCGGGGGTTCTATAGACCTGGAAGAATCACGAAGCCACCAGTGGGGTGGTGGTGAGGCATATGGCAGAGGACAATGGACATTTCGACTGAGAACATTGGAAGAAACATCTATTCTTATTTTTAACAAAATACCATGGAATCTTACTGTTCTCATAGAATAGGCAGGACCTTGGTTTTTAAGGGCTCATCTGGGAAAAAAGTATATAATAGACTTCATGGAATCTGGTTTCACACCTGCTAAAATCATGAGAACATAAGAATGGCCCTACTGGGTCAGACCAAAGGTCCATCTAGCCCAGTATCCTGTCTTCTGACAGTGGCCAGTGCCAGGTGCCCCAGAGGGAATGAACAGAACAGGTAATCATCAAGTGATCCATCCCCTGTCGCCCATTCCCAGCTTCTGGAAAACAGAGGCTAGGGACACCATCCCTGCCCATCCTGGCTAATAGCCATTGATGGACCTATCCTCCATTAATTCATCCAGTTCTTTTGTGAACCCTGTTATGGTCTTGGCCTTCACAACATCCTCCGGCAAGGAGTTCCACAGGTTGACTGTGTGCCGTGTGAAGAAAAATCCTCTGACAATTTTTTTTTGCAAATTTGCATACATTGTCATATATTTGCATAAATCCAGGTACAGACCATCATAAACAGATGCCTTCCTATTTTAAAGTTTAGCAGTAATGAATCCCAGTGGGGAGATATTTACACACAATTGGAGGGAGCACCTGAGAGGTGCAATATACTCTATTTAAATCCCAATAATTAAATAATTTAAAAAGCTGTCCTTGCCATTTTTCTTCTCTTTCATGGTGACAAGTAGTAGGAAAATGAATGGGTAGGAGTGTCTGTTAGTACTACTTAATTAACCCCAAAATATCAAAGGGAAATGCAGGAAGTCAAAACATTTAAAACAGTTGTGTTCTGGCTTCTTAAAATAAGTGGTAATAAGATATTAAGGTCATACACTGAAAAAATCAAAAATCCAAAAAGTGCAATTTTTCTCCTATAGAACCGTTTGCTGTCTAAGTTCAGGGAACAACCCAGTAGCCCCAAGAAACCCCCCAAATGTAGCCCCAAGAAGTTGCCGTAGGAAAATTCCAGGAGGAAGGGGATTAAATGAAAAATCTGAGGCACGCATCCATTGAAAAAGATGGGAGAAAATATTCTTAGAATTAGGACTTGTGAGAGAGGCTGGAGCATCTGGATTTGGATAATCTAAATTAGGAGGGAAGTCAAGGAAGCAGATGATGATTTAGAAGCATTTTCACGCCAGAGCTATTTCTTAAAACACACAAATCACTCTCTGATTTCATGTGAATTCCCCCCGCACTGAGCTGGGAGTCCGGCATCAGAAAAAAATAGTGGATTGCTTGAGTTTCCCTGAATTAAGGGCCAAAAACTACAGGGAAAAACACTAGACTTGGCAGGTGTGTAGTTTATCTACCTCAGAAGGATGAAGAGCTGAATTGACCCTGTTGGCATGTAGATCTGTTGTTCTGGCAGTCTAGGTATTTCAGACCTGACTTAACTCTGTCACTGCTGTTGGCACATGCATATGTATGCCCGGTAGCTTTTATCTACATTTCCAATGCAGTATGCGTATGAATGAATGGAAAATCACACATCTGCAAGGCCCTGAATGATTGTGTTCCCATCTACATCGCTAGTTTCATTTTCTCCTTCTCCCCCTTCTCCTCCTTGCACTTTTCTCCCTTTCACTTTCCTTCTCCCTTTACCTTTTTGTTCCACACTCTGTTTCATACCTTCTATGAGGTTGCCTCTGTCTGAGACAAATCTCCCTTCTGGTCTGTGAAGCATCTTCTCTCTCCGGTTCAACTAACCTCTTCAGTCAGCTCCTGCTTACTCCTCTTCATTAATAATCCCCATGTACCTTTCCTCACCTTAACCCTCGGCAAGTACTTTGCCTTGTGCCTTTTTGTTTGTTTGTTAGATGGAAAGCTGGCCAGTGTAGGGACCAGCTCTGAATCTGTATGTGTAAAACACGGTGTACATTTGTGATGCTACTATATATTAATGTTATTTAATAATCACAAAGAAGGAGCAGGTACAACAGATCTTCCTTCCCTCTCTCTCTCCATGCAATCCCACATCTCTGCTCTGTGTCTCTGCTCTCTCCTCCGGGAAGTCTCGCTGTTACCAAACTTAACATAACCAAACCCTGGCCGCTTGACTCATTTTCGGTCATTGGGGATAACATTACATAACCATTCTCCCTGTCACCCATTCCCTTAACTTAGGGATCTTCTTTGACTCCTCCCTTTCTCTTGCTGCATCTAGGCTATGGACAAATCTTTGCTGCTGCTGCACCCATAACGTTCCTAATACTTATCCTCATCGTGCTGTGTCCGCCAGGCCCTGAGCATCTCCCATCTTCCTTACTGTAACTTCCGCCCAGTCAGACTTCTGACACCCACATCCTTCCAGTCTGAGCTGCTCAAACACAGCTACTGAGAGTAGAGATCATCTCCCTTGCTCACTGCCCTGACCACAGGGAATCCCTCTCCTGTCTCCTTCTTCTTTCCCTGCATCCAGTTTAAGCTTCTTTTCTTCACCTTCAAAGACCTTCCCAACTCTGCTGCCCCCTACCGGTCCACTCCTCTCTTGTCGCGTCGCCCCTCCCCCACGCCAACAATGACGCCAGCATTGCTTTACCCATGTGCCAACTTCTTACATGAGCATCCCATCTGCCATTACACATGGAAAGCCCTCCCTGCCTGAGCTGTAAGGGCACTTCCATTCCCTCCTTCACACCCCTCTCCAATGCCCACCCCTGCTGCCTACAAAAAAGCAGCCAATTCATAAGGGCTAAGCTGACATGGGGAGGGACTCGTTCACACTGTTTCTGTTTTTTTTTTGTAAATGTATATATAAACTCTGCATATATTTGACTGTATTTCTCTTTCACCACCCTTTGTCTGGCACTTGTTTTCTTAGATTGTAAACTCCGTTCGGCAGGGACTGTGGTTTGCAGGTGGTTGGACAGTGCCCAGCACAATAGGACTTTGGGATGCCACAGCAATGTAAATATTAAATAATAACCAGGTACAGCCAGAATATTTGGGCAAGTTTATTTCCTAAATACATGGCTCAACAATTGTTTAATCCAGCTAGGAAAAGCAAGGCGATACAGTGTTTAGAATAGTGTCAAGTATCAGGGGATAGCCGTGTTAGTCTGTATCTACAAAAACAACAAGGAGTCTGGTGGCACCTTAAAGACTAACAGATTTATTTGGGCATAAGCTTTCGTGAGTAAAAACCTCACTTCTTCAGATGGCCACCAGACTCCTGGTTGTTTTTGTAGTGTTTAGAATGCTGCCTGACCTGTCCTTAAATCATGCCTTTGTACTATGGGATTGCTACAGAATATATGGTAAATAGTGAGACCTGAGCAGGACAAGCTCAGGAATTAAGACTCTATTTCTTTGTCTTTATAGATCTGAGTGAGAACCTGCAGCATTATTGTAACAAACATTTTAAATGTAACTTCTGTTTTTAGAGGCATTCGAGAACTGTACAAAGAGCCCTTTTCATTGACATTGCATCAGACTTGTTGTAAAGTGAATGGCATCATTAGAGTTCTCTCATTAACATCATAATGAATCTGAAGGAATAGTGAGTGAAAATCCTAGCAAATGGAATAGAGTAGCAATGTATAGTAGTCTTACTATATACAACTGCATGCAGAAACAGTTTGACATTTTAACCTTCAGGCTGCTGTAGGTGCCTCAGGGTGTCCTCCTGCTGCATGCATTTGGCTGGCAACGTGGAAAAATTGTGGTCGACTACGGATTAAGGGCTGGGTTCAATAAAAACTGCCACTGAAGCCCACACAAGGCTCCAAAATGAATTCAGCCCTAAATGTCAGCCCTTTTGCTGCAGTTTTGTATAGTGACTGTATTGTACTGTGCATTCAGGTATACATATTTTATCCTTTTATAGCCAGTCGTGTTAATGGAAGCTCACCATTCATATGTTCTGAAAAGTCTCAATGAAATACATGGGCATTGGATTGAATCCAGATATTGCATATAATAATGTAGTGTAAATGGATTGCGAATGTGAGTGGGAGACAAGGGGACTGGGTTCTATTTCTCGTTATGCCATTGATTTGCTGTCCGACTGGTAAAGCACTTGGACTAAATTCTGTCACCCTTAATCATGATGAATAGTATCCTAACCTGCAAGCAGTCACATTGAAGTCCCTATTTGGGCAGTCAGGTATTATTTATATTGAGTAAACATGGCAGAAAGTGGTGCTTGGAAACATTTTTTCAGAAATGACCTTTGATTTGGGATTCAACTTTAGACCCCTGGAGCCTGATTTTCAGAGGTGCTGAGTACCCGCAACTCTCTTTTAAGACAAGTGGACTTGTGGGAAGTAAGGGCACCCCAAATTAGAGGCCCCTTTTGAAATTTTGGGCTTCAACCTCTGTGCATGTAAACTAGTTTCTCTGCTGCAAAATTGGGAATAGTGACACTTATCTTTGTAACGTACTTTGAGACCAACAGATTAAATGCTATGTCAATGCTATGTATTATTCTTTGTTTTGTTTTTATGATGTTATACAATGTTACAGAGAACAGATTTTGTTCATAGACAGTAGCTGTTTATAAAAGTCAAACCAACTTGCGGCTATTAATTTTGTATGTTCCAAATAGCAGGCACGGTTAATTTACTTTAAAAACTGTCTGAAAAATGGTATTTTTCAAGATGAATCTGTTTCTACTCTGAGAACTACGCAGGAAGCATCCCAGCTCGTTCTTCTTTCCATGTGTGCTGCGGGTTTGTGCTCAAACACAGAAATACCCATTTGAAATGAAATATTGTTTTAAAAAAAGCAGGACCGAAAACTTTTATTCCAAATTTTATTCTAATAAAACCATGTGTCAGAAAAAGGCATCTGCGAGAGACGCTGATTTATAAGAAGTTATTAAATGCTAAGAAATCTCGACTTCTCCAAAGCAGCGGAGGGGCTCTTCCAACCTCTTTTCTCTAAGGACAAATGCTAAGTCTTGACATAGTGCCAGCATCAGGAGACTGCTCAGGGCAGTTTAATGAGTAGATCAGTTCTTGGGTGCTGTCCAATGACAGCATAATCTTTTTCGGTCGCATATATTTGATTTTTAGCTGGTTCTCAGTCCTGGGTGAGACTGAATTACTCTTACTCTGTCCATGTGAGGGCACTCTAATGGTAAATAAATAAGATATAGTAACTAACAGATATAATGTAATCCCGTGGGCCATACTTTCCCGGGCCATTGTTTCTTTCTCCAGGAAAAAGAAAGGCTTAACTAATATGCTACCAATGAGAATATGAACAAAAAGTAGTCTGTATGTTGTATGGTATCAGAGGGGTAGCCGTGTTAGTCTGAATCTGTAAAAAGTAACAGAGGGTCCTGTGGCACCTTTAAGACTAACAGAAGTATTGGGAGCATAAGCTTTCGTGGGTAAGAACCTCACTTCTTGCATCTGAAGAAGTGAGGTTCTTACCCACCAAAGCTTATGCTCCCAATACTTCTGTTAGTCTTAAAGGTGCCACAGGACCCTCTGTATGTTGTATGTTTCCCCGTGTCCGAGAGTTCCAAGTCACATGATAATTTGGTTTCATAGAGGGAAGTTGAAAGTGCACATTTACGGTTGGATTCTGTAGTCCTTCCTCAGCCAAAACTCCCAGAGACTTTAGCTGAAATCCCATCTGACTCCCACTATTCAATTTGAAGCGAATGGAAATTTTCGGCTTGAGTCAGGGTTACAGGAGCGAGCCATAGTATTATCTAGCAAGCCAGCACTTGCCCATTTCTGAAGAAAGTGGCACTCCGGGTGCATTCTGAAGGTATCTGACAGATGTTAATGATTTATTTTTCTTAATCGCTCACTTCTGCTGCCTCTGATATCTTTCTCCAGCCAGGCAGAGTTTAATTGCTCGCACTTCTAATTGCTGGGACCACATCCCCCTCTCCGCCCTCTCCCCATTCCCCACTGGCCTCCCCTTGGATCCTTGTCTTCCTGCTGTAGCACCGACCTGAGACACGCAATCCCAGTTTCTTGGAGAGAAGAGGAGGGGGAGGTGCCAGGCGGTGTCTCGGGGCATTGTTCTGTACTCCCGAGCCAAGAGAAGTAGGTGAACTGGGGAAAGTGAGCTGAGCTGGTGCCCCTTTCAGGAAGTTTGCTCGCTCGCTCGCTTTGCGTTTGCACTGGGAGGCAGATCGCTGCCTGGCGCTGGCCCTGGAGTCCCCGCTCCTGCTTAATATTCTGCCTGCTCCGTTGATGTTGTGCTTGGCTCCTGTGGGACTGCAACTCACGGCTTGAAACCGGAGCCAATTTTCTGTCTTCATCTCACAGTGTTTTGACTGGAGGCAGATCCAGTTCAGTCCGATCGGGGCTAGTGGAAACAACTACCTAAGTCTCTCTGTGTCTTTCGCTTGGGAGCCGGGGAACAGAAAACAAACCCACCACACACACCCCCGCGCGCGATCTGGCTGCCGAGGCAGGGCTGCTGAGCAGGAGAGCATGGGAAGCGAATGAACTGATTTGTTACATACAATCTGTGAGCATCGTTTGGATCTGCTCGTTTGATGTATTTCCAGGAGGAGGGGGGGGAGATCTGTGCATGTGGGAGGGGGATCTCGGGAGAGAGGAGGCAGGGATCCTCCATGCGTGTGATCTGGTCACTCTTTTTTAGTAGAGGGGTTTTTCCCGCTAAAGGATGAAAAATGTAATTTTAAAAGGCACCTGGATCAACAGACCGGGGGGCGGCGGGGGGAGTCGGAGAACAATAAGCCCTGGAATAGAGAGAGCTGGAAAAAGAGGCGCTCCAAGCTGGACGCACCCGCTGCAGCAAGACCGAGACTACACTGGTGTGGACAAGAGAGTTTGGGGGCTGCGTAATTACGCGGTGAGAGAGCGACCGGCTAGGCAGTGGAAGGAGGGAAAGACAAGGATGGCGAAGAAGTGACAGTCCCTCCTGGAAAGCCGGGCTCCTTCTCTGCGGTGCCGGGGGACTCGCCCCTGCCCAGGGCTGCTCGGGCTGACCTGGCTGTTGTGTTCTGCTTGCAGGTCTCAGGCGCTCAGCGATGACTCTGGTGCTGTCCATGCATAGATTCTGCGATCCCATTGTCTCGGGGGGAGCTGCCGAGATCGCAGAGTACCAGACCCTGTGGGAGTCGCACTGTGGCAGCAAGACTAGCCCCTCGGATCCCAGCCAGGCTCAGCAGCAGGGAGACAGGGCACCATGTCATTCTCTGGCAGGTATGGCTCCCTTCTGCCTCTCTATGGCAGCGAAGCGAGTGGCCAAACGGTGGGGGTGGGGTGTCAGTACCTTACGGGGAAAGTATTCTGGGCAAAACGAATGTCATTTGTGTTGTATTGACTATATTCAAGAAGCCAGTGCTTCTACATGCAGCAATTTATCTTGCACAGCCTTCATTCATCCTAAAGAAATGTCGGGGGGCGGGGGGGAGGCCGGGCGGAATAGATGGCTACATTAAACTGACAGTAATTTCAATTTCACTATCTGTGTAAGCATATGGATAGATTGGAGGAATGTGGCCCAGGAAATATTATACTACAGTCACTCTCCAGAGGGATAAAAGTCATACCGTTCTGGCTAGTTGTCATTTCTTTTCTGTGGATCTTAAGGAACCCTGCACATAACCGGTTATTATAACAAGGCATTTGTCATAAATACATTTCGTATTGGCCAAAACAGGATGGAGATGGTGTCTATTTTGGTGCGGGGTGGGGGAAGAGAAAGGGGTCCAAGCATGGCCGTCTTTATTTAGATTTTTGTGAAGATAAAATATTATAAAAAATTGGATTCTAACTATTCTGGGTGCCAGTTAATAAAGTATTGAGTAATGATGAGTGATGCTATAAAATGTAGTTGCCCGAAGATATGTTACCTTTTTTATCATGAAAGGTAGAAACAGACTCTTACCTTTTGTTGAGTATAGCTGATCTATGCTACAGTCAGTTGTATTTTTACATGTCCATTTCTGGCTTTACACTAGGACACAAAATGATCAACTTCTGAAAAATTATTTTAAGCTACTAAATCTTCTTCCAGGTGTATGGAATATATTTAGCAACTGTAAAATAAAATTTCTTCTGTAACTCATGGTCCCTGGAATCTGAACATGATGTACAGGCGAATGCCACTACTTGTTGGGCTGCTTGTAAATTCAGAATGAAAGTTTTATTAAAGAAAAATATACAGGGAATGTCTAAGTATGCCAAATACACTAATGTCCTGTAGTGTCTATCAGAATGACCTTCAGTTGCCCATGCTATTTCATCATATGAGTTATTAATTAGTAAGGTAAAAAGTTTATTTTTGATCACTACAAATATATATAAACAAACGTGGTAGACTTATCCTGTAGTGAGAAAGGAAATGAACAGTATTTTGTTTGGAGAACCTCAGGCAAACCACATGTCATTTGTCATATCTGATTTATTACCCACAGGATCACATTACAGGGGAATTTCAAATCCTATAACAACATCCAAGATCACATACTTTAAAAGGAAATATGTGGAAGAAGAGGATTTTCATCCACCACTCAGCAGCTGTACGCGTAAAGTATGTTTTTTAATAGACTTTTTTTTACTGAGCGTTTCAGATACTTAGTAACACTTGCTTGACTCATTTCCAGAAGTTGAAATACTCCACCCAGATGAGGAGAATAATCCAGCTGTTTGCATAGAAACAAATAGTTCACACTTTTTTGATTGTATTTTATTATTGTCATCACATAGTTTAAGAAACAAAGGGGTTTGTTCAGCTATAATAACAGTACATACAAACATTCGGAATAACTTACTTTTCTCACATGTTTTATTCATAAACAGTTAAACTGTGTTTACAGAGGTTACTCTGGAGCTTACACACCAAAAATGCATAATGTAAATGTAACAGAAGTAAGCTCCAGGCGCTCCCATTTTTTCCGTTCTCTTTTTCCAGGATTGCTAGGCTCAACATACCCCAGCGTGGGGGTATAAATCCTACAGAGAAACAGAATTATTGGAAAGGGGAGTGTATTCTACTCCAAAATTTAATCTTACTTATAAAATAAAAACCCTAACAACTCAAAACAACAAATTAAAAACCCAAACGACATCTTTCTTTTCTAGAAAGGGGCCTAGGTGGGGTTATAGATTACAATTGACACGCGACCACGTACATTGATGTTTAACAACTCATGGGAGATTTTAGAAAACTGCTTATGCTCCTGCTCATTAAGCGCTCAATTCTGCAAGGTACTGAGATCCCTGCCCTGCACCTTGCTGGATCACGGCTGATTTCTCTGGCAATGCTACATTGTACATTTAGTATCTGAGATCTAGATAAACGTCCCCCAATATATTCTTTTATTGTAAAACCTGTTTGAATTAGTGCTTGTGAAAGGAACCACTTAGACAGCCCTGGAGATTGGAGTCTTCTCTCTGTCTATAGAATAGTTAAAGCAAGTGTAACACTGGTTGTCATCAGTGGGCAGAATAGAACCTCTGGAGCTTAGTGCATGAGTCTCTATGGTGTGAGCTAAAAAACACCTGGCTGTTAGCTAAGGCTGAAGAGCAGACTCGTACTCTCTCTCTCTAGGTTGTCTTGGTGCCACTAGATGGGACAGAACACCACACCCAAGAGGTGTGTGGGTGACACAAGGACAGAGGCAGTGCAAGCTTCCCACAGAGCCTTGTAGTGCATCTCATCCTTTACCCAGAGAGGCAAACGTTAGGGGTGAGAGGATAGTTCAGTCTCCCATTCATACCATGGACTACTTGCTGAGGAAGGATCCCAGTTATGTTGGTGATTTCTCTGGACAGCTTCACACTTGGAAATGCAGAGCAAGTACTAAATCATTTCAGAAAGACCCCAGAACAGCCATTACAGAGTACCAATTTTCAATTGTGTGAGCTCTGGGAGGAGGTTTGGGTGCTGGGTGCAGGCTCTGGGCTGGGACAGAGGGTTGAGGTGTGAGAGGGGGTGCGGGGCATGGGGCTGGGCCGGGGATGAGGAGTTTGGGGTGCAGCAGGCAGACTGCCCTGGAGCGGGGTGGGGGGCCAGAGAGAAGGACTCCCCCAGCCCTCTTCCCGTTGGCAGCAGTGAGCTCGGGGGGGGAGGGGGGGGAGGCCCGGGACCCTCCCTCCCCGGCCCGACACTCACCCAAGTCCCCGCATGTTGCTGCTCAGGAGGTCCAGCCAGGATAAGCCCCCCGCCCTCCCCTGCATCAACTCGGAGTTGCCTGCTGGGGGGAGAGGGGGCTGCCATGAGCCTCCTCCCTCCGCAGATGTAGCAGCCGCCTCAGCCTGCCCCTGGCGCCGCTCCCTTGTAGCTGGCAGCGGCCAGCGAGGGAGCGCAGTGCAGAGCGGCAGGGATGTTCTGGGGAGGCGTGCGGGGGCGGCAGGCAGAGCCGGGGGACGCTCTGGGGGAAGCGCGCGGGAGCGGCAGCTGGGGCCAGGGGAGAGACCCAGCCCTGAACATTGGTGGAGCCGGCCCCCCAGGCCCTGAATTTGCTGGAGTCTGGGCACCATGGGCCCATATAACTTGCCGCCCCTGCAGATGGTGGGAATTAGAGCAGCCTGTGTGATGTGTTTCTCCACTCCTACGCAGATTAAATTCTGTGCTAAAAATGGAAATTAGTTAATACTCCTGGGAGTAACATTCACTACCCCTCTGCACTTTGATTCCCATAGTAGGGGCCACAGAGCAGAGCCCATGGCCTCCTGGGAGTAGTAACCTGACCATGCTGCCAATGCTGAGAAGGAAATCCTGGCAGGAGCCTAGAAGGGAGAGCAAATCTGTGTGCTTGTGGCCAGGGTTTTCCATAAATCCCCAGCCTCTTCTAGTTTCCTGACCTTGTTCCTGCCCAGCCACATTCCCACTAGACCCAGGGATTGTTGGGTGTAGTGCTCAGCTCAGCAGCTGCACTCCAGATGCCGCAGTGATATTTGATTGTTTTTGCCACACTGCCAACATTTTTCTACACAATAGCGCGGTAAACGCTTTTTGACTAATAGAGACTCCTCATTGTGGAGTAGGGAGACCAGACAGCAAGTGTGAAAAATTGGGACGGTGGTGGGGGGTAATAGGAGCCTAGATAAGTAAAAGCCCCAAATATCGGGACTGTCCCTATAAAATTGGGACATCTGGTCACCCTATTGTGGAGGCCTATTTCATTGGTAGTTCTGACATTTGTTCCATCTGCACTGTTGTTACTGGCTGGCCTTGCTATCCTTAGCAGGCCTTTGGTATGGAGGGCATGCAGGAGGAAGCCACCCTTCAGTCTGGTGGCTTTGGTGAAGCCCAACAGTGGCTAGGGCCTGATCCCTGCTCTATTCACATAAAAAACCACATCAGCTAAAACATTTCAGCAAAATTGCACAGTAGCTTTACAGTTTACACAGGATGCAACTAAAGAGCCAGTTGTTCACACCCAATGTTTGGTCACTCTAAAGCCTGGACTTGTGCATACAGATAATGTTTGCCTACACATATCAAACACTTAGCTATTTGTCTCCCCAGTATGGGGACACATCTGACATTCTGGCCATGAAAAATAAGGTCCCTCAACGCATGGGTGCACAAATTCAGAGGCCAAGCTGAGATCCCTAAGGAAATTTGGGCCACCCAAAATATTAGCTGGATTTACATACTGCCGATAGGGTGCTTAACATTCTTCTTATTGCATAAAGCAAAACACTCTAACCCCTTTTTTTGTCTCTTCTGTCTCTTTCGTTTTCAGACAGTTTCTGTTTTTGAGGAGCGGGCACACATTCTTTACATGTCTTTGGAAAAACTGAAATTTATTGATGATCCTGAAGTCTACCTACGGAGATCCGTCCTCATAAACAATTTAATGAAGAGAATCCATGGAGAAATTGTCATGCAAAACAACTGGTGCTTCTCTGCTTGCTCTTTTGGTGGTCCCTCATCACAAGAGTGGTTTATGGCTCAAGACTGTCCTTATAGAAAACGTCTTCGGATGGCAAAAGAGGAGTGTGAAAAGTTCCATACTTGCTGCTTTTATCAAGAATGTGGCAGTCACTATTTAAATTTACCCTTCTCTGTTAATACTAATGGGGAGAATTCTTCTTCCTCTTCTTCCTCCTCCTCCTCTTCCTCCTCCTCCCCTATATCTTTGCCAAGTTGTTCCCACCAGGTGGATTATGGCATCGGCAGTGCCCCTGTTTACAGGCGTGATGACCAGATTCTTGCTAACGAAATATTCATTACTAATGCCAAGTCTCATGGTAATCAGGAAAAGGCAAAATTAAATGATGAGAAAGGAGATAACGAAACTGATCGAGATGGTATCACTCTAAACTGTGAACCTATGAAAGGCGACCTTGCTCTTGAATGTAAAGGCAAATTTTATGATTATTTTGAGACTGGATGTAATGACAAGAGCAACATAAATGAATCTTGGAAAAAGTCCTTAAGGAAAAAGGAATCTTTACCAAGTAATAAAATGTGCTGCAGCAAAGGAAGTAAAATATGAGCCATCTTTTTTGCTGTAACTTTGAAGCATGCACAGCATGTTATCTATCAAAATTTTATTTTGAATGGATTTTTTATAGTTTTGTACAACTGATACAATCATGCCACAAACATTGCATATAGTTTTAAATGACTGGAGAGCAGATTGCATAAAGCATCTGTATGATCTGCATCAGTGAGCTATTTATAAATATGGAGACTTCATAAAGAGCACAGTTGAATTACTGCTTACAACTATAGTTTAGCTTTTGTTACTGAAAATACCAATAAAACCAGATGGGGAAAACATACCCTTTTATATATGCCCTCCCACATGGAGTCTGCCATTAATTAAGAGGAACCTCCATTATGTTTACCAATTAATTAGATGTTTGGTAAACAAATTGCTATTACCAGCAAGGGTGCTCTGCTTCTTGTAACACAATATTTGTTGTGACAAAAGACTGGATACTATGGCCTGGGATTAAACAGTTTCTACACTCACATACTGACACTGTTAAATTCACATATTTAACAGTTTTGTACAACTGACAAAGATAGGATGTATTGTAAGGAAATACCTTTTTATGGGATCTTAACCAGAAATACCACATACAGCTCAATCACTTGCACATTTTCAGCTCAGCTGTAATAATTAATGAGGCTTATGGTGGTTTGTTATTATATAGGGCAGGTTTTTTGGTGCCTTACTTTTTATCTTAATTTTTGCCAGCGTGAAAATTAAGTAGAAAATCCGAGCGACAGCAGGGATTTATTAACCTAAACAGAAAAAAACAGGATGGATCAATATTATTAGAAACCTGTAATCTTTGAAATACTGAGTTCAACTTCTTATTCAAACATCGCTATTCTTCCTTTTTGATGCTCTATTGCTTTTTGATTTGCTATCCTTAGGAAGGGATTTAAGAAACAATAGAGAGACGTGTCTTGTAAACAAGCACTAGATGCTTGAGCATTTCTATGGCAACTGTCTGTTGCTGAGGATCGTTTTTTTTTTTTTAATTCTTCCCTATAATGAAGTTCCTGAACCAATGGCATGCTTTATACCTTATTCTGTTTAGCATAATTTCTCTCATTTAGATTGCAAAAGCACGTGGGGGTTTTATATGACTTTTGCTGTTGATTTAAAACAAAACAAAAAGCACAATGTTAATAAATAATGTGGCGATAAGATTTTATCTGAAATAAATGTTTTAATTTTAAAAAAGATTATTTTGGAGAAACAGGGCTTGAAGTTTCAATGATTAAAGACAAAATTTGGTCATACTTAGGTACATCATTTTAAAATGCACATTTTTAAAACATACATATTACATTTTTCAGGGGGTGATTAAAAAAATGTTGGGTCCTGGATCCACCTAATTTTTGGGTTCCACACCCACCTGGACAACTGTGGATGTGCTGTGCATACCAGCCAACTCCAAACCATAGATGACACCTTATTGCTGCCTGTCCCTGCCTGGGACATTGTGAATCCAAACAATAGCGCTTTCTCCTTGGTTCTTGCCTTAGGAACAATTAGCTGTGCTCATGCTGTCCATTGTTTACTAAGGGTGAAATTCACCCCTGTGAATGGAAGCAGCCCAGTTCCAAATTGGATGTAAGTGGGATTTAAGGAGTGCACAGACCTTGTGCTGGCCCTCTGCACAGGGATAAATTTCACTCTAAGCGTATAGTCCAGCACTCATTTAAGTCACTGACATACCTATGGAGTTTAGTAGTGCAGAATCAGGTTCTGATTCACTGCTGCCTTGGGTTTCTCTTAGAATGTAGGCCATGGAGTCCAAAGAATCTCTGTTAATCCTCCCCTGCCGTTATTTTTCTTTATGGCAGGTAATAGGTGTACCCCATAGTCAAGATTACAAATTGGGCATCTTTCATCAACACCTCCACTGGTCACTCTTGGAAGCTCGCCAACTGCTTTAGATACGTAGTTAAATAAAGTTACCTCAATATTTGCAGTATTTCCTACAGGAAGGATATTGAATGCCTAGGGAATTTTTCAAAAAACTGAGATAACCATTATTTAGTGATCTAAGACAAAACTGGCGTGTTTGTAAGGGTTATCACTGTAACAGGACTCGAACAACAAATAGAGAAAATATGGATTATGCCTGATTTCTCCAAGACAGAAGCTTTTTTATTATTAATAATAATATAAAAGATAGATCTCATTCATACAGTGTATGAGTAGGATCATCATTTAGACATTTGTCCATAAGGACCAATGATTTAAAAGCTGATTTTCTTGTAGTATAACCAGTTAGTCCAGTAATATCTGCTCTTTTTTCAGTATTTGATAAACATTTGATGTTTTAAGCGTAGATATTAGATCCTTGTATACTAATGCGTTGTTGTAGTAAAGTGAGGTTTCCTTGGTATATATTTATTAAAATGACCAAAATTCATTTTGATTTTACATCTTTAATGGCTGTTGGAGTCTTCCCCTAATCCCGCCCCAAGGAAATATTATTTAATCATATTGGTCCAATGTTGAAAAGGTTTAAATTACAATCAGTTCTTTTACCACAGATGCAGACCAATACAGAAGTCTAAGCTGTCAATTTTTAGAACACTTTGGAACAGAATTTTAAGATATGCTGACAAATGTAAAAGATTTGTTTGCGGCATAGGGCTGACATCTGGGATTGTACAGATATAGCTACAGACAGAATTGGGCCAAACTTTGCAAACTACAGAATTCTCTTAGGGCCCAGACATACAGAGTGGGGAACACTTGTGAGGTGCTGAATGCCATCAAGTCCCCTTGTGTTCAGCACTCTGGACAGTCAGGCCCATTTGAGAAAACTGCATCCAATGTATGAAGCCATAATGCCGTGGTATTAGTTTATGCGTCTTGTTTACATTCTGTTGAAATGTGGAATTATCTGAAACAATTCTATAATTATCTCTGTATATATAATGTATTTCTAAGCCACCTACCACCTTGGTATGTCTAAATGTTGGACAAAATTAAGACATATCAGAATTTATACAAAGATGGTGTTATTTTATCCGTTCTCTGAGAACAGCAATGTGAATTTAAGTGTTCCTTTATGTCTTTCCCCTGACCCTTCTTTATAAACTATAACAAGTGCTGAAAGTAAATATGTAGAACTCAACAGTGTACTAAACATTCCTATTTGTTTTTCAAAGGGACAAGCTATTGTTCTGTTAAAGAGAAAAATAGAAGTATATCTGAAGCAACCCGGGTAAACTGTCAAAAATATAATAGCTATTGTTATGAGTTTCAGCTTAGAGATTCATAGTGGGTTTTGTAGTTTCATTTTTGTTTTGTAGTGCTTTAAGTTATACTAAGGACCTACACCAGACAGGGTCTTTTCCCTGTGACTATTCAGTACCAAAGGCACTTTTCTTCCTAGCACAAGTTTCCAACAATTGATTCTTTTCCAAGGTCATATTAATTCCCTTCTCTTTTATGTCTTATGTGGAGCTTAATGCTTCTTCCCCAACTTGATACCAGTCTATCTGCTTGAGAGAACTGGTCAGAACTTCTTATCTATCAAGGAATTGTTTTCTTCTGCACCAAAAGATACTTTACTCACAGAATATAACATTATAAAGCATTGAGACTTTCATCAGGCAATTCTATGCTTATATCTCAAGTCTTAGAATACAACAGAAAATAGAAACGGAACCAGGGTGTTTCTGTTGTTGTGTCTATTTTACTGTTGATAAGAATAAAAGTGCTGTTTTATCTCCAGGATCACTTCCCAACAGATTATACATTTCCCATAGAAATGTATAGTGTATTTCAGTTGAAAAAAGTACTGCACTTCTTTTCTAAAACATACACAGTAAAACTATTGTGCTTCATTCATACTTATTGCATGTGTTAAAGAGTTTACACTGTACAACTTCTATGCGGATCACTTGGAAAAATAGCTGGAGACACAGTTGTTTAGGTGTTTGAAGTGCAGGCAGTGCAAGCATTTAAATGTGGGCAGAGGACAAGTGTCCGTATCACTCAAATCACCAGCATCACTGGCACTAATTGGCAAGCTGGAGGGCAGTCTCAGCAAAAGCTGAATGAGCCAGGAAAGCTGAGCTAGCCTTTCACGACTAGAGATGATCCCCTTCAGAGCAAAGGTTGAGAGAAACTGCTGCTTTCGTCTATGGAAAAAGTGAATAGGGAAATGTTATTGACCCCTTTACATAACACAAGAACCAGGTGTCACCCAACCTAATTAATAGGCAGCAGGTTTAAAACAAACAAAAGGAAGTTCTTCTTCACACAACTAACAGGCAGCCTGTGGAACTCATTACCAGGGGATGTCATGAAGGCTAAAAGTATAACTGGGTTCAAAAAAGAGTTAGAAAGTTCATGGAGGATAGGTCTGTGGATGGCTATTAGCCAAGTTGGTCAGGGAGACAAACCCATGCCTCGGGTAGCCCTAAACATCTGACTGCAAGAAGCTGGGACTGGATGACAGGGGATGGATTACTCAATAAATGCCCTGTTCTGTTCATTCTCTCTGAAACATCTGGCACCAGCCACTGTTGGAAGACAGGATACTGGACTAGACGGACTCTTGGTCTGACTCAGAATGGCCACTCTTAAGTTCTTATGTTTCATCACCCCATGGTCACTCTTCTTCCTTTTCCTCTTCTATCATATTTACCATCTTATCAAATTTCCCTCTGATTCAAACTCTTGAACGTTTAGTCAGTGCTGTGCCATTCGCTGCCATACGTATTGGAAGACCCAGTTCTGCAGAGCAGATACAATGAACAAGTTCAAAGACACAGGAAGACTAGAGTGTTTAAAAGGAGAATTAAACCGATAGGCCAGATTCACTGAGACATTCTTGGTGCTTTTTGCCAGTCTGGCAATACAAAGCAGTTGTAAACCAGGTTTAACTGTCTGGTTAAACTGGGTTTACAGCTAATGTATGTTGTCAGAATGCCACAAAGGCAGAGACTAGTATCGATAAAACTAGCCCAATATTTTAAGTGGAGAAACCAGGCTAAATTCTGCACTCAGTTACACCTATGCAATCTCATTGACTTCCTGAAATAAAGATGAAATCCAGTGGTGTAACTAAAAGCAATTTTTATTTTACAATCATAGAAATATAGGGATGGAAGGGACAGCATAGGTCAGCTAATACATCCCTCCACTCTGATGCAGGTTTAAGTTACTTAGACCAATGTCCAGATATAGAAACTTGGGTAAATTTTATCAAAATGAATCATTCATTTCAATGGACAGTTTAAACTGCTATGAAATCTCTGATTTTTTTTATTAAATAAATATCACAGTTATGCTAAAGATCTCAAATGTATTTGTTCTCTTGTATTGTCCACTCATCTCCATGCAATTCATAAGAAGTGGAGCAATCCTTAGTTTATGAAGATAAAATCCAGTATACTCAGTTTAGTAATAAAGTTATTTCACAGTGGTGTGAAACAGTAGTAATAAATTTCCTAGCGGTATAGGCAGTATGTCTGCTAGAAGAACACAATTAAAGAAGCACTTGCAAAGAATCATGTGGGAGGTTATAAAGATGTGAATCTTTCACAACAGCCAATAAGTCCAATCAAGAGCACTTAGAATATACAGTAATTTCCTGTGTTTTTGAATATCACTTTTAAATTCTATGGCAGATGGAAAAAGATGACTAAACTAAGGGAGTTTACACAAGTTGGCCTTGTGATGTTTGCAAACTATCTCTGTGAGGTCCATTTTCGCTAACGTAAACATCACTCCGGCATTGTGCCCAGAGCTTCTGCATCAGTTAATCCAGCACAGATTAATTTTGAAAATGTGAGATATGTTTCAAAGGCCATGTAAGGAGTGTTTTAGCCCTAGTGAGTTGAGCAAAGATCACTTTTGGGTGCGGAGGGACTCATTAGGGGGTTGGAATGAAAACCCAACCCCTTTTGGCTCTCCACAGAGTCGGTAAAACAAAGCTGCTGCTGCTGTGAGGCCAGGCTAAATTCACCACAGAGGGTCTGTGGCTTTTTATATCAGAGAAGCCTGTGGTAAGGTATGGAATGTCTCGGATCAGACATGTGAACCCAGCTGAGTGATTATGCAGACACTGCTGCAGTCAGAACTGTGCAGCTTTCGGTTGCTTTCTCAAGCTTTTATGCCATGGAATGCGGTAGATAATTTATGATACTGCAAATGCAGCCCGGAGGCTGAAGGTGTTTTAATGTTCCAGTCTTGCAGAGGTCTCCAGAAAGATGGTGCAGACTTTATTCTCATGAATCTCAGCAACTAAGCAAAGTTCTCCCACCAAATTCCGCTGGGCCCATAGGCCACGTATGCAAGTTTGCAAGCCTGTTTGAATTCTCAAAAGTTACTGTATAAACTGGTGCAAAAGCTCTTGCATTCAAGATCCATACTGAACTGGGCAATGTGCTCAGTGAAAAGGCATAAGAGCTCAGGTTAGGGTATCAGGAAAAATCAATAAGAAATGCTGTTTATTTGGAAAATGACATCTCTTCTGCTATATGCAGTGTTGTTGTAGCCATGTTGGGCTAAGGATATTAGACAAGGTGGGTGAGGTAATATCTTGACCTGAAGCTAAAGCTTTTCTCTCTTCAGAAGTTGTTTCAATAAAAGATATTACCTCACCCACCTTATCTCTCCTGCTAGTTATTCCTCTCTAACAGCACCACATCATTGTGCAGCTTACAACAGAAAATATCTTTTCAGATGTACCAAGCATGCAGAAACAAGACAAACAGACCCCTTGAAGTCTGTTTATTTCATTCTTCCTCTGAGCACAGTATTTTCCTTGAGGAATGCAAGGTAATGGCCATCTGTGATGGGGTATCCATCCCACACAAAGCCTGAATAGATAAAATAGGCCAATTAGCCGACAGGCTGCACCTGGAGGGAAGCCAAGGACTGATAAGGCCTAATGGCTGATGAAGCCCAGCTGGGGGAGGACCTGGGACAGGCTTATAAAGAGAGGAAGTTGGTGGTAAGAGAGGGTCTGCAGAGAGGTCTACAGTCAATGTCTAGAGAGGTAGGACAGAGTCCAGGGTCATAGCAACAGGGTCAGAACTTGAGCAGACCATGGTTGCTGGATGTAGTGTCTGTGTGCTGGAACCCAGAGTAGTGGGTGGGCGGGCCTGGATTACTCTCCTGGTCACTGGGAAAGTGGTACTATCTGGGAAGTGGATTGGAAGAGTGTCTCATTGCAGATAGATCATTTGGCTGGTGTGCCTTTGTAACCCCAGAAAGGGAGGACAGTAGTGACCTGACCAGAGGGCTGAGTCATGAAGAGGGAGTAACTTGAATTCAGAAAATGAGAGACACCACATGGTGAGCAACCAAAGAAGGCCAGTTGAGAGCTAATCTCCAGATGAGCCACAAGCCACA
Organism: Terrapene triunguis; assembly: GCF_002925995.2. Taxonomy (NCBI): domain Eukaryota; kingdom Metazoa; phylum Chordata; order Testudines; family Emydidae; genus Terrapene; species Terrapene triunguis. The sequence continues at coordinate 2,493,339 of NW_020664471.1, read as the reverse complement.
GCAGTAAGTAGTAAACCCTGTGATACTAACTGCTTCATGTGCCCTATATGCCTCTTAAAGCAGTTAAAGGCACTGACAGTTTCCAAGCAACATGACAATCACATAGGCTTGCCCAAGACTATCAGATAATTATTAATATATTGGGCTGAATCCTCAGATGTGAATCCATATAGCTCCCTAGACTTTGATAAAGCTATACCTATTCATACCAGCTGATAGGATGGCCCATTAGTTATAATTTTTGTCCCCTCCTCCTCTTAACCAGATATACGGTACAAATAAAAAAAGACACTGCCCACAGACCAATGCCACGTTCATTGCTTTCTGAGACAGATTCCTGCATGTCTCAGCTCAGTTTTTGTATTTATTGGCATTCTTTTCCTGTGGAATTCAGAAAAGGTCACCAGATTCTTTTCAAAATCACCTGGTTTATTTTTAACCTCAAAATCATATCTATATATGTAGGTATCTGTGCTATGATCTATTCAGTCATCGAGGTATACCCCTAACATCTTTATGAGACTCTTTGCCATCATCAGTCATTCTTTTAGCCATCATTATTTTAGGGCAAATTCCTGCTCACCTTACTCATGTGACCAGATCTTCTGCCTACAAATCATTTTCTTAGCCATCTGGCTACCACAAGTTCACTTCTGTGAGTAAGGTGATCAGCAGTTGCCTTAAAACTTTAGTGGTCCTTTACTTTGTGAATAGCCAGCTGATATACACAGGGTTAGTGATGTGTGGATTCATTTTGTAAATGTTATGTAAGGTCAGTAACGCTCTTGCCCCAAATTTCTCTGAAATTGATTTCAGTGCATGTATCTACAGCTAGCTGCATTTTTCAAACATCTCCACCGTATGTTAGTTTCCTGTAAACTTAACTTGAATAACTTCTGAAATCTTAAATTGCATAGATTTTAATTTTGGATCCCTGAAGACTGAGTAAATGTTATTCCTTCTTTTGGCCCATTCTTCCTTGTTGCAAATATGGCTTAGTTTTACAGGGAGATTCATTAGTCTAAAGTCTAAAGAGATCCGTTCCCTTTTGTATGCTCAGATCAAAATAGGGCATTTGGTGATTCTGCAGTGATGGGATTTGCCATGCAATCCTGCCCTCGTCCCCTTGCCATAGACCAGTGCTCCAGTATCTAAGATTTAAAGATCTGTCTTTAGTCCCCATAGTTGTGAAGACAACATTAAAAATTTGAACTGAGCATAAACTAATGCAGGGATGTCTTCTTTAGGCTGCAGACAGCCGGAACCAATGGCGCTATGTCATCTGAACTTACCCATTCAAGACAATGGCTTGTTAAGTCTGATACTGAAAGATGACAATCTTTTGTCAACGTTAACTGTTTCACTGTTGATCATTATAAATGAGACACCCAGATGAGTTTACCGTAACCATCATCCCAATTGTCCTTCAAGCCCCTCAAGATGCCAAAAGACCCAGGTAGGCCCTGCCCAGCTACCAAAACCTCCATTTCCCCTTTGTCAACTTCTAACATGCAGTTCTGTGTTGTCAATACAAAAATCTTGTTAAAATCTGAAGACGATATTTCAATTTAATATTGAATCAGGGGCTAGGGATTATTTATTGACATTCTGAATTTATTTAAAACCTCACATTTTTAAGTTAAATGAAGTCACCACAGAATTTCCAGTCACCTGCTGGAGTGCTACATGAGTCAGGCACCTTGCCGCAAAATTTAGGCCTCCTTTGCTGTGGAATATTTGGGGTCTTGAAGGATTGTCTAGGGGGCTGGGACTCAGGCGATGTGCATGCAATTCCTGGCTCAGCCATGACTGCCTGTGTTACCTTGGGGAAGTCACTTAATCCCTCTCTTCCTCTATCCCCCAACTGTAAATTCTCCTGGATAAGATTATTATGAGTATAAAAAAAAATAAATCTTCATGAATCACACCAAGGGGGGCCACGTAAGTACCTAGATTATATGAGGTTTTGTAAGTGGTTTTGCCACACTGCCTCGTCTCAGTGCTGCTGACAAGGGGAATAAAGAGATGGGGGGGGGAGAGAAGAGAAAAAATGTAAATTATAGCATCACTGTAGGAAGGGGGGCATCATTTTTCATCCCCAGTGATCACTCCATGTGGCAGTGGGTGTGTAATGGGAAACTGTTGTTTTTCCTCTCTGCTTTGTTTACAGGTGCCAAGAAAGACTCGGCTTTTGCCCCTCAAGCTTAGTGGTAAGAAAACCTTTAGCAGCAGCAGGTAAAGAAAAAGGTTGCCCACTGGTTTCAATCCTGTTTGATGGGCTGGCTGGCTCTCTTTGCAAGAGCGGCAGGGAAGAAATCATTAGCATAACAAAGAGCCATATTATAGCATTCCACTGTGCATTTCTGAGCTTTCAAATATCTTGACACATTTCGGATGTTACATAAATCTGAATTCCAGGTAGTACTAGACACATTTATTTACTAAACCCTTTCCTAAAAGCTAACGCAATTTGAACACTCTTATTGACGATGGAGCTGTGACAACTGACACCAGCTCAGGATCCGCCCCACAGAGAGGGGTTTGTTGAGCAAATGTCTGAAGGCAATAGCTGCCCTATTAATATTCTTTGGTTTGGACTTAATAAACTGTTACATTGGCCATATTCCCTGCATGCAGAGATTTTGCTGGTTTGTGTTATTTTGGCTAAACAAACCAGAAACCCCAGAGACTAGATTTTTTTTTTCTTAACCTGGGTCTCCTGTAAACGTTTTATCCAGCTGCTTTGGCACACCCACTAGAACTGCTACCACTTCTCTTTGTCTCTTGTGTTTCATAGCCAAGGTTTGACATGTCTCCTCTTGCCTGCGGTTGGGATTCTGGATTGAGTCAGTTATTAAAGCCACGTGACCCTTGTATAGCATGCACCGCAGTTAAAACACAGTTCGTTTTAATCTGGCCTTTCATCATAACTGTACTATGTTTCCCCTGTTGGGTGCTGGCATCACCTGGCTAGTGTCTTGTGATGGCTCTATAGGTTGTTCCCTGTCAAGCTGGCTGTTGAGGGAAATTACATATACCAGGAGTTAGAGTAGGAGCAGAGAATGAAGGAAGGAAAGCAGGGGATCAGTGGTAAGGCTTCTTGAAGCTGATCCTCCCCTGGGTCCGATGGCTGTCAGATATGTTTGCAGTGCACAGATGCATCATGCTCTCAGACTGAGGGATTTAAAACCTAAACTGCATATGAGATTTTTCCTCTCCTATCCCTGGATCAGGAGTCCCTGACAGGGCAGAAGAGTAAATCCTAGATTAGGAGACTAGTTCTGTCAACCCCCTAGGCAGTGTGTATTGCAGCAGGGGGCTATGTAAGCCCTGTCACCCACTTGTGTTATTTATTCATGTGAAACCTGAATATACTTCACTAAGATGCTCTATGTAAGGATAACCTAGTCAAACAGGGATACACAGAGGCACCATTGAAGCAAAGAGCATGCTGGATCATGTGGCTCAGCCTTGACTGTGCGTTAAACAAGAGGCTTGTTGAATCAATGTAAAAGATAACTGCAATATATACAGATGAAGATGTGCTGTTCCTGGGCAGGTGAGGACAAAGAAAAGACACTGCAGTAAGATGTTATGGTTCTTAAGAAAGCATTTGCAGTAGATTTAAGAAGTTATTTGGCATGTTCAATTATAAATGATTATCGAAAACACCCTAGTGTTTAGGCTTTACACCTATAAATTATAATGGATTACATTTTTATTTTCTAGGTAAATATTTAAGTTGGTGTTAATGGGACACTGTCAACTTAAAATTCACTCATCTGAATTGTTCTACCTACTTCCTTTACAAGTAACTATTTAAATGACTATAACTGAAAGAGATTAGAGAGAAAAATAATTGCATATAATTTTATTTATTATGTGCACTTGACAGCACTTTGTATACAGTTGATTTCACTTCTTCCTCTGTTTGTTTGGGTCTTTCACACAGCAACAGAGGAGAGAGAATCTTCTTCTCTCTCTCTCTGTCTCTCTCTGTGTCTCTCTCTCTCTCTCTTTTAAAGGAAAATAGAATTGTGAAAGCACACAACTTGGCAGAGGTCTGTGGGAGAGGGGAATGAGACTGCTTTAAACTTTTTTTTTTTAATTTACTTGATTTGAAGTTGACTGCTTCCTTTTGAAGTTGAGATTATTTCTTAGTAGCCTCAGGGTGTAAAACCTTAACAGGAACGTTGACAATATTGAGAAAACAAGTATTAGAAAACCAGGAAGTTTGCTTAAAGTTATATCCTAAAGATTAGAAAGTCTGGAGTAGGACGGTAAAGGTCACCCAAACAACATTAATTCTACCTCTATACTGAAAAACCAGAAACACTGAGACAGCCTTGTCTGTCCATAACAAATATGAAGAGCTCTATATAGCTTGAAAGAGTCGTTCTCACCAACAGAAGTTGGTCCAATAAAAGACATAACTTCACCCACCTTGTTTCCATAAAAAAATTTAGTTCATCTCATCAGAGAACAAAAATCAGAAGCACATACTCTGCATCGTACAGGGGTAGCACCATGTCTGGATTGCTTGGAATCAGGTTCAAGCTCAGCTTCCGAAACAGCACAGAACATAGTTTGTTCCTGTCTTTACTTATAGTTAATCTGGTTCAGATGCATGAATGTCTGGTACCTGTTATCAGCAGCTCACCCACCAGTAGGATGAGAGCCTCGTACTTGCAAACATTAGATGGCTGTCAGAAGCAGAGCTCCCACCCTCTCCACTACACTCAAACCTGAGAGGCTTGCCGACACTACAGGTTATGTTGGTGTAACTTATGTTGCTCAAGAGTGTGAATAAGCCATCCCCCAAGCGATGTGAGTTACACCAACCTAAGCACCAGTGTGGAGAGCACTGTCAGTGAGAGAGCGTCTCTCCCATGGACATAGCTACCACCTCTCTTGGAGGTGGTTTTATTATGCCAACAGGAGAGTTCTCATCCCTCAGCACAGAGCGCCTTCACCAGATGCACTACAGTGGCGCAGCTGAATTGGTGCAGCTGTAGCACTTCTAGTGTAGACTAGCCCTATAGCTGCAGCTGTAACCCACACACCGTCTGGGTGTGCTGTTCTGTCCTATCTAGTGGCACTGAGACCACTTAAAGAGAGAGAATTAAATGAGTCTGGCTCTACAACCTTAGCTAAGAGCCAGCTGGCTTTTAGCTCATGCGGTAGAGGCTTATGCACTAAGCTCCAGAGGTCCCCAGTTTGATCCCGCTCACTGTCAACTGGGGTCTGTCAGTATTACACAGCCTCACTGAGGGTATGTCTACACTACGAAATTAGGTCGAATTTACAGAAGCCGGTTTTATAGAAATCGGTTTTATACAGTCGATTGTGTGTGTCCCCACATAAAATGCTCTAAGTGCATTAAGTCGGCGGACCGCGTCCACAGTACCGAGGCTAGCGTCGACTTCCGGAGCGTTGCACTGTGGGCAGCTATCCCACAGCTCCCGCAGTCTCCGCCGCCCATTGGAATTCTGGGTTGAGATCCCAATGCCTGATGATGCAAAAACAGTGTCGCGGGGGGTTCTGGGTACATGTCGTCAGTCCCCTCCCCCTCCATCAAAGCGACGGCAGACAATCGATTCGCGCCTTTTTACCTGGGTTACGTGTGCAGACAACATACCACGGCAAGCATGGAGCCCACTCAGCTCAGCTCAGCTCACCGTCACCATATGTCATCTGGGTGCCGGCAGACGTGGTACTGCATTGCTACACAGCAGCAGCTAATTGCCTTTTGGCAGTAGACGGTGCAGTATGACTGGTAGCTGTCATCGCCTATCTGGGTGCTGGCAGACATGGGGCTGCATTGCTATACAGCAGCAGCTCCTTGCCTTTTGGCAGTGGATGGTGTATTACGATTGATATCCATCATCATCATATTCCTCAGTGAGTTCGGTCAGAGGCACCTGGGCAGACATGTTTTGTCTCCTGGAGACTCAGTCCTGCCGGCAGTCCTATTGAACCGTCTTGACGATGATGGCTAGCAGTCGTAATACAGCATTTTCTGCCAAGCACCCAGAAGATGCCGATGGCTATCAGTCATGCTGCACCATCTGCTGCCAGCTTAAGATGTAAAAAATAGATGGACCAGATTTGTTCTGTATTCATTTGCTTCCCCCTCCCTCCGTGAAATCAAAGGCCTGCTAAACCCAGGGTTTTGAGTTCAATCTTTGGGGGGGCCATTCTGTGTGACAGTTGTTTGTGTTTCTCCCTGATGCACAGCCACCTTTGTTGATTTTAATTCCCTGTAAGCCATGTCGTCACTCGCCCCTCCCTTCCTTCCTCCCTCCCTCCCTCCATCAGACAATAGTTTTGCGCCTTTTTTCAGCCCAGACACCATAGCACTGGGATCATGGAGCCCGCTCAGATCACCGTGGCAATTATGAGCACTATGAACACCACCCGCATTGTCCTGGAGTATATGCAGAGCCAGAACATGCCAAAGCAAAACCAGGCGAGGAGGCGATTGCAGCGATTGCAGCGCGGCGATGAGAGTGATGAGGAAATTGACATGGACATAGACCTCTCACAAAGTACAGGCCCCAGCAATGTGCAAATCATGGTGTTACTGGGGCAGGTTCATGGTGTGGAACACTGATTCTGGGCCCGGGAAACAAGCACAGACTGGTGGGACCGCATTGTGTTGCAGGTCTGGGACGATTTCCAGTGGCTGCGAAACTTTCGCATGCGTAAGGGCACTTTCATGGAACTTTGTGACTTGCTTTCCCCTCCCCTGAAGCGCCAGAATACCAGGATGAGAGCAGCCCTCACAGTTGAGAAGCGAGTGGCGATAGCCCTGTGGAAGCTTGCAACACCAGACAGCTACCGGTCAGTCAGAAATCAATTTGGAGTGGGCAAATCTACTGTGGGGGCTGCTGTGATCCAAGTAGCCAACACAATCAAAGACCTGCTGATATCAAGGGTAGTGACTCTGGGAAACATGCAGGTCATAGTGGATGGCTTTGCTGCAATGGGATTCCCAAACTGTGGTGGGGCGATAGACGGAACCCATATCCCTATCTTGTCACCGGAGCACCAAGCCACCGAGTACATAAACCGCAAGGGATACTTTTCAATGCTGCTGCAAGCCCTGGTGGATCACAAGGGATGTTTCACTAACATCAACGTGGGATGGCCGGGAAAGGTACATGATGCTCGCGTCTTCAGGAACTCTGGTCTGTTTCAAAAGGTGGAGGAAGGGACTTTCTTCCCGGACCAGAAAATAACCGTTGGGGATGTTGAAATGCCTATCGTTATCCTTGGGGACCCAGCCTACCCCTTAATGCCATGGCTCATGAAGCCATACACAGGCAGCCTGGACAGTAGTCAGGACCTGTTCAACTATAGGCTGAGCAAGTGCCGAATGGTGGTAGAATGTGCATTTGGACATTTAAAAGCGCGCTGGTGCAGTTTACTGTCTCGTATAGACCTCAGCGAAGCCAATATTCCAATTGTTATTGCTGCTTGCTGTGCGCTCCACAATATCTGTGAGAGTAAGGGGGAGACATTTATGGTGGGGTGGGAGGTTGAGGCAAATCGCCTGGCCGCTGATTACGCGCAGCCAGACACCAGGGTGGTTAGAAGAGTACAGCAGGGCATGGTGCGCATCAGAGAAGCTTTGAAAACCAGTTTTGTGACTAGCCAGGCTACGGTGTGAAACTTCTGTTTGTTTCTCCTTGATGAACCCTCCGCCCGCACCCCCCCCGGTTCACTCTACTTCCCTGTAAACTAACCACCCTCCCCTCCCCCCTTCGAGCACCACTTGCAGAGGCAATAAAGTCATTGTTACTTCACATTCATGCATTCTTTATTAATTCATCACACAACTAGGAGGATGACTGCCAAGGTAGCCCGGGAGGGGTGAGGGAGGAGGGACGGAAAAGGACACACTGCAGTTTAAAACTTTAAAACTTTAACACTTATTGAAGGCCAGCCTTCTGATGCTCGGGCAATCATCTGGGGTGGAGTGACTGGGTGGCCGGAGGCCCCCCCACCGCGTTCTTGGGCGTCTGGGTGAGGAGGCTATGGAACTTGGGGAGAGGGCTGTTGGTTACACAGGGGATGTAGCGGCAGTCTTTGCTCCTGCTGCTTTTCCTGCAGCTCAACCATACGCTGGAGCATATCAGTTTGATGCTCCAGCAGCCGGAGCATCGACTCTTGCCTTCTGTCAGCAAGCTGACGCCACCTATCCTCTTCAGCCCGCCACTTGTTCTCTTCAGCCCGCGATTCAGCCCGCCACCTCTCCTCTTGTTCATATTGTGCTTTTTTGCACTCTGACATTGACTGCCTCCACGCATTCTGCTGTGCTCTGTCAGTGTGGGAGGACATCTGGAGCTCCGAGAACATATCATCCCGAGTCCGTCGTTTTCTCCTTCTAATCTTCACTAGCCTCTGTGAAGGAGAAACATTTGCAGCTGGTGGAGGAGAAGGGAGAGGTGGTTAAAAAAGACACATTTTAGAGAACAATGGGTACACTCTTTCATGTTAAATTTTGCTGTTCACATTACACAGCACATGTGCTTTCGTTACAAGGTCGCATTTTTCCTCTTATATTGAGGGCCTGCTGGTTTGGTGTGAGAGATCACTCACGCAGTGCCAGGCAACAGATTTCGGCTTGCAGGCAGCCATGATAAGCCACAGTCTTTTGGCTTTTTTAACCTTCTTAACATGTGGGAATGGTTTCAAACAGTAGCGTCCTCATTTCCCATACCAAGCACCCGTTGGGTTGGCCATTTAAAATGGGTTTGCAATGTAAAAGGAGGGGCTGCGGTTTCCAGGTTAACATGCAGCACAAACCCAAATACCCCCCCCACACACACACCCAATTCTCTGGGATGATCACTTCAGCCCTCCCCCCACCGCGTGGCTAACAGCAGGGAACATTTCTGTTCAGCCGAGCAGGAACGGGCACCTCTGAATGTCCCCTTAATAAAATCACCCCATTTCAACCAGGTGACCGTGAATGATATCACTCTCCTGAGGATAACAAAGAGAGATAAGGAATGGATGTTGTCTGCATGCCAGCAAACACCGGGACCGTACGCTGCCATGCTTTGTTATGCAATGATTCCAGACTATGTGCTACTGGCCTGGCGTGGTAAAGTGTCCTACCATGGCGAACGGGATAAGGCAGCCCTCCCCAGAAACCTTTTGCAAAGGCTTTGGGAGTACATGAAGGAGAGCTTTCTGGAGATGTCCCTGGAGGATTTCCGCTCCATCCCCATACACGTTAACAGACTTTTCCAGTAGCTGTACTGGCCGCGATTGCTAGGGCAAATTAATCATTAATCATTAAACAAGCTTGCTTTTAAACCATGTGTAATATTTACAAAGGTACACTCACCAGAGGTCCCTTGTGTGCCCTCAGGGTCTGGGAGCACGCCTTGGGTGAGTTCGGGGGTTACTGGTTCCAGGTCCAGGGTGATAAACATATCCTGGCTGTTGGGGAAACCGGTTTCTCCACTTCCTTGCTGTGAGCTATCTTCATTGTCTTCATCATCATCTTCCTCGTACCCCGAACCCGCTTCCCTGTTGTGTGATTCTCCATTGATGGAGTCAAAGCACATGGTTAGGGTAGTGGTGGCTGCACCCCCTAGCATCGCATGCAGCTCCGCATAGAAGCGGCATGTTTGCGGCTCTGCCCCGGACCTTCCGTTTGCCTCTCTGGCTTTGTGGTAGGCTTGCCTTAGCTCCTTAATTTTCACGCGGCACTGCTGTGCATCCCTGTTATGGCCTCTGTCCTTCATGGCCTTTGAGACTTTTTCTAATATTTTGCCATTTCGTTTACTGCTACTGAGTTCAGCTAGCACTGATCCGTCTCCCCATATGCCGAGCAGATCCCGTACCTCCCGTTCTGTCCATGCTGGAGCTCTTTTGTGATCCTGGGACTCCATCATGGTTATCTGTGCTGATGAGCTCTGCGTGGTCACCTGTGCTCTCCACACTGGGCAAACAGGAAATGAAATTCAAAAGTTCGCGGGGCTTTTCCTGTCTACCTGGTCAGTGCATCTGAGTTGAGAGTGCTGTCCAGAGCGGTCACAATGAAGCACTGTGGGATAGCTCCCGGAGGCCAATAACGTCGAATTCCGTCCACACTACCCCAAATCCGACCCGCAAAGGCCGATTTTAGCGCTAATCCCCTCGTCGGAGGTGGAGTAAAGAAACCGGTTTAAAGTGCCCTTTAAGTCGAAAAAAGGGCTTTGTCGTGTGGACGTGTCCAGGCTTAATTCGATTTAACGCTGCTAAATTCGACCTAAACTCGTAGTGTAGACCAGTCCTGAGATGCCTCAGCTGTCTGCTCTGCATCAACATCCTGTTGGTTCCTGGTGTTTTGCACTCCGCTTCACTGGATGAGAGAGTGTCAGACCCTCATCTGTGAAGTAGGGAAGAAATATCTTCGTAATTTCCCTGGCCAATGCCAGAATGCCTAGGAAGTCTGCCACAGTGCATGCCCTGATCCTGTTTTGTGGAGGCACTCGGCGCTATTCTGATTTTGACAGAACTCATTTGCCTCTCCCCAACTACTGTCGCCTCCAAGCATGCAACTCAGGCTGCTCACATGAGCATTAATTGAGAATATCCACATGCAAATTCTCAGTCTTAACATTGAACAGCCAAGGTTTGTGTTGTTGAAATATATTTCTCTGCATCAACAATAATTCCACCCCCCCCCCTGCCCTGAATACCTGCTCCAAGATATTTTCCATAAGCTGATAGCTAGTTTTTTGGTCCGAATTTCACTTTTCAGCAAACACGGAATTTGGAAAATGTAGAAGTATGGGGATCAACACCAACTACTTACATAGCTTTTTGAGATGATGGTGGTGTATTTAGCTATGTAACTGTTAACCTTTGTTTTCTATGAACTGTAACTTGAAACCTCTACAAACTCTGCTGTCTACACTACAGGCAATTCAGGTTTAGTTCAGAGTGAGCCTGGCAGTAGCTTGTGCGAGGAGACACACACCCTGTGCTCTCTCCTGTCCTAACCTTTGCTCTGTCTTGTTTTGGTGTTCTCTTAATCTAAAGTAGGGGTCATGGTGACTGAAACTAGATCTTCGTTCTGTGCACAGAAATACACAACAATAAAGTCTAATTCTACATTATTATGTGCAATACAGTGAAGCATCCAGGACAAATATTTGCTTATTCCCCTCTTGTAAAATCTAATGTTGCTCCAGCATAAAATAGACCAGTAGCGTGAACATAAGACAAGAATTTATTTTCCCCTGTCTTGCGCCTTGTGTAGTAATTTACACCTGTACAACGTAGTTGTACAATGGTGCCTCATTAGAACCGATAGCATTTTACAACCCCTTTGCACAGCTGTAAATGATTACACAAGATGCCAGGTTGTGGAGAATCAGGCCCAGAATATCCAAGCTAGAGTAAGAACCCACCTTCTGTATTCCAGGGGGACTCAAGACAGGCCTTCACGCATCTCTTGCAGGTAAAATATCCTGATTATGTAGAACTGTCAAAATTAAACATGTTGAGAGAGACCTACACTTCCCACTCTGTCACATTAAGCTGCATTGATTCTCTAGTACTGCAGGTTCTGATCTCAGTCACATCAGTATAAATATTAAGCATCTCATCAAGAGTCAGAAAAAGGAGCAGGAAATGGCATGATGAGAGTCAACCTACAAAAATGCCAACTAATACAGCTGAAGGAAAAAAAATATAACTGTTTAATGGAAAAGTGGAAGGGCGTAATGCCGGGGAGCTCTACCCATCCCATGCACATGTCTGTGGTATCTGAGCACACTATCTCCGAGTAGGCAGCAAATGAGGTGTGAGCTTGCAATGTGACATGGCACTGAAAAAAAGACAACACAGAAGCAACCGATTATGTTACAGGGATCTGCCAGTCTCTCTCTACATGGCACTTTTCAGATCACCCCCTGGAATACTACGGTCTATACTGGGTACTTAACTATGGTAAATGTGACAGGATGGGACAGGCAGAAAAGAGCTAAGCCCTGCCTGCCTGTCACATGATTCAGCAGGGCTTTAAGGGAAGAGGTGTGTCCCTTTTCCAGGGGCAGAGAGAGAGATGCAAGGGGAAAGGCCTCTGGCCTCTGCAGCCCATTCTCGGGAATAGCTTTGTTTTCTTGTTTTGTGTTTGAATTAATGAATCATGTCCTGAGGAAGGGTCTAAAAGAGACTTGGGCATGGTGCTGAATTCTTCCTGAGCTGGTGAGGGAGCCTACAGTAAAACTGTTGGCAAGCCAGTGGAAATACAGTGAAAAGCAACAAACCACCCATGGACTAGTGTGACTGATTAATGGGGAAAGGCAGGGCTGGATTATGACATTCTGAGGCCCTAAGCTATGTCAAGTGTAAGAGGCCCCATACCATAAAAAATGAATTTATTATTTTCACAGGACATTGATTATATAAACACGAAAGCTTTATATTTGCATATATACAAAGGCAAAGTTGTAAAAATAGAATAATAATCTTCATATTCGTCAGCCCTCTCTGTAACGATGACAACATGACAAATAAATTTTAGACAAATTCTTTGAACTAATTGCATATGTAAGTAAAGTAGAAGTAAAAAATACAGTAAATAATACAGTTTACTAGAAGAGTTCTCAGTAAATTTTTCTTCTCAGTTGGGGCATTTAAACTGTGGAATTCCTTGTCTAATACACAATGAGACTCTTAGAGGATATAAGATGGCAATAGAGGATATGGGATGTGAATAACCCACAAGCTGAAAGCTCAACTATTAGTTTCTATTGATATGAATTATACCCAGGTAATAAAAAAAGTATCAGAAAATTGTATATGGGTTCAAGTATCAAAGGGGTAGCCGTGTTAGTCTGGATCTGTAAAAAGCGACAAAGAGTCCTGTGGCACCTTATAGACTATAGACATGCGTCTGACGAAGTGGGTATTCACCCACGAAAGCTCATGCTCCAATACATCTGTTAGTCTATAACGTGCCACAGGACTCTTTGTTGCTGTATATGGGTTGTATTTTTCCAATAAATTAATTTGTTTTGTTTTTATAGAAGGTTATGCTGAATTACCTAATATTGGTTCTAAAATTAGTACCAGAAGTTTTTATTGAAACCAGTAAAATATTAAATTTTATATTTTAAATATGGAGATTTATATATCTATACAACAACAAATAATATTTTATGTATACCGAAAACCTGTGTTATTTTACCAGGATATTTCTGTGAAAGTTAGTGCTATTTTGTTTATGTTCTGACAGGAAAATGAGAGGATATATATATATAAATATAAATATATATATATATATAAAAATATATATTTATACCATGAATAAGGAAAATTATCCTTTTTTCATACGAATAAATGAAAAAAACATTTGATTAATTTTGTTAGGGAAATACAAAGTTTATCCAGACTATATATAAAATATATTTACAAATGTTTATTGTGATTTAATTTTTGCTATGAAACAATTAATTGTTGGGATTTTTCTTTTGCCATACTATAAAAATACAATGTAGTATGAATATGATATGTGATCTATACATCTATATAAGAATTTTTACATAGCATACTACCTATAATTAAATATTATCTTGTGCGCTCCAAACCCGCTGAGCAGGCAGTGTGGTGACGACACAGGAAAGGAAATAGAACACCAGGTTTGTGGTAGCCAGAGAGCATTAAAAGCCTCAAGCAAAAAGCCTCCCAGGAAAACTTTTCCTGGGGTTTTTATTTCTCTCCTTACTTTGTTTACAACACTTCTTAGTGGTTACATTCCTGCGCATAGAAAAGCCAGGCAGTATACATGCACACAAGATAACGAACCCATCTCTTGAGCGCGTGAACACCAGCTGCGAGGGTACAATCAAATCAGCCAAAAGGTTTTCCCAAACACAGACGCTGGGTTGAAGGTCACTCCTGCCTCGTTGCCATGGGAGCAGTTTGCCGCGCCCATGAGCTGACGATTCGGGAGCTATACACCCCCATATCCCCCCCTATTTTATTTTATATGCGGTGTTTAGACAAAGCACCTTCGCAGGGTAGCATACACAATGCCACTAGATTGGGTATACACTGAACAAAGCAGCAAAATAAAACACCAAAAACCAAAACTAAGACCCCATACTATAAAAGGGTTTTTATCCACTCTAAGGGTAGCCGTGACTAAATATAATCCCACCAAGGAGAAAAAACATCCTGGCAAATAGCTTAAGCATAACATTTCAGCATATCAATTTGCTATTGCATGCAATTACTATTATCAGTAAGCTTAAAACAACACATTTCTTTCACTGTCTCACACCCCAGATGTTGCTGGGTGGTTTGCAGACAGGAACAAGGCAAGTACTTAACAGACCTTGCATTTCCGGGGCAACGGCCAGGCAGAAATCAGATTGATTTAATACTTCTGCCAGGTGGACCCAGATGTTAAACTGCAGCCGCTGCTCCATCTGGGGTTCGCCTTGGCAACCCAGGGGCCAACAAAAAACTTCCCAATACACACAAAATAAGAAGTGAGTTAGCATTAAGGCAAGCTAACAATGTCACAAAGTACAATACATTATACTTAACTCTATCTGCAGGCCAGTAATTGCCTGCAGTGGTAGTGAGATTAAAATGCATATCTTGTAATGTGGTGTCATTAACATACACACAGCTATCATTAGCTTGAAAAAGTAAGTGTCCTGTCAGGGTAGTTTCTTGTCCCCTACCCTTCCAGCAAACGTAGTCATGAAAAGTAACAACTTCTCCTGGCTTCAGTTTACATATACACTGAAGCTGTGGGGGTTCTAATGGCCAAAATGTCCATTGACTTCCTAACCCCATCCAAATGTCAGATGTAATCTCAGGAACACTTACTAAAATCAATTGGGCATACCAGGTAATCTAATTTCCCAGATGTCTTGGTAAATTACCCAATCCCACATGCATCCTCCCCATGGACCCGGCAGGATTCGGTATGTGGGAGCCCACACCCCCTCAACCGGTCCATATGCTTGGAAGGAGCACTGAGAACGTCTGCACTTCCACCCAGAAAGTCTCCAAGTATGTCTCCATGGCCACAGATCAGATGGTACTCCTGATGTGTCTGTAAGGGCAGTGGGCCAAGCCTGAACATGCTAGATCCCACTGCAATGCCTTCCCAGCCTCAGTGATATTCAATACCATCTCTGTCAGCAACTTCTGGGTCATTGTCTGTATTTGGATGTGTTACAGGGGTAATAGTGTAATAGAGGAAATGGCAGGGGCAATGGCAACAAGGTGCCTTTGGTACTTATCATTTAAAATCCAATTAGGGAGGGCAATACATGCTGAAGGACTTATCCAAAACACAGGGCGCAGCCTGTAGAAGAAACCCCAAAATCCAATCAATACCACGTTCCCAAGCATGGGTCCCACAAGTTTCTTCCTGCCAGTGTGTAATTCTTTGTTTCTTCACCAGGGTCAGTTCTTAATGTCTCTTGTAGTCAGGAATTCCTGGACTTTGTGGTTTCAATGAAGCAAGTGTTCCTTCTTCTCTTTTCCTGAAACAGTGTGGTTTAGCATCATACAGGGGAGAGGTTACTAGCACATCACCCTGTAATGGTTTTGCTTCTTCTAGAAAAATTCAAAGCAACAGTAGGTCTGTCAGTGGACAAGGGAGAGGTTACTAGCACTTCACCTTGTCTTTTTTTCCTTTTTCCTGCTGTCCAGACGGCACAGCAGAGCTAGAAGGAGAAATAGGCTAATCATCAGTCAAAGAGTCCTCCCGAGGTGGAGGGGTCTTTTTACAGTGAAAAGCATGGGTCCAGGCAGTCAGTCCTTGGCACTTCACAGCAGTGTTGGTGGCTAACAGGACTTGGAAAGGGCCTTTCCAGCATAATGGGTGGGCCACTGCGCGGCAGCGATGATGGTGACGTCTGCCCCAGAGTCAATAACACCCTCGAACGGCTGATCGTTGAGGCAATGAATGCGTTTGGGTTGGGGTACTTACGTCCGCACACACCTGTAGCAACTCCGCCAGGGTCGAAGGACTTAGAGGACACGCTCGCAGCGGGGACCCTGCGAAACGCGCGACGGACACACTGGCCAATGATGGGAAAAGCTGCCCGGGGCGTGCCCACCGCCTGCTCGGGGATGCCCGAAAACTGCCCCGCGCCATATAACTGCTCAGCGAGATAAGCCCCCCCACCTTGTGCTGCTGCCGCAAGCGCCTCTCGCTGGTACTCGCTATCCCACACAACGTATTGCGCGGGAGACAGCACCATGCGACACATGTCTTTCCAATCTTGGGGGAGCAAGTGATAACCGTTTGACACACCTTCCAAGATCCCCCGGAGCTCGCGCAGAACCGAGTAGGGGAGAGCCTCCCAGTCCACTATCTGCCCCCCATTTCCATTATCCCGCCAAGAGACGGGGAACGCCTCGAACCCACGGCTGGATTCCTCGTCGGTCAAGAGACCGGCCTCGCGCGCTGGCTGCACCGCCGCGGCGACAGCGCCCCCCCGCCCGACCGGTGGGCAGGGGGGAGCCGCCGTGGGCGGCGGCGCAGGGGGGGTCAGCTGCAGGCAGGAGGGGGGCGGCCCATCACCTGGGGGCAAAGGGGAAACCGGCTTGAGGCCGTCGGGGCCGAACCCCTCCAGCGCCTCCTTGCAACGCTGCCAGAGCAGCAGGTGCTGAACTGGGGCACGGGGTTCACTATACAAGATGATCCCAATCCGTATCCAATCAAAAAGCTGTAAAGACCCGCAGTCAGGATACCAGGGGCACTGGCGATCTATTTCCCTTAGAAGGTCCTCAATATGAGCGACCGAGACAACGACACATGATCGTTGCCGTATAATCTTTTGTAACTCTCCTGCGTGCTCCTTCTGGGCACTGGAAAGTCCCCCCCCCATACTCACGAATCGGGGCGGCAAACGGCCGCGGGGGTGCACTCGGCATGTCCAGCCGGTGAGCAGGGGGTTATCACGTCGGGGTCACCAGCTGTGGTGACGACACAGGAAAGGAAATAGAACACCAGGTTTGTGGTAGCCAGAGAGCATTAAAAGCCTCAAGCAAAAAGCCTCCCAGGAAAACTTTTCCTGGGGTTTTTATTTCTCTCCTTACTTTGTTTACAACACTTCTTAGTGGTTACATTCCTGCGCATAGAAAAGCCAGGCAGTATACATGCACACAAGATAATGAACCCATCTCTTGAGCGCGTGAACACCAGCTGCGAGGGTACAATCAAATCAGCCAAAAGGTTTTCCCAAACACAGACGCTGGGTTGAAGGTCACTCCTGCCTCGTTGCCATGGGAGCAGTTTGCCGCGCCCATGAGCTGACGATTCGGGAGCTATACACCCCCACAAGGCAGACATCTCTCTTTGCTTTCGCTTCTCTATCCTCTGTCTCCCCCAGGAGTAAACACCTTGGACACACAGAGTGACAACAAGCTATGTGCGCGGAAGAGACAGAATGGTAATCTCTAGACAGTCATTGAGAGAGTGAGAAAAACTAGCCTATATTCAAGCAAATATAATGAATATTATAGGCTTTAATAGCTTATAAATCATATATGCACATAGTTTAAAATAACTTGCTCACCAAGTACTCAGATTATTTTGATATATATGTATATCTTCCGTCACTTCTCTCAAAACCCGCTATTTATCCTTTCGATATTTACTGTGAAGGTTCCCGAAACTGACAGAGTGAAGCCAACACAAATTTATCCTCCTCAAGATCCACTTGACCCAAGTCCATAAGACGATCACCTGCAAACTCAAATATGTGAAGCATGGATAGCGCATGAAGCAGAAAGTGGCGTGCACACTAAAACACACAGTTATACACAGAGGCGGCTCCAGGCACCAGCGCAGCAAGTGTGTACCTGGGGCAGCAAGCCACGGGGGGCGGCCTGCCGGTCGCTGTGAGGGCAGCTAGTCAGGCAGCCTTTAGTGGCAATTCGGCAGCGGGTACGCCGAAGGTGCGGGACCGGCGGATCACCTGCAGAAATGCCGCCGAATCTGCGTGACCAGCGGACTGCCCGCAGGCGTGCCGCCGAAGGCTGCCTGACTGCCGTGCTTGGGGCAGCAAAAAACACAGAGCTGCCCCTGGTTGTACGTATGTACAGATCAAAAGAAGAAAAAATCCACTAACATACAAGTATGAGCTTGGCAGGATTGCTTCACAACACTGCTGTCTCCGACCTCACTGCTGATAAAAATCGGGAAAAATGTGAGATTTATTTATGTAAATAAGTTATGAAGGCACAGTCAGAATTTCACCAATAGCAGCTGGCCAACAAAACGTTGCTTTGGGATACTGATAACAGACTTACTTGTAGAAATATAATTTTACAAGTGCAATTATTGTTTTTTCTCAGTCCTGGCCTCCCACCTGTCAATAATGAACAATTAGTGAAGGGTAAGGGTAGGATAAGGGTATTTGTATAGCCAGATGTGTATATTTTTGTCATATTTGAATGAAAATGTCTATATTTAGAGAGAATCTTATTTTTCCCATATCTCCTTTTTATATCAACCAATATTGATAAAATTAGAAATGGAATCATTTTTTTCTTTTTTAGAGGCCCTTCATATTGCGAGGCCCTAAGCTGTAGTTTAGTTATCTTATACCTTAATCTGGCACTGGGGAAAGGCAAAAAGACCAAATATGTATATGTCAGGTAAACAACTAATGGATAATATTCTACTGGTGTTTGGAGAGGGTAAAGACCAAATGGGAAGAAGGACTATTGAGGATGCTCCAAGACTATAGCTAGAAGCAGTGGGATGAAATAAGCAAAGAGAAATCTAGGCTGAATATCAGACTATGTTTCCTAACAGTGCGGAAGCACTTCTGTCAGAGTGTGGAACAGCCTCAAAAGGGAAGCTGGGAAAGACTGTTTGCTTGAGTCATTTATAACTAGTCTGGACAAGGCACTGAAGAATATGCTGTAAGGAACAATTCTGGATCTGTCCTTAGGGAGGAACTACAATGACCTAATAGTCCTTTTCCACCTTAGTTTCTCTGATCCTGTAGTTAATCCCCATATAGTACCTGTCTGATCTCCACTCAGAGTGAATGAGCTCATTTCTTTTGTAAACAAACCATTTGTTAAAGTTACATAGTAAATGGAACTTAATATTCCACCAAATGGAAGAAGTCTGAATTTTATACCGAAGTTTAAACTAGAGATTGGGTCCAAGCCAAAACCACAGCCAAATTCTGGATCTGAATCCAAACTTGGTAGCTCTGTATTGGGTGGAATTGAAATCCTGACTCTGAACATTCCTGAACCTGGGGATGAAGTACAGATATGGATCTTTGTTTGGATTCAGCTTGTAATAGGGAGAGGTTTGAGCTGAATCCAGACAAGTTTTAGTTCAAGTCCATATATAGTTTAAGATTCTGTCCTTACTGCAGGCTAAACATGGGTTAAGCAATCAAGTGTTAATCAATGCACAGCAGCCTAACCCACTGGAGTGTGACCACACTGTTGATATCAGTGCATTGCTGTCGTGTCCCATGTCCACACTGGTGCTGTATCTGTCCATGAGAAGCAATACAGTTATCTGGGCACAGATCCTGTGATTCGTAGCACCACAACTCACGGGGTAAGCACAGACTGTGCTTGTATTCACAGGGTGTTGTAGGTCAGCTTGTCTGCCCACTATGGAGATTGTGGGAGGAAATGGGCTAGGCCCAGGAAATTCATTTCCGGAGAGGGAGCCAGCTGGCATTACGTGTCAAAGGTATGGATTCTGCTCATCCTAATAACTGGGGCCAACAGCTGCTGCTCTAGAGGCAGGCAGTATTTCTTTGGCATGTCTCTGCTGCCAAAAGACAGTGGCGGGTGTTTCAGAGGCAGCTTTTTTTTTTGCCAAGAGAAGATGGAGGCAGTGGCCTGCAGTTATAAGCACATCAGCAAGACCAGATCAGGACCACGTGGACATGGAGGAGTAGACTGAGCTGATGTTGTTCTTCATAGCAGACCATCCCCTATGCTGACTGTTGCTTCTGGACGAGGCTCACAAGCACTCAGGGTGGAACCACATTGTGATGGAAACATGGCATCACATCACAGTGGGGCCCAGAACTCCCGCAGGAGGAAAGCCACATTCCTGGAGCAGTGTGAGGCACTCGCTCTGGTCCTTGAGCAGCAGAACAGCCAAAAATTGTCCAGAAGCACGTTGCTATTGCCTTGTGGAAGCTGGCAACCCCAGGCTGTTATAGATTTGTTGGCAACCCGTCTGAGGTAGGCAAATCCACAGCTGGCACTGTGGTCATGGAGGTTTCCAAGGCAATTTATACTGTGCTGGCCCCCAGGGTTGTAAAACTTGGAAATATTTTTGAAATAATTGCAGGATTTGAACAGATGAGGTTCCTGAGATGTGCAGGTGTGAGTGATGACAACATACACCCAGCCTTTGCCTGCCATTTCAAGCAAGCAAGTATATTAATAGGTAAGAATACTACTCCATAGTTATGAAGGTCCTTGTGGACCACCATGGCATATTCATGGCCACCTATATCAGATGCTCTGTCTGGGTTCGTAATACCAGGGTATTCAGGTCTGGCCTCTTTCAGTATAGGCAAGCTGGTACATTGTTCCTCCTAATGATAGTCATCAATGGGGTGTCCTTGACCACTGTGACTGTAGGTAACCCCATCCAACCTGCTGCTGCCCTCTGGTGGTTGAAGCTTTTCCTGACTTGGGCCCCCTGGACAAGCAGGAGGTGAACTACACACTGAGCAGGGGTGTCATTTCCAGTGTGGCGGAACGTGCCTGAGGCTGACTGGCACTGCTTACGGACTTATTTGTACTATAGTGTGTTTAACACCATACCTTTGACTGGGGCATGTTGGGTGCTTCACCATATATGTGAGGACAAGGGGGAGTGCTGTGGGATGGAATGGATTGACGATGATATGTTGAGGTCTACTTACAGACAACCACCAAGTGCACCTCATACTGGCACAGGGTCTGTTAAAGCAAAGGCTGTAAGGGATGCCTTGTGTGCCTGCATTCTTGAGCTGCATGAAAAGTAAACGAGGGCTGATTAATGGGGTTGTCTGGCACATTAAGGCTGTTGCCTTGAAATCAAATGTAGTCTCTATGCATGAATTAAAGAAATAAATATTCCCTTCTCTAACTTTATTGAAACTAAAAGTGTGGGCAGACCAGCTAGCCTAACATGGTTCAAAGGTGTGCAAAAAACTCCAAACAAGTACAAAACATTGATTTGTGACAAGGTTTTTGGTGTATCTGATCTCCTTCCCCTGCACTGGAGCAGGCATAGAGTGCAACAGATACTGCCGTTCCATGGCTCATTGACTGGGTCCCTCAGGCATTGTTGTCTATACTGCAGTGGTTCTCAAACTAGGGCCGCCACTTGTTCAGGGAAAGCCCCTGGTGGGCCGGGCCGGTTTGTTTACCTGCTGCGTCCCCAGGTTTGGCCAATTGCTGCTCCCACTAGCTGCGGTTCGCCGCTCCAGGCCAATGGGGGCTGCAGAAAGCGGCGCAGGCCGAGGGACATGCTGGCCGCCCTTCCTGCAGCCCCCATTGGCCTGGAGCGGCGAACTGCGGCCGAACCTGCGGACGCGGCAGGTAAACAAACTGGCCCGGCCCGCCAGGGGCTTTCCCTGAACAAGCGGCGGCCCTAGTTTGAGAACCACTGGTCTATAGGTTGCAGGATACAGTAATGTCAAGGTGAAGCTATGGGTTTGGGCACTGGTGGCATGGAGGTTTGCTGGGACTGTCTCATGAGCCTGAACAGTCTTTCAAACGTGTCTCTTTGAAATGCCATATTTCACTCCTTAATCTCCTAGTCATGGGGGAGAAATTCTGCCAGCAGCTTCTTAGGCTCCCTGTCTTCCTTTCTTCACTTCTTCAACTTCACACTATCCTTCTTTCTCTCTTCCTCCTGTTTCCTCCTTTACAGTGTGTGGATCAGTCCTTATGCACCTCCACGAACAGGTAATCCTGGTCGTTCATTGCTTTGACCTCAAATTCCAAAGCCTTTCACTGGCCATCAGTGGTCTCCTTACTGTCCTCCCCTCCCTCAATGAGTCTTCTGCTGTGGCAGAGGGTCCTGACTGACACAGGGGGAAAAGGTTCTAAAATCTCAAACTTTTTCTCAGTGTATGCAGCTGCAAATAAAAAGTATCAACTTTTAGCTCTAAAGAATGCAGTTCCTTTTATTGATTCTCCCACCCAGCAAAATTCTGCCTGGTGTGAAGCTTTGTAAAGGGCTGTTCCCAGGAAAAAGAAATTGTGAGTTAATTTTACATTCCAACTCTCCCAAAAGCGGGCATAGGGGAGTCCAGGTCCTGGGAGACAAGCAGCATTGGCAAGTATGTCAAAACCTTTTCAGGCTGCTGCTTACAAGACGTGGTCCTGCTTGAGATTCCAGAATGGAAAAGGGAGCAGTTTTAAGCCTTGGGAAGGAGCCTTTCCAGCTCTGCAAGGACAAATCTTTCTGCGTTCTGTGACAGATGAACTGATAAATAACTGGAAAGGATTTGTCCATTACAAGGGAAGCAGAGGGGGGGTTTGCCTTATGAAGGAATCTCAGAGACTGCCTGGAATTTTTACTGAGCAAAAAATTCTATTTGATTACTCTCCAGGAATGGAACACATCAGATCAGCAATAAAACAGCTTCTGCGCTACTGAGAGGGTGCTTTAACGTGCTGGGGTATTTTGTTGCTAGTGCCTTTAAGGACTGTGTTATGCCAAGTTACATTTTGCTTGGACTGTGGCCACAATGCTTTTTACTTTTCTATTAATAAAATGCTATCACATGAAGCCACTGTAACCTGTTGGTTTGCAGAGGGGGTTTTCTCTGCTTGTCTGCCATTTTGAGTAGCGTAGTTGGAATTGGAGTGAATGCAGAACGGCAGTGGTGGTGGACAAGTGTAATGGCACTGCATCTGCCCACAACTAAAGCAGCAGCCAGAATTATAGGCTAAAACCCATCCAAATATTTCATAATATACTTCAAAACAATAGGAAGAAAGGCCCCAGCTGCGATGCTCCCCTGGTGTTTCTCTGTGGGGTTTATTCACTCTGGTGTTCTTCCTGGTCCAGACCAAGGAAGACATCCTGTAATTTGGAGGCTGTGGTCCTCTCCCTTTCTGGGTCGGTTGTCCGAGTGGCTGAGGAGGTGTCCATGTCCTCATGGGCATCAACAAAGTTTGAAACCCACACGACGAAATGGGGCTCCGTGCTCAGCATGCCTCTCAGAACATGGTCCAGCTCATTGTAGAGCAGGGAACTTGTTGGGCAGCGCTGGATTTGGAATTATCCTTCCAATACTTCTCCTCGAGCCCCTTCATCCTCTCCCTGTATTGCTGTCCGGTCTGCTTGATCCAAGAGATAACTTTGTTCCTCTTTGAGCACCTCAAGTCATGGTCTTTGCCAAAGATGCACCAAGATACTGATGTCAGCTTCTGACCGGGTGGCTGTAATATTGGGCATTCTTCTGCTGTATTGAACACGGGAAATGAATGAGGCTGAATCTGGAGAAAGAGCAAGCAGTGTGGGATCAAGGATGCTGAGCAGAGGCACTTGAAGAGCCAGGGTCAGACCACAGGTAGATGGCATGATAGTACACCAGATTGGATGTCCAGGGGTCTTGTGAGAAGGAATCTAGAGAACCATCATCTACTAATTGTTGAGACTGGGTGTGGCTGCATGTTTTCACTAAAGTTACTTTAGATACACAGGATAATTTAACTCAGGGTCTGCCCTATACCTCAGGGCATGGTGGCTGCCTCACCAAGTGGCACAGACAGAGGTATGGGATGTGTGCGCATAGAGCATGTTATGGGGAAATCCTGTGGTTGAATGCAAGGTAAATCCACAGCGAAGACAAAGGCTTAATCGTAGCCTCCAATCACTATGAGGTGAAAGATGTTTGTTTTAAAGGCTGCAGAACAGACTGACTTAGGGATAGTGGAAGTAGTGTGCACATGTCCCAGGCAGAATTTGCCTCTTATATGCGGATACTGAAATCCAGTAGTATCTCTTGGGTCTACAGCTGACAACAAAAGCCAATAAATAAATAAATAATCCCCATGCACGTTCTGGGCTCTAAACTGTCCTAGATCTCCTTATCGGTGGGTCATAGGGCAGGGAAATTTTAAAGATGGGGATGTTACCAGGCCATGCTCAACAACCACAAAATTACTAATGATTATTATGGGTTTTTATATTACTTTGTATGAAAGTAGTACTCAGAGTCCTGACCCTATTTGATTACCTGACTGCCAACACTGTCCAGAACCCCTGCGGGGAGAGATAGTGAACTGAAACCACACAAGGCTGTTTGCACATAAAGTCATTGCCTTATGATCAGTGTCTCTCTCTCCAAATCCCCACGCCGAGGCTCAGAAAAATCAGCCACTGCACCCCACCCCCGCCAGCTGGACCCTCCCCTTCGCCTCTCGGGTGCTCCCACCATCAGTACAGCTTGACCCCCTTAGCCCATAAGCCCCTACACCCACCCCTTCCCAGAAGCCTCAGCTCTCAAGGGAGCCCCACCTCCCCTCCCAAAGAAGCTCCCACCTCCCCCCACCATACTGGTGAGCCTCAGGTCCATCTGTCCTGCTTCCTGGTCCTCGGTGCCAAGAGAAGCAGGAGCAGTTTAGCTGCATTTTTGGCATGCCGAGGGACAAGAACACAGAGCAGGACACAAGTGTCATGCCATGCCAACAGCACACCCAGCCATGTGATACCGTGCAAGGTATTTACAAAATTGTGTGGCAGCTGGCACTGCTGGGTGTGCACACAACTTACAATTGGGAGGAGGGGGAGAGCGGCACATTTTCACTGGCAACCAGCAATGCAGTAAAAAACAGACAAACCAGCCAGGTGGCAACCACAGCTGACCTTTTGTGACAAGGCATGGTGGTCCTTTAAGATGGATTCCAGCTCTAGCAGTGTCCTTTCCCTGCTTCCAGCCCAGAGGAGGCAGGTGGAAATTATAGGCCTGTACAGTGAGGCATGCTGAGAAGTGTGTGGGGGGGGGGGGGGGGGGGGGGAGCAGATTATATAGCTAGCTTCCCTCTCTCCGAAGGGGAGAGGATGTGGAAAGCGCAGACACGCTCGATCTTCCCACTGAAATGACACGGTGGGAGCTAGAAGAAGCGCTGAAGCCTCATGAAGGAGGTAAATGCTGGGACGGTAGCTCTGACATAGCCTTAGGAGGAAGCTGTTTAGATTTACTGGCTTTGTGGAACTTTTGTTGTGTGGGGGGGCGGAATCTGGTATTAGGAGCCCAGAGTGGGAGAAAAAGTTGGAACAAGGTAGAGGAAACAGCCTTGGGCAAAGGAGCAGTGTGGGCTGGAGGCCCAGAGTGAGCATCTACTTGCTTCTTAGGAAACGGAGCCCATACCACGCCCAAGTGGGAGCTGAATGCAACCCCCTGGTGAGAAGCTTGAAACCCAGGTGAAGACTGACTTGGATTGCTATGTTTGATGTTGGCTCTTATTAGCCAGATAGAGGTGGAATTTTGGGTTAGCTGGGCAGCTAACTTAACATTTTGCTGAGGACAACTGAGGAAGTGGGCATGTTACTATGTTAACAAGTAAGAGTCCTTCACGCCATAGTTGTCCTGCACAGCCACTGAAGAGAACAAAGTTAAGCCCATTTAATAGTGTAAGAGAAATGGTATTAAGCCCCAGCAGTCTGTGAAGTGGAATCAGATGCATCTTGGCTCCCAAAGACATTAACAAAAGTACAGGATCTGAACAACGTGATCTTCATCAAACAAAAGTCCCCAGAAGCATCCTATCCCCTTATGCACACACATAAATGACGATATAGCCGGTCTAGCTCCGTCAGTAGAGCCTGGTGGTGGACTCTTGTGCTGTGTATACTGAACTTTAGTTTGAAGCTGTAGTGCAATGTGACTTTCCTGTCTGCAGGAGTTGGGAATCAGTGATGCTTTGCCATTGTCCTTTTCTATTATGCTCATTTGTATGCGATACCAATAGCTTTAGAAATATTCTTTAGCTTAATTTTCCCATGACTTCTATTTGAGTCCTTGATTCAGAAAGGTATTTAAAGTTAGGCGTGTACTTAGGCAGACCTTGCTGAGCTGGGCCCTTACTGTACATGTGTAGCTTTGCAGATGGTTAATCTTATAATCCATATGCGCATGAGGGGAGGAATAGCTTGGTGGTTTGAGCATTGGCCTGCTAAACCCAGGGTTTTGAGTTCAATCCTTGAGGGGGCCATTTAGGGACCTAGGGCAAAAATCTGTCTGGGGATTGATCCTGCTTTGAGCAGGGGGTTGGACTAGATGACCTCCTGAGGTCCTTTCCAACCCTGATATTCTATGAAAATG
Source organism: Terrapene triunguis (assembly GCF_002925995.2). Classification (NCBI taxonomy): domain Eukaryota; kingdom Metazoa; phylum Chordata; order Testudines; family Emydidae; genus Terrapene; species Terrapene triunguis. The sequence continues at coordinate 2,467,030 of NW_020664471.1, read as the reverse complement.
ATGCATCCAAACACCTCTCTGAGATTTCAGATCAGGATCTGAATTCTCTACTTGGAGCACACCTCTACTTTATAATAATACTACTGCTAACCAACCAGGATATTAAATGGCATCAAAGTGTGGCCATGAGCTAAAGATTTTGTCAGTCAGGTTTAAACTTTGCATTTTCAAATCCAAAGCTTTGCATAGTGCAGAAATTCTAGGGTAAATGTAAATAGCATTCATCTGGAGGATTAGCTGTCTCTTGTCCAGAAATGCCACACCTTGTAATTAAAGAAGAGGCTGTTAGTATGTGACATAGGAATGTGTAGGGTGTGGGCCATCTCGGATTTACAGGCTATAGCATTTATGAAAGAGGCTAAACCCTGTTTAGAGTTACAAAGGTGGTAAAAACCTTTGTTTAAATATAACATTGCTTTGAAAATCTGGCAAACCTCTGGTGGGAGAATGTGGTTGCAAGTAAGTTCTTGCTAGAGAAAAAACTCCAGGAGAAATGCAGTAGTATTACTCCAATAGCTGCTGAGCTGATCATTTCTCTTTGTGTGCAGTAACAAGATAACACTGTGCAGGTTGCACATAAATATATATATATATATATATGTTGGTTACAGGGAGTTACAAAGTTAGGCTGCATGTTGTAGATCAACTTCATAATTATCCCTTTGATCCAAAAAGCCTGAGTGAACTTTAGTGCCAAAATAAATGCAACAAGAGCACTTCAGTTTGTGTTTAAAAAAAATCTGATGAAAACTGAGCATAAACACGGGGCTCAGGAAGTCACTTCGGTAGTGCTCTTCTTCTCCATTGAGTGATTAGACACTGAGATACTTACCGCCTTTCAGAATAATGTTATTTACATTTGTCAGCTCACACCTAAACATTCATGTTATAAGGGGAATCCCTGTAGATTAATTCAGTGTATTTTTTGACTAAACATCTGGCTCAATAAAAAATATGAGTTAACCAGAAAAGGTATAGTGGATTAAAACTCAAGGAACATTCTTTCTGTGCTAGGCAGAACTGCTAGTGGTTGCTATGCGTGAAAAATATCATTCGTCCATATGCAAGTTCCAGTGGAGAGTCAGCCTCCAGATTCACACTGTCCTGCACAATACTCATGGTTCCTCAAATGGGGAGGAAGAGGTGGGGGTGGGGGTGTTATGGTGTGCCTGAATTGGCAAAAGTGCAGAACTGTATTAGATATGCTATTAGGGCGTGCGAAAACAAGGAGAGACATATATTTGCTAATCCACAAACTCTGGTAACTTGCAACGGGTCTCACCGTTGTGAGTGCAAATTATAGAGGTTTTATTGCATGAGGATCTGAATGACTACACTGTCTCTGTGCACTCGTTTGCACTGATGTAAGGTATTGATTCTAAAAGAACCACAAAAATCCCCTCCTCTGAAAATGACCAGATTTTCAATGGAATAAAACAAGAAGAGGAGTTTACCATAGTATTGTGAGTGAAGGGTGTGGCAGTTGATTCACAATTTTGAAGTCCTGAAGGGACCATTATGATGATCCAGCCTGACCTCAGTTGGGTGGTGTTTTCCTTCCATGCTATTATTGGTTGTGGCATCACAGAAATACTGTTTTGGGGCCAGATTGCTCACCTATGTAGCAGCTGGGCACAAAAGGTCGGGGATGCCGCAAGAAATCTCTTCCTCTTGACTGCAGCCAGCCACAATCACAGTCCACACACTCTCTGAGAAAACACAGGGACTGCTCCCCCAGTAAAATTCCGCAGCAGAGCACCCTCCAAAGGGAGGCAAATGGGATGGAAGGGGCAGTGCCAGTGACCCAACCCTATTCACAGTGGTTCAGTGCAGGCTTAGTGTACAAGGGGTAGGATGCTTCACTATCTGAAGGGCACAGCAGCAGGCGTCCCCTCCCCCCCCCCCGAATGGCAGGGAACTCCAGGGCTCTCTGTACACCTCCTTACTAGCAAGCAGGCTCAGTGCCTCCGTGAGTAAGCTGTTGTCTAAATTCCAGCTGTGTACATGTGAATAGTCTTTAGCTAGGTGTTTCAGGGTGTCTGTAATTGATTTCTGCATGCATTTGCAAAATCTGCAAAAACTTGTCCACAAGCTGGTTTGACTCTGACACACAATTCTTTGTGTGTTTTAGTTTGCATCAGATGCAGCCTGATTCTTGTATAAAAATTCCATGGGAAAATCCAGGAACGCCTGCATAGCTGATTTGGTATGGCACTGGCTTTAATTGTTTTCAGACTTCAGTTACGAAGGCCAAGAAACTAAAACCCAAATAATGTTTTATTTCTATCCCTTTGCAAACGGAGTCTCTGTGGAATGCATGACTGCAGCATTCAACCCTGTACGTAGAAAAGCATTTAAAATGTCCTACAGATGCCTGCTCAGTAGCCTCCATATATTTATTGGGCCAGACTCTTCTTTCATGCTCATGCAATTCCACTGGAGTTGGCTGGATAGCAAGGGCCAATGTCTGACTAGAATTTGGACCTTTGGCTCAATACCCCACCACCCAATCCAATATGTGTTTGATTATGAACTGGAAACTATATTTGAAATAACTAATGAAAATGGACCAAATTCTCTTGAACGACACTGGTACAACTTTCTGTCTTCAATGGAACTGAATGCCTCAAGGGGTTGGTAAGAAGATAGGAGTCCTTTGCTAGCCTGGATCTGCTCTAGGATGGAAGAGACTGAAAGTCATGGGTACCTGAAGATCCTGTGTGTAATAAGTTGGTGGTCTCAGTCCACCTCAGTTGGCAGTACCAGTGCCAGATCTATGTTTTGTTATTTGAAACAACGTATGACCAAATCTTGAATTGAAACTATAACTCAATTTGTGGCTACACAGACCACTTGAGTTTCATTCTGAGCAGAATTTTATGTGAGCCGAATCTGTTCTGTAGACATATTCCTCAATGATTTGTCATATATATTTTGACCCAAACTATCAGGTTTCACTAGTATAATCTTCTGGCTTCAGGTGAGTTATGCCAGTCTAACTGAGAGAGGGCTTGACCCTGTGTATACAAGCTATTCCAGAATCAATCTCAATGTTTTTTTAAGTCTTACAGCTCCAAATTGTTTAAGCCTTAGTTTAGCAATATCTCTTTGCTGAAGTCAATGTGAGTCTTGCTCAATTAAGGAAAATGGCATTTGGCCCAAAGAGTATTAAATGTATATTTGCATTAAAGAAGCCTTAGAGCCACTTGTCAAGATACTGCATTGGTAGGGCAGGACAAATTGCAGACAGTCAGTGATCTTTACTTTTCCCCGTTGTAATCACAAAAAGAAGGTGCAATTAAATTAGGGGGAGTCATTTTTGGCTGGCTTCTTGTGGTTTTCATTTTGTAAATCTTCTGTGTAGCCCAGCTAATCTGAAAATGGCAGGAAACTCCATTCTAGTTATTAAGAGACACTCAACATCTGCGGTCTAGCAGTACTGGCCAACTGTACATTTGGGACCCAACAGTCTAGGTACTGGTAAAACTGGTATTGTCTAAGCCTAATATATTCATTTACCAGTTGATGGTGTTGTAAGCATGTCAACAGAGCAGCTCTCAAACATGGCATATTTTAAAACGAGAATTAGAGCACTAATCAAATGCTCAATTTTTGCTTTGCTGACCTACTTAATTAAAAGAGAGTCTAAAAATGGAAGGGCTGTTTAGTTTAACATGAAGACAGAGTTGGTTTTTTTCCCAACATCTGTGTCCAGAAAAGAAGAAAAATCCTGTTTTGACTGGCCTTCCTCCATCAGTCATTTTTTTTATTTCTTGTCTAAAGCAAAGTAAGTTACATAAACATTCCACCTCTTTCCATAAATTGGCTGCAGTTTCTGAACAATAGAGTTACTGTGAAAAGGAAAAAAAACCAACCACAGACACACCCCGCAACTGTTGGTCACACAGCCAAAGAGAACTAAAGACACATTCTTTGAAAGTACCAAAAAGGAAATCCATGGTCTTAAGGCAAGACCTTTTATGTTATGTTTGGAAGTGTTCCTCGTTTCCCCCCCCCCCCGGCTTCTTTTTTAGCTTTCTTAATGCAACATGCTTGAGAAAGCAAAAGGGTTCCAGACAGAACTTTTTATTCTTTCTTAACGTGTTGATAATATTTGTCAGTACTCACTAAATGGTGAGTGGATAGTGCAGAAAATTGAATACTAGCACCTCAAAAAGGGGAAAAAACATGCACAATGTACTTACATCACACTAGTAAGGCTTCTGAGGCTTTCCTAGTCAAAAATATTTCACAGCTAAAAATAGATATGTTAAGACATAAACGTCTGTTTTAATACTGGCCAGGTTGAGTTCTAGACTTGATAATCCTGGGACTACCATGGTGCCCTTCACTCAAGCACCTCAAAGTGCTTTACAAATGGAAATTCAGACTGATCACTACCCAGTGAGGTAGGGAATTATTGTTGTTATTGCAAATTTACAGCTGGGGAAATTGAGGCATAGAGAAACTAAGTGACTTGCCCATTGTCACACAGCAAGGAAGAGGCAGAGCAAGGAATACTACCCAATCATCCTGATTTATGGTCCTTTTCTGCATCTACTAGCCCACACCGACTGTCAGATAAAATACACTGTTATTTGCCAGTGACTGATGACATTCCTAGTTGGAGACTGTAGGGCTGCAATACCGATGAGAATAAAACTACCATTGCTTTCATTGGGAGCCTGTTTGTTTGTTTTTTTTTTTTTTTTACAAATGTGCAAAACAATCACAATAATTGTGCATATAAATGACCAGTTAGATGTCTGTCTGGTCTCTTGTCTCTTTGTACGCACAGCTATCACAACTGCATATGCAATCACAGTAACTGTGTGCAATTCTAAAATTGCTGCCCTATGTATATTCAGAATGGAGGTAGAAGGCTTGTCTTTAAGGCAACAATTACCTTAAGTTACTCTACTCCAGCTAGCCTAACTCATGTAAAAGCAGCCACACTGCAAAACAATGCAAGCAGCATAGAGTAAATGGATCAGCATCTGATGAGTTGTCCTAACTCAAGCTGTAACCTTTAGCTGCATTCTCACAGCATTATTAACTTGAGTATCAGAAGTACTCAAGCTTCAACCCATGCCCTGACATTCAAAATTCAGCTCATAACCCTTGATGGCCAAGACCACTCAACGTGAGCTAGAGATTTTGCTAGACGGTGGTTAGGCTAGGGGCAACATTCCCATTCTACCTTGAGCTAATCATGCTGTGAAGACAAGCCATGTGTGGTGTAAATGATTAGACTAATTATATATTTTACCCTGAAAGGGAGCTGTATTGAACAAATGTTAAATTAATTAGGAAATTTATCAAGATTATTGATCTACTGGCAAGTCACCAGTGGAAAAATCCAAATGATGAAAACGACAAATCAAGAAAAAATTCTGAAAAATTAGATTTGTTGAATTTTAGTAAATTAGATTCTATAGATGTATTTTGCAGATTTAATCTATAATAATTTCCTATATGTTATTTGTAGTACAGTAGCACCCACAAGTCTCTGCTAGGGTCGAGGCCCCATTATGACAAATGCTGTACGAACACTCCGGAAGACACAATCCCTGACCCAAAGAGTTTACAACCCTCACTTTAAGATGAAACACAACAAGTGAGGGGCAGGAGGAAACATTAAATTCAGATAAATGTTATTAAAACCAAGATATACATGAACTAAGCCAAGTTTTTGTACTCTACTGTGACTTTCGGGTGCAGTAAGCAGCACACAGACTGAAAAGGTTAATTTTTTTTCTTCTGCCTGCCAAACTGTTTCTCTGTTTCACCCGCGGTGTCCAACTTTTCAATCCCTGAGTCAGTGTCTGAAGTCAAAACAACCAGCTGGGCCTCACAGAACCTCTTACTGTGGGAAAGCTCTGCTCAAAATGGCTGCATTGTTTCTCTGTAATCTTATACTTAGTGTTTAATATCCTTAGCAAGTCACAGAATTCTCAGGGTTGTGTTTTGGCCCTTTACCCTTGGGAAATCATGGGCTAAACAGTGTTAAGTTTTAGCTGTAATGTTATAAGGGCAAATGTCAAAGGAGTAAATGAACTGTTCACTGCACACATTAATGTATTTGTAAATAGATCCTTTTTTTACTTAAATACATTTGTATTACAAATTTGAGCATCTACTTTTAATTTCTTGACAGATGAGTCACTTAAAACAGAATCCCACTCCCTATTAATATGAAAGACAAGATGCTGGAAGTACAGTATCCATCATAAAGAATATGACACAGTAACATCTACTAATCCAGCATATTTTGTCCTTTGATATTCAAATTGCCTCACAAAATTACTCATGGACATGGTATTCAGTCTCTATTACATTATAAAGATCCGTATATAGGCAAAAAAGAAATGTGACTAAGTAAAAACAGGAGTACAGGGAATAGGAAGAAACTGAGATTAAGAGCTTTCATATTTGTTTATCCATTTAGCTGAAGTCAATGGGAGTTTTGTCCCGAGGAAGGACTGTAAGATTGGACTCTCTGAAAATATTGCTAGAGATAGAAAAAATGTAAGTTGCCGATGAGACTTTCAAATCATCAAAAATACAAAGGAACCAGGCTGTCAAAAGTTGAGCAATTAGAAAATGTGGGACCTCAATCAAAGCTGGGCTTGAGGTCTGGAGGCTCCAGGAGCACAGACAGCATTTCAGCTGACTCAGTTTCCCTAACCCTAAAGAGCCACAAGAATGCAGGGCCAAATTGTTCCTGGCTCTTGGGTGGGTGTGGGAGGGCTCAAGGAATCTTCCCACAGCTTGCACAGCCTGCATAAGGACCAGGAACAACGGCAGGCCTGGTATTCAGGGAAGTGCAGGGACTTACCCTCCACACTCCCCAGGGGCAGCCATGGCCCTTGCCATTTGCCACTCCACAGTAGTCCGTGGAGGGACCAGCACATTAGCAGGAGTATGCTCCACACCCTGAAGGAGTCCAGCGCAGGGTTTGCTCCTTGTGCATGCCAGGGAACTCGGGAAGGAATTCTGCAACAAGTAGAATGCTTGCCCACTATATCACTAGGGTAGTGTGGAGCCCACACTGCCCCCAGTACAGCACTTTGCTTTAAAGACACAATCAGTCCTTAGAGAGCTTTGGGCCTAATTCTACAGTCCTTGCACTGCCCAAATTTCCATGAATTTTAGTGGGAATTTTAGGTGTTCATGGAGTGCTGGATAGAATTTCTGCACCAAGAATTTGAGGATAGTCATGTTAGGGCATATAATTTACCAGAGTGATTTCTATTTAGTGCAGAGCTAGGAGCTGGAAGCCAGAAAATACTGAGTTTTGTGATAAAATTTTACTATCAGGCAGACATTGGAGGCCATATTTTCAAATGAGTTGTGTGCTGTTGCCCACGTTAATTTGCATGCACTTACTGCATAAATACCCTGTGTGTGCATGTGTGTGTGTCTGACAGAGGTCATTATTACTTCGTGGGAGGAAGCAGCCTTAAGAAGCAGAATGATGCTAAGACTGAAGCCTACCCTGTTTTAAACCCTGAGGCTGGAGTTGGATTGGCTGGAACTTTCCGCAGTAAGGTGTCTGTTTTAGTGGGCTGTCCTAATGTCCTACTGTGGCCATCTCTGCAGGGTTTCCTATGACAAGGCATTGCGGAAGGAGGTGGTGGACACTCTAGTATTAAAATCCAGAATGAGGAAAGGCTGAGGAGGAAAAGCTTCAGGGAAAACCTTGTGGGTGCAGGAAGGATAAGGATTGAGAAGAGAGAGAGCCTTGCAACACCCCACAGCTGCCGGCTTCTGTTCTGTATCTGCTTGTATCTCACTCTATGCTTGTATGATCTGTGACTCACTTTATACAGAAGGCCTGCAATCTTTAGGTAGAAATCAGTTTGACTATGGGTGAAATGAACACCTTTTAGTTTGTACCAAACTATCCATCTCTCTATTCCATTTGTGGGGGTAATCTTGAGATACCAGGTGACTGGGTATCAGTGTATGTGCAAATCAGGTAGCTAAGCAACTGGCATTGTGTGGTGTGTGTGTGTGTGTAAATTAAGTGTGTATAACTGCTGCTATTAACTGTAGAAGAACTGGTCTTTTTTATGAATTTTTCTCAAATAAAAGGTCTCTCTCTTTTTTTAAAGAACATTAAATATACATTCAAGTGTTTATTACTTAGGCTGCATGAAATAATCCATGTAGATTGCATGTTCCTATGCCATTCATTTTTGCATGATTCCCTCCCCCTTGTCTGTGAATGCCCATTGTAAAGCATGTGTGTGTAGGCTTAGCCCCAAGAGGAGCAATTTGATCCTTAGAATTGTGGTTGCAGTAGCTTAATCATAAAGACCAGTTACTGTAACAATTGCTAAAGCCTTCCCCAGTTATTTGCTCAGGCACTATGTATGTAACACACAGACACGTTCTGTTTATTACCCAATACTCTGTCAGACAAAGCACAATTTTTACGCAACTGAGAAATTAAACAGATTAGGTCTATAGTTTTAAATGAAATGGGGAGAAACAAAGAGAGAAACAAAATGAGGACAGACATGAAAATATGTATAAAATGGCCAAGGGGCTGTAACTTCACTAAACTGAATTTAACAAGACAATAGACCCTGGCAGTGATTTTTAAATAGGGGGAAATGAAAGTAGTTTTTCCAGTTTCCCCTGTTCTTAGTACAGTACTTCAATAATCCTGAGTGTTCTAACTCTCCAAACGCAAGCAGGCCCACCTAATAACAAGGTGTGGTAGGCTTGTAAAATCCTAAGGCCTAAACAGGCCATCATTACCACATAAACTACTGCGAAAGACAATCTCTTCAACCTGTCATATTTGTACAATATGCTCAAGGGCATATCCCAAAGAAGTGGAGGGTGGTTGAGTATCCCATGCATCCACAATGTTGTGCAAGGCCCTTGGTAGTTCCTAGGGAAGGGGAAGGCTATTGCCATTATGCCAGAAATTGACAGGCTGGTCAGCAGGGGCAGCTCCAGGCACCAGCGCAGCAAGCGCATGCCTGGGGCGGCAAGCCGAGGGGGGCGGCCTGCCGGCCACCATGAGGACAGCGGTCAGGCTGCCTTCGGTGGCATGCCTGTGGGAGGTCCGCCGGTCCTGCGGCTTCTGCGGCAATTCGGCGGCGGGTACGCCGAAGGCGCAGGACCAGCGGACCTCCCGCAGGCATGCCGCCAAATCCGCGTTACCAGCAGACCTCCCGCAGGCATGCTGCCAAAGACTGCCTCACTGCCATGCTTCGGGCGGCAAAATACATAGAACCGCCCCTGCTTGTCAGAAGCCATTTCCCCATGTAAGTGGTGGCTTTGGCAGTCTATTTTTCTGTTGTTGGTTGTCCTGTGTTTCATTCTCTCTTTGTTCCTACTCCGCCCCAAGTTTTTCCTGCAAATGTTAACCTACATTCTACCAATTACTTCAAAATAATACACCATGTCACACAGTAGCTGCCTGGTATTCAGCAAAGTTCCAAAAAGCTACTATGAACCAGGTCATGATGTGAGATACTTATCACAAGCCATTTTATAAATCAATCCAAGCGATGTGTCACAAAAGTTTGACATGATACCCATATCTGGCCCCCTCTGATTCTGCAATATCCTTTCTGAGATGGAGTCTTGTCACCTGTCTCTGAACTCCCTCCAATTGTACTGCAAAGCTTCTTGCACTTTAGGGTTGCCAATTTTGGTTGGACGTATTCCTGGAGGTTTCATCACATGACATAATCTTTAATTAAAGATTAATCTTTAATTCCTGGAGACTCCAGAACAATCCTGGAGGGTTGGCAACCCAATTGTATTTTCGTCACTAGTGCTGGCTATCAGCGACAGTCTGGTGGACAAGATGAAATCCAGATCTGGTCCAGTATGTTAAGTCCCTATATTCCTCTGTCACAAATTAAGTTAACAGAGTAGGGTGCAGGCAGTTTGTGGCATATGGTGATGTCTATAAGACTTGGACATTAACTCACTGCATTGACAGTCTCTGGAAAACAGTACAAATAGTTACTAAGAGTCTGAAGAGTTCCTGTATGCTCCTGATGATTTCTCCATAGCAAAAATGCAGAAGTCATGTGTTTATTTAATTAGATGAGTCTGAGGAAATTCAAGATGCTTTACTGAAAGGTATTCTGAAAAACTGCATCCACTTCATACTGCTCAGTTTAGCTCTTTATTTGCTCTCCAGAGCTTATCAGGAGACTACTGAGCCATCCTGAAGTTCAGTGCTACTAAAGCTTTTGTAGGAACAAAATTTTCAAGATGAACAGTCTGGAAGATTTATGTCCACTTCCTTTTCAAGGAAACTATTTGGCAAAGATAGACTTCAAGATTACTTTTCTACAAAAAAGTACTCAAGAAATCCATGGGAATTAACTCTACCCAGACATAGTGGGATTGGGCTGCATCTGAATGCCTGACTCTCTAGATATCACATTTGCTGCATCACACAGATTTGTTCATTACTCATGCTTTTGCTCAGATCACTAGGTCATAGTTACAGGGTTAGTGGCATCTCTGACTCCTCTCGGGTTTGAGTGCATCCCCTTGGTCTCCGGCCTCAAGCCTTTACCTCTCCTGGGGTGGAATTACACAATTCTCCCACTTCTGACTCATTCCTGGGTTCTGGGCTACAGTCCCCCGTGATCAACCATGCTTATCCAAGCAGGTCTGAATGTGTTTGGCACCTGCAGTCCTGCCCTTTGGGAGTTTGTGACCTGTGGTAAATAGTGACCAGACAGCCTTTGCCAACCAAAATATTGTTTAATCTTAACAGTAGGAACAAATCATAACATAAGAGAAATTACTGTTAAAACAACAAAGTCTACACACATGACTGTTTTACCTAAGCCATTCCATCCTGTGAAAGGCATCCTAGGAAGGCCCAGTTTCTTCAGACCCTCCAACAGGGGGTTGTGTGTTTCAGTCTGTTTCCCCAAACAGATCCCAAACAACTACTCCCTCCCTAGGAAGAGTCACTCGTATCCAGCCAGAAGCCCTCTGTCTCCTTTTCTTGGGCCTTCTGGCCCTGCTGCCCAAAACAGCTCAGCAGCATGTCAGAGGTAGATTTCAAATGGCTCTTGAATTGTCCATTAAGTGTTGGTAGATGGGTAGCTATCTGAAGCCATGTACTGTTTCCTGCCTACCTGCAGTCAGCTTCTTCTTGCATTTACCCCATGGATTCAATAAACTCCCTTAGAACAAGCAAACATACAGTATTCATAAACGATCAGAAAACAGCTCCAGGTCCATCACACACTATTCAACGTATACAAATCTTTGGAAAATGGCAGTGTTCTGTATGAAATCAACACACACCCAGAATATTTGTCATTTCCTGAGTGTGGAAGTGATCATTTTTGGTTTGGAGAGACAAGATCGGTAATATCTGTTAGTGCACCAAATTCTGTTGGTGAAAGAGACTAGCTTTCCAGCTATGCAGAGCTCTTCTTTAGGTCTGTGAAGCTCAAAAGCTCATCTCTTTCACCAACAGAAGATATTACCTCATTACCTCATCCACTTTGTTTCGCTAATATCCTGGGACCAACACAACTACAACAGCACTGCAAACATTTTTAGTTTGTCATTCACCTCCCTCCCAAGCCCTCCAAAAAGCAAACAAATGCCATAATTTAAAGCACCACCAATGGCAGAAGTCTGGAAGGCTTTTAAATGATATTTATACTTGTTTTGTATAAAATAAAACTTTATTTTGTAACTTTTCTTGGGAGCTTATTTTCATAAACTTGCAATTGTCTTTTATATTCAAGGGGAAAAGAAAACCCACCAAGGACTAGAATTCACTCAAATATTTGAGTATAACTGGCAAAAGTAGAACTAAAGTCTGTGCAAGTAACTTTTCCCCCCCAAGAGAGCTCCATCAGTCACTGCCAATTAAATAAGTAATAGACACAACAAATGCTTCAAATAAGCTTGTTTGGGGGGTTCTCTCTACATGTGGTGTGAAATACATGAGGTTTGGGGATTTTGTGTTAATTTGTCTTCGTATAAGCATGCTAGAGTTACATACCAGTTAGCAAAACGGAATTTCCCTAGATGCAAACATATTGCAAAAAGTATCAGACAGGAGTTGAGTTTTAAATTAATGGAAAAGGTGGGGTGGAATCTGACTGCCCGTTGGGTCATACAGGCCATATTCCACTGAAACACAGGGATGATGCATTGACATTGGACCAGATTCTTGGCCTCTGCTCTGGCAACTTTTCAGCACAAAGAAACCAGACAGCTGCTCTAAAGGGGCAATTGAGTATTCCCCTCACATAGCAAGTTTTACTAGTCCTTCAGATAGGGGAGTATTGAAGCCATGGAAGGGGCAGGGAGGAGTAGGTAGGGCTGGACTACACAGTGCTCTAGCTGGTCCTCAAATGGCAGAGTGGTTCCTACGGAGTTGGCAGAACTTGGAGCAGCCTGGTTATGTTGGGAGTCCATTTCCCCCCTCAAATCTGGGCTCTAGTGTGCTTTGTTTTGCTTCAAATAGGCCTTATTAATAAGCAATGTAGTCTCATATTTGTTTCACAGAGGTGTGCAAGCCCCAGCAGCGCAGAGGAAGGAAAGTCATAGGAAATCTGGTCATTGGTGAGGTATAGATAGCTGGTCAGAAAGCTCTTGGGCGGGCCTCTGAATATAGCTATTAACACTTATGGTGATTAAAACTGATGGAAGCAGGTAACCTGAAAATCCAGAACTTTCCTGGAACACAATTCTAAGTGGTGTTGGAGACTTGGTAAGTGGCATTGTATTCTTTGCTGCCTGTTGTCAATTGTCAGGTTGTTCACCACATTTCCCCTGAAGTAGCTGAAGTTCAGTGATGGGCAGGGGCTGATTTAAGTGTGTCTACCTGCTAAATCAACCGCAGAATGCTCTCTGGTTGACTCCAGTACTCCACCAGAACAAGAAGAGTAACGTAAGTCGATGGGAGAGCGTCTTCCATTGACGCAATGCGGTGTTGACACTGCGGTAAGTCGACCTAAGCTACGTCGACTCCACTATGTTATTCACATAGCTGGAGTAGCGTAACTTAGGTTGACTTACCCCAGTAGTGTAGACAAGGCCATAGATTGCCAAGCACTATGGCCAAGGTTTCAAATAACTGGCCTCAGTCCACGTGCAGGTTGCCGCCTAACCTAAGATGACCTTTTTTTGGATTTTGCCCTCAGGGACCACTGTAGATGCATAGGAGGAAGGAGACATGGCTGTTTGGCCTCTTGCCTGCAGCCCCACCTCCACCAGAACATGGATGCATGTTGGCAGAGAGAGGAGGAGGAGGGAAATAGGGATTATGCTAAGCGCGGCTGCCTCTGGCTATTGCATAGACTAGACAACAGTGCTAGAAGAAGCTGTGCTTAGCAACACCCATGGAAAGACAAAGAATGGTGGGGAACTAGATCTCATCTTCCAAGGCCAGCAGCTTTCTCCAAGGAAATACTGCTGATCCTGAGGGTGGACCAAGCCCAGTGGAGTGCTCCATATATATGCTTGGAGTGAAGAGAAGAGGGAGGAAAAAGACAGTGAGTTCAGGAGGTGGAGAAACTTGTGCAGGAGAGAGTTCACTGTATGGTACAGGAGGTGGGGTGGCAATGAGAAAGAGCTTGTAGATCCATAATGGAGGCCTGGATGGCAAACACTGGTCCTCCGATGAGGTCTGGTCTTCTTTTATATGGGCTCTTAGCATTGGGATTCCTTTGTTCTGGGTGAAGGGCCCTGTATAAAAATCAGCCTCCATTTCTCTGCAATATACCATGATGCTGTAATAGTCTCAGGAAGAGATATTTTCAGTAGCCTTTGTGTAGTTCTTATTTTGAACGCAGGTTATTGGATCAGTTTCCCTTTCTCTCCTATTAAATACTCTAATTAGGGGCTGATCTGTGGAGTTCATAAAGTTTCCTTTAGGGATAGTTTCTAGAAATGTCCGATGGGTGATATTTTGCCTTAATCACTGTGTTCACAGTCGTACAAGCATTTGTTTTCCTTTACCCTATCTTGACTTGACATTGCCATGCATATGTATATTCTGCTTTTCTTCTTTCTTCATGCATATCCTGATGATGTGATATGATAGCTCATTCTGGCAAGGACCAGAATAATAAAAAAGACATCTCTCTTTAAAAAAAAAAATCACGGACCATTAAGAAATTATTCTTTACTGTGCTTGGTGCTTTCAGACGTTTTATCTAACAACATGATCAGTTCTTGGATTATATTCACTTCACTTGAGCTGGATGCTGGCTGGTCTAAATTTAAATCCCATTCTGTGAGCACAGTGCCTGTTAGGAAGCAGTCAGTAGGCATCTGAGTAATGGTGTTGTTTATTGGCAGTCCGGTGTCAGAACCGTTCGAACACTTTACTGCTGCCTGTCCCAGAAAGACAGGAGCAGGAGGGCCAGTGTGGATGGACTGGAGGATATTCGAGAACAAGAGCGACTCCTTGACTTGCAAACAAATGGGGGATTCATTCTGACGAAATGGAATTATAGTGAATTTAGGACAAGGTCATTCTGTTTGACTAAGTCAGTGCAGCAAACCTCTGTTTCCCACCATACCTGCTCTCTTATTAATGTCTGCATGCGCCACTACAGATGAATAGCTTTCCTTTGAAGGGAAAAATCTGCATAGGATGTTACTGGCAAATCCCATGAAATTACAGTAAATCAAGGACACCAGGCCAAATCCTGGACTAGGCAGCAAAGTGAAAGAGATCATAGATGCAGCCCAGTAATCCTGAGGGCTGGGATACCACACTGTGGTACGCATAGCTGTTCCTCTGGGCCAGAGCAAGGTGTGTGTTCATGATCTGCTAGCTAGTGCTTGCTGCTGACTGCAGCTGGTTTATGGAGCTGGACACGTTCCCTACCTTGAAGATCGTGTCCCTTAAGGATGTGGTCTTTGGGTTCACACTTCAGCGGGGCCTGCTCCTAGCACTGTGGATGGTTCCTACCCTGCTGAGTCTGTGCACAAGAGGCTCTCTATACCTTCTTGCCCTCCATGCATACCAGCACCACACAGGACTATCTTTTGCCTCATGTGACACTATTGTACTTTTGACTTTAACTAGTGTTTAACTGCTAAGGTGCCATGTTATGCTATTGGTAATCCTGTGCCTTTAGTTTCTAAAAAGCACCCCGTGGGAAATTGTTGCTTCGTTTTGTTGCATTAAAAATACCATTCTATAGTCTCACACCTATGAACCACTTAAATCTGAGTAGCTAAAGACACAGTATCCATAAAGGGGAGCAGGTACAATGTTTTTGTTAATTGTCATTAGAATGGCTCTGCTTGGTTTTGAGGTCAGACTGAATGCTATGTGTTGTCAATGCCATTGGGATTTGCCTTTGCCTGCATAAAGGCAGAGTAACTGAGCTTCACGCTGGTTGAATGAGTGGTGAATGGAACCAGGGAGTACGGCAGCGGCACATCTCCTCAGCATTGTTACTCCAGCCTATTGGCTAGAATTGAGTCCACATTCCTTCTGTGCCACTTACAGGTTTCAGGGCCACTGCATCCCTGTAATCATTCCATGGACTGTCTCCTGGACCTCCCCTGTTACCCCCTTCTCTGCTGATGAGGCCAGAATTTCACCCTAAGGGCTTTATTCTCCGCTTACTTAAGTGGAGTTACCCCTGATTTAAACTAGTGTGAGAGGAGCATTGGGCCTTTAGAGAATACACATACTCAACAGAGAATACAGTAACTCCTCGTTTAACATTGTAGTTATGTTCCTGAAAAATACTACTTTAAGCAAAACGATGTTAAGCAAATCCAATTTCCCCATAAGAATTAATGTAAATGGGGGTGGGGGTAGGTTCCAGGGAATTTTTTTTTCACCAGACAAGACTATATATATATATATACACAGTATAAGTTTTAAACAATTTAATACTGTACACAGCAATGATGATTGTGAAGCTTGGTTGAGGTGGTGGAGTCAGAGGGTGGAAGAGGGAGGGATATTTCCCAGGGAATGCCTTGCTGCTAAATGATGAACTAGCACTCGGCTGAGCCCTCAAGAGTTAACACACTATTGTTAATGTAGCCTCACACTCTACAAGGCAGAACGAATGGAGGGAGGAGAGGCAGAGAGAGACAAAGACATACAGTGTGTGTGTGTGTGTGTGTGTGTGTGTGTGTGTGTGTGAGAGCAAGAGAGAGATGTGCATTGCCCCTTTAAGTACGCTGACACCACTCTAAGTACACTGCCTTTTTAAGTAGATCAGCAAGTTGAGACAGAAGCTGCTGCCAGCAAGCTCCCTCCATCCTGAATCCTATCATGTCCCGCCCCCCGCTCTGTGGAGATGGCCCGATGGGGTAAAGGAGTGAGGGGGCAGGGGGACACCCTGACATTAGCATCCCTTCTTCCCCTCCCCCCCCCTTCACAGCAAGCAGGAAGCTCCCGGAAGCAGCTCCAATGCAGAGGGCAGAAACAGCACACGGCAGTGGGGGGAGGGACAGCTGAACTGCCCGGAAACTGATAGCCCAGCAATTGATAGCCTGGTGGGCGGCTGCCGCACAGGGAACTTAGGGGAGCGGGGAGCTGATGGGGGGCTGCCGGTCCACCTTGGTTCCAAGTCCCCACCAGCTAGCTCCAACGGGCTGCTCTTTCTGCAAGCAGTGCACAAAGCAGGCAGCTGCCAAACAACGTTATAAGGGAGCATTGCGCAATTTTAAACGAGCATGTTCCCTAATTGATCAGCAACGTAACAACGAAACAACAGTAACTGGGACAACTTTAAGTGTGGAGTTACTATAGCTGTATGTACAATGAAGCTGCCCTCAGTTAGAAGCCACCTCTTTACCATCAAACTCTGAGAGAAGATATTAAACTTAACAGCACCTGTGGATTCTAAGGGAATCTATGTAATTAACATCTAATGAGACTGGGGTGTACTTTACTCTAACGCCTAAAGGGTAACTAATCTGTACCTCTCCTGCCAAAACAGATTAACTGAAAGCAAAAGGGCCCAGTGGGAGGAATGTGTTATAGGAGATCCTCAAGTGAGCGGGGGGAAAAATGTACAAGAATCCTTACCAGAAAGCATACCTCCTTAGGCGAGTTACCCGTCTCTAGAAAGAACATCTCTATTCATCTTTGGTGGAATGCAACATTACAATTCTTCTCTTACAAAAATAATATAATAAAGTGTCAAATTGTATTGTCCTTAACTATGCAAAACTCCCCTTTTTGTTCATGTGTTCTGTATAACCTTAGATGTAATCAGCAAAATCTGCACTGATAAAGATCTCTTCCAGACCATAAACTTTTCCTTCTCTTTGTTCTTAGAATATTGCTGATTCAGTGCTATTATCATAATTTAGGAACTATAGAGCTTGAATCCTCACCAAACTCCCATGGTGCCTCCCTTGAAATCAGATTCTGTGTTCAGGCACTATATTAGCAAATTTCTATCTGTTATTTTGAGCAACTCTCGGATCCTACATATAGTTTGATTTAACAGAAAGTCCATGAAATTCACAAGAAATTTCACGTTCTGTAATGACCTAGAGTGAATATTTTTGTAAACCATAAAAAATTGGCAGTCTACTATCTTTGGCAAGCCTTTCTCAGAAAAGCTAAGTTTCTTAATAAATCTCTGTAGCAATGGATGGAAATCAACCAACTGCAGCAGAGTTTATTGACCTGTCCAAAGAGTTAGTTTTAATTAAGCTTTCATTATTACTAGTGTAAATAAATTAGTCAATACACATTTTTCCATACCTGCATTGATGAGGTTTTAAGGCTCGGATCCACAAAGAGACTTAGGTGTTGCGATGCTGAGTGTTGCAATGCCTAACTTTTAGGCACCTAGAAAACCACAGGAACAACACTGTGATCCACGAAGCCTGAGTTAGGTGCTTAGGCTCCCTGCACAATGGGGAGAGATAGGTACCTTAGAATGTGATCCACAAAGCCAGCACGTTGGGTGGCTCCCTTCCTAAACTAGCCAATGAAAGTTGCAGATAAAAGGGGTGTGTCTTAGGCCCCACCCCAAATATGGAGCTAGGCACAGGTTGCAGGAAGCACTTATCTCTGCTTGCGATCCACAACTGGGAGCCCCTCTGTGAGGATATGTCCCTTAAGGACTGTATCCAGCTTAGCTGAATAGATACATTAGCAGGAGCTACAAGCAGGTCTAATATAGCCACCTATGCAGTAGCCCAGTGCTTCTCAAAGCCGTCCGCCGCTTGTTCAGGGAAAGCCCTTGGCGGTCTGGGCCGGTTTGTTTACCTGCCGCGTCCGCAGGTTCGGCCGATCGTGGCTCCCACTGGCTGCGGTTCGCCACTCCAGGCCAATGGGGGCTGCGGGAAAGGCGGCCAGCACATCCCTCCACCCACATCGCTTCCCGCAGCCCCCATTGGCCTGGAGCGGCGAACCGCGACCAGTGGGAGCCACGATCGGCCGAACCTGCGGACACGGCAGGTAAACAAACCGGCCTGCACCACCAGGGGCTTTCCCTGCACAAGCGGCGGCCCGACTTTGAGAACCACTGCAGTAGCCCATCTATAATAAACTATATATTCTGATCATCTTAATGTCCTGTCTGAATCTCCTTACACAAAACCCACAAACACCACTTAGTACCAGGAGTGGACGGATAAGAGATATTGGAGAAGAAAGTACAGGACCAAAGGGGTAAAGAAAATGGAGCAGCTGAGAGCTCCACTGGAGTTGAAGTTATCAAGCAATGCAGTAGATACCTGGAAGAGATTTCAACAGCGAGTCAGCCTGTCAGAGCAAGTGGCTTCATTGAGAAAGAAGATAAGCAGAAGGTAACTATTTTTTAAATATTGTGGGGCTGGACGCATTTAATGTTTATAATAGTGTGCAGTTAAGCCAGGCAGAGCAAGCATGCTATGAGACAGTTATGCACAAGTTTGAAGTCCACTGTATACCCAAAACGTACAAAACTTTTGAAAGATATAAATTTCATATGAGAACTCAGAATCTTTGAAGAATTTATGTTGGATCTCAAACTATTGAGCCAACATGTAATTATGGACAGCTCACAGATTCAATAATAGTGATAGGTGTTTGAGATCCAAAGATTGGCAAAAGACTGTTGGAAGATGAATCTGGAAAGGCAGTAAGAATATGTCAAGCAGCAGAGGTTACCCAGAACAGACTTTGACATTTTTTGAAGGAAAACAAGACACTTCTTTGATGGGCAGAATCACAAACCCTCAATACAAAGTGAAAGCACAAAGGCAGTGCAGAGCAGAAATGTCCAACAAGCCTACAAAAAGTGATTTTGCAAGAAAGGAGTTCATTGAGGGCAACAAAGAATTGCACAAGGTGTGGAAGCCAACGCAGACCTCGGCAATACCCTGCCTTTGGACAACGTCTCAACAAGTGCAAACAAATTCAATCATTTTGCAAAAGTGTGCCAGCAAGAACACCAGGTGCACAAAAAGAAACAAGGTATGCATGTTGTGTAGCAGGAGGAGAACAGTGCTACCAGCACAGAAGAAGAGTTTTCTTTAGGAGCTTTGAATGAAGCAGCTGCACCAAATGATTGGACTATTACCTTGGAAATGAATGGAACTTTTGTGACTTTGAAACTAGACACAATATATTTTAAAGAGTCTGAAGGAAAAAAATGGATACATTGAGAGGTTGTCAGACACTGGAATGGAGATAGTCATGCCTAGTGGTCAGGCCTAGTGGTTGGAGCTGGAATCAGGAGTCTGGGGTGAGGTTGGAGCGAGGTTGGAGCAGGACTTTAGGAGGAGGGCAGCGGAAAGAGCAGGGCTGGAACAGGACTGGAGTGAGAGTAAGGCTGTAGTAGGCCAAGCCTTGTGGAGTCTGTTGCCACTGTCAGGCAGAAGAGAGTTCCAAGCCCTAAGAGTGACATTGAGCAGACTGAGCTGCTGTTCCTCCTGTGGGGCTTATATGCCTGGTCTGGGAATCACATGACCAGGTCCTGGGTTGTGGATTGACTGGGGCCTAGCACAGGAGTGACTCATCACCTCACATTGGTGAAGTTAAGGGCTTGCAGTGACGAGCTCATTCCTACCCTCTGGGCATGTGTGAAGTAGGGGTAACATTAAAAGATAAGATTGAAATAATAATATTGTAATTGTGCCAGGAAAAAATATCCTTATACTGGGCTTGAACACATGTCAAGCTCCAGAGTTAGTACGGAGACTATACTTATTAGAGGGGCCAGGGGACTTAGGTATTGAGGAATAGCTTCAGGATGTTTTTATGAGCATAGGAAAACTGCCAACAGAATATCAAATAGAATTCACAGAACCTGTCAATGTTGTCTCTATATAAATCCATGGTACGCCCACATCTTGAATACTGTGTGCAGATGTGGTCACCCCATCTCAAAAAAGATATATTGGAATTGGAAAAGCATCAGAAAAGGGCAACAAAATTGATTAGGGGTATGGAACAGCTTCTGTATGAGAAGAGATTAATAAGACTGGGACTTTTCAGCTTGGAAAAGAGACAGCTAAGGGGAGATGTGATTGAGGTCTATAAAATCATGACTGGTGTAGAGAAAGTAGATAAGGAAGTGTTGTTTACTACTTCTCATAACACAAGAACTAGGGGTCACCAAATGAAATTAATAGGCAGCAGGTTTAAAACAAATAAAAGGAAGTATTTCTTCATACAACGCACAGTCAATCTGTGGAACTCCTTGCCAGAGGATGTTGTGAAGGCCAAGACAATAACAGGGTTCAAAAAAGAACTAGATAACTTCATGGAGGATAGATCCATCAATGGCTATTAGCCAGGATGGGCAGGAATGGTGTCCCTAGCCTCTGTTTGCCAGAAGCTGGGAATGAGTGACAGGGGGTGGATCACTTGATGATTACCTGTTCTGTTCATTCTCTCTGGGGCACCTGGCACTGGCCACTGTTGGAAGACAGGATACTGGGCTAGATGGACCTTTGGTTTACTCAGTACGGCCATTCTTATGTTCTAACCTAATAGCCCCATCATACATTCCCCTGGGAATGTTCCTCTAGACCTGAGAAAAAACAAAGAGAAAGATTAATGGCATGAGAAATCATAATGAAAGTAGAAGAGCCTACAGAATGGGTTCATTAATTAGTAATTGTAGAAAAGAAAGGCAGAACCATTAGGTTATGCTTAGACCCTAAAGAACATAACAAATATGTCAAAACAACATGTTTTCCCAGGCCCACTAGGGAAGAAATTTTTAGAGAAATGGGTGGTGCTAAATACTTCTCCATGTTGGCTGCATCAGCAGGATTTTGGCAAATCCTCTTAGATGAGAGTAGCATATGTTTATGTACTTTTAATACACCATATGAAAGGTATGACTTGTGCAGGCTGCCATTTGGGTTAAGATCTGCACCAGAGGTATTTCATAGGACAGTGCAACAAATATTTGAAGTATAGAATGTGCTATGGTATACAGTAGAACCTCAGAGTTACAGACACCTCGGGAATGGGGGGTTGGAGCTGCAGCCGCGGGGTGCGGGGTGTGTGTGTGTCAGAGCTGCAGGGGGCGGGAGTCGGGGCTTCTGATCCTCGGGAGCACCAGAGCTCAGTGCTTTAGACCTGGGGGGAGCATTGGGGCTCAGGGATTCAGCCCCGTGGCTCCGCTCCCAGTTTCAGCCTCACGGGGGTACCGGGCTCGGGGCTTCAGCCCTGTAAGTTCCGTTCCCAGCTTCAGCCCCACAGGCTCAGGGCTCCCCACGGTTCTGCTCCCAGCTTCAGCAGGTGGGGGGAGGAGCCAGGGTTCAGGGCTTTAGCTACAGGGGGAGCGCTGGGGCTGAAACTGGTGCTCCCCTCGTAGCTAAAGCCCTGAGCCCCAGAACCCCCTGCAGGGCTGAAGCCAGGAACGGAGCTGCTGGGCTTAAGCCCCAAGCCCTAGTGCTCTCCACCGGTCTAAAGGCCTGAGCCCCAATGCTCCTGAGGGTCAGAAGCCCCGAGCGCACCCCCCTGAAGCCTTCCCCCCCCTTGCGGCTGCAGCCTTAACCCTCTGTGGCTAAAGCCCCGAGGCAGTACAGTATTTGCTTCTTTTTTTTTTTGTCTGCGCTGCTGCCTGATTGAGGACTTGCGGTTCCACAGGGTGTCCAGTTGATCAGTAAGTCAGTAACTCTGGTGTTCATATTCTTGAGGTTCTACTGTACATAAATATGAGGAAGAACAATAGAAGAATAGAAGAACCTGACTGCAGGTTAAAGAGAGTATTGGAAAGGGCTAGAGCAGTAGGATTAAAATTAAACAAGCAGAGATGTAAATTTTGGGTTCAAGATATCACATACCTGGGAGAAAGACTCACAGAATATGGAGTTCAAGTAGATCCTAACAGAGTTCAGGCACTTACAAACATGCCACCCACAGGAGACAAAGAAGGAGTGCAACGATTCTTAGTGGTGGTCAACTTTGTGGGAAAGTTTGTATCTAATTTGGCTGCTAAAACCAGCAACCTTAGAGAACTCTTGCACAAAAATAATCAACGGTCATGGGATGCCAATCTAGACAAGGAATTTGAAAACTTGAAACAGATTGAAACCCCGGGGCTCTGCCGCCCTGCTCTTCCTCTTCCCCCCCCCCCCAAAGCCCCACCCCCTCGTTAAGCCGAAACATGGAGCTAGTCGAGCTGCTCACCTGAGCCCCTCTCCCTTCCTTCCCCTCACCCGCACAGGGTTGTCGATCAGTTGCCAAGAACAAACAGGACAAATGCCATCTTGCCAAAAAAGTTGGGACATCCGTGGCCAAAACAAGACGTATGGTCACCCTAGGCCAGGGGTCTCCTAACTCTTTTGGTCGCCTCCCCTCCTTACCCATCCATGCCCCACTCGGAGCCAGGGCCAGGAGCGAGTCCAGAGCCAGGAGTGAGAGCTGGGGACCACGGTCAGGTGCCAGGAGTGGGGCTGCATCTGGGAGTGGGGCTGGAGCTGTGGCTGGGGCCAGGGCCAGGAGCGGAGCCAGGAGCAGAGTCATGGCTGGGGCTGGGGGCAGGACTGGGGTGGGGCCTGAGCGGAGCTGGGGACAGAGCAGGACAGAGTTGCGCTCCCTCTCGAACTTTCCTCCATGACCCCCTGGGGGGCACACCCCACAGTTTGTGGCATATGCTTCCAGGACACTCATTGAAACTGAGTGTCAATATGCACAAATTGAGAAGGAGGTTTTAGCTTTGGTGCATGGTTGCAAGAAAGTTCATCTGTTCATCTATGGGTGACCAGTTATCATTGAAACAAGCCATATATTTTTCATATCCGTTGCAAAGAAAGGACTGGCTGACACTCCTCCCAGAATATAGCGACTGTTTTTTCGGATGCAGTTATATGATTTCTAAATAGAATATAAACCAGGAATATAAACCAGCGGTACCGGACACTCTGTCTAGAGCTTTTGACAATACTGTAGCAGAAAATTATTCAGAATCTTATATAGAGTATGTGAACCTTATAAAAAAAAACTACCCAATCTCTGATAATGTGGACTGTGTTTTCAGCAGCCACATCACAAGATGAAACCTTGCAAAGAGTGATCAAAGCAATAACAGTAGGTTGGCCTGGGCAGCATATACCTACTCCATATTTTCACTTCAAAGAAAAACTTTCCGTGATTGATGGTATTTTTTTTGGAGGCAACCAACTGATTG
Source organism: Terrapene triunguis (assembly GCF_002925995.2). NCBI lineage: Eukaryota > Metazoa > Chordata > Testudines > Emydidae > Terrapene > Terrapene triunguis. The sequence goes on along the minus strand of NW_020664471.1, from coordinate 2,443,439 downwards.
TCCCCTAAATGTTACAATCTGACATGCTTATTAGAATTCATGAAGGACATTTAGGAATTGCAAAATGCAAAAGAAGGTACAGAGATATATTGTATTGGCCTCCAATGAATGATAGTGTAGAAAAAACAATTAAGAAATAAGAAACATGTCAAAAATTCAAGCTACACCTGCAAAAGAGCCTATGTTGGTACATCAGGAAGTTTTAGAAGTTTGGTGTAATGTTGGTATTGATTTATTCAATTATGCTGACAAAGATTATGTTTTGATTTTGGACTGTTACTCACACTTTCCCAAGACTGCTGTACTGGACAATATCTTGGCAAAGCATGTAATAGCCTGCATTCTATCAATATTTGCTAGACATGGTATTCCTGCAGTGGTAATGTCAGACAATGGTCCACAATTTTACTCTTGGGGGAATTCTGCGCCACTGCGCATGCACAGAATTTATGTCCCCCACAGATTTATTTGCTTCCCCGCAGAAAAATGACTTTCTGACGGGGAAGCAAAGGGAAGCCACAAGAGTGGTCATGCAACTCTCCCCAGCAGTATGTTTTGGATGCCCAGGACAGCTGGCAAAGAGGTAAATCACTGGGGGCAGGAGGCAGGACTGGGGAAGACCCGGCTGATGGCTCCTACCCTGCGCCGGGCTTAGCTGCTAGTCCAGGCTGGGCTGGGGAGGACGCAACTTCCTCTTCCCCTGCACAACATCCGGGGCTGGGTCAGACCCACCCCCAGATTTCTCCCTTGGCTGCAGGAAGCTCTGCAAACTTCCCCCTCCCCCCGGTTCCTGCACTCATCGCTCCTCAGCTGCAGGGGGAGGGATCCCTGTACAGGGACCTGCTCCCCCATCCACCCAACCCCTGTGCATCCAGACCCCCTCATACCCAGACCCTCCTGCTGAGCCTCACCTCCCCCACACACACTCAGAAACCCCGATGAGCTCCACTCTCCCTGCACCTGGACCACCCTGAGAGAGCGCACCTGGATCCCCACCCTACCGAGCCCCAACCAGTTGCACCTGGATCCCCACCCCACTGAGTCCCACTCCCCCAGCATCTGGACCCTTCACTCAGCCCCCCCACACCCAGCCCCCCACTGAACTCTTTCCCCCCACACATCCTGACACCCCCTGCTGATCCCCAACCACCTTCACCTGGACCCCCCTGCAGAGTCCCATTACCATTGCACCCAGATCCCCCACTGAGACACCCACACCCAGATTGCCCCACACAGAACCCTCTCAACCCACACCTGGATCCCCCCACACTAACCCCCTCCACACTTCGACCCTGCCTTGCTGAGCCCGCCTGCCCACACCTGGTGCACCTGACATGGAGGGACAGGTCCCTGGGGTGTTTCTGGGGCAGGCCCAATCCTTACACTGTGTCAGGGTTGGGTGCAGCCTCTCTGCTGAGTCCATGTCCTGGAGAGGGAGGGGAGCTGCACAGTGCTGGAGTGTCCACATTTATTTGTCAAATAAAATTTGCAGAATTTTGCAGAATTTTAAAATATTGTGTGCAGAATTGTTTTGGTGCAGAATGTCCTCAGCAGTAACAATTTGCAGGATATGAATATAAAACATTGGTAAGAGACTTGCATCTGAAGAAGTGAGGTTCTTACCCACGAAAGCTTATGCTCCCAATACTTCTGTTAGTCTCAAAGGTGCCACAGGACCCTCTGTTGCTTTTTACAGATCCAGACTAACACGGCTACCCCTCGGATACTTGGTAAGAGACTGCGGTTCAAACATATTACAGCGAGTCCGGGATCCCCACAGTCAATTGGCTTGGTTGAGAATGATGTAAAAGCAATAATGAGACTACTAAAAAGGGTGAAAGAATCTAATTCCGATCCTTACTTGGCACTGCTTAACTATAGGGCAGCATCGAGACACAGGTTGCCTCCTGAAGAGATACTGTTTAACAGACGTCTAAAAACTAGACTACCTACTTTTGTAGAAAATGATAAAAATGTATATGATGACGTAAAAGGGTTGCAGAAAGCTGACATAGAACAACAAAAACCGCATTGTGACAGAGGGTGACAACAACGAGAGCTTTTGCAGCCTCAGGATACTGTATGTATATATGATGGAAATTATTGGGAACAAAAGGCAGTGGTTCCTGGTGCAGTGGGTCCAAGGTCACATGAAGTGGTCACTCCTGAAGAACAGACTTATGGAAGGAACAGGAGACATCTATAGGATGTTCCCAAAGAAAGGGTGGATAAGGAGGGAACTTCAATGTCTAAAATAGAAAGGGAAGTGGAGCATGTGACAGAGCAGCAGTTGGCTGAACCAACTGGTGCAGAGACAGTCCTGTTGTCATGCAGATCAATCAGACTGCATAGAAAACATCACCGACTGAGAATTGTTAAAACTGTAGCAAGCTAAGTTTAAGCATATATAGATAGCTGTTTTGCTTAATGTTGCATAAATTCTTTAACTGGAAAGGGGGAGATATGAGGATATGTCCCTTTAAGGGGTTGTGATGGGGCGGCCAACCCACACAGAACTGCAAGGGGTTAAAGTGGCCAGGCAGGCCAATTAACTCCACAGGCGGCACCTGGAGGAGGAGCCAGGGAGCAGGGGTCTAATTGAAAGCAGGCTCAGCTTTGCAGGAACATGTGGGGCCTATATAAAGCCAGGTAGTTAGTAACAGACAGGGTTTGCTGGGGAAGGCTGCAGGCAGATAGCAGCAGTAGTAGTTGTCATTGTCACTCCCTGGGAAGAGGGCTTTGGCGCTGGTACACTTAGAGAGAGAAGGGGAAGTAAGTGTGGTAGGAAGCAGGCCAGGGAAAGAGCAGTGAGGATTAAGAGAGGAAAGCCCAGAACTGCTGAGCTGAGGGTCTCTGGACTGGAACGTGGTGTGGCGGGTGGGCCCAGGATTCCTATACCAGCCACTGAGGGAGTGGTACCAAGGTAGTAGAAGGGATGGCTGCCTAGAACTGCTAGGGAGAAGAGACTTTGGTACTCTGGAAGGGAGGGCTGAGTCACGAAGAGAGCCCTGGGGTGCCTGGGGCTGCAGACCAGAGGGAGACAGCAATGGTGTGGAAGGGGGTGTTGGCTCAGGAGCTAATCCCCAAAGTGATCAAGAACAGGTGCCAGACCAGCGGTAAGTGGTGTACCTTGGGGTGGGGTGTATTCAGCTTAGCTAAATAGATACATTAGGAGGAACTGTAAGCAGTTCTAATACAGCCACCTAAACAGTAATACCACACTCAGAGTTGCTGAGCTGAATCTGTAATAAATGATCTATACCTGATCTTCCTGAGGTCCTGAATAAATCTTCTTCCACAAACACCACATCCTCTCCTGGAATAGGCAGCCAAGGTACCTAAATTTTTTCTTGTTGGAAAGAGTGAGGTGCCTGCCTCACTCAACACAAAATGGGTTGAGAGGAGAATGTGGTGGTGCCCACCATAAGCTTTTAGCCCAGTAGCTAGAGTGCTCATGGGGGGTGTGAGAGACCCATGCTCAAATTCACCCTCAGGCTGAAAGGGAGCAAGGATTTGAACAGGGGTCTCCCGCTGTTCAGAAGACTGTTGTAACCACTGAACTATGGGATAGTCTGAGGTGGGTCTTTCTCAAATTTCTTCTGTTTTTTGATAAATAGTCATTAAAGCAGCAAGATTAGATCCCGGATTTCCCACATGGGTGCCCTAACCACCAAACTAGAGTCCTCCTCACTCTCACTGCCTCTCAAAGCAGAGAGAACCCTAGAGCCAGGAGGAAGCCCTGGGGCAAGAGGCATTTTGTCCTGGTTCTGAAAGAAACTGGAAGTAGTGATGGTAAAGCCTGAGGGGTGTGTTTGGACTGGAGTTTGTAGGACAGCAGGAAGGTATAGGCTCCTGCAGCAGCCCCTGTGGAGGGGGTGATTCCAGGAAGCCCTGGGAGGCAGCACTCTGTAATAAAAGCAAGATGGAACTTTTCAGAGTTCCAGGGGTTGATCCAGGATCAAGCACAGGAGGATGGAAGAAATTCTGTTCTTTGGTATTTGAGTTGGCACATAAAGGGGAGAAACTTTAAAGTCACTCAGCTGGAACGCTGAAAAGAGCCTACTATGCTATGCCCAGCCCCGAGGACGTACTAGCAGTAAGTTGACTCTTCTACAAACTGTAATGAAACAGTCTGTCATTAATGCTATACCCACGCATTTCAGTATGAGAATGATTATGGAGTGGGACTCAATGAAAAGTATCTGACATCACACTAACACAAACACTACCTGTAGCTGCCTGAATTCACTGGCTATGTACACTTGTTTACCAAATATTCATGATGCTTTTACTCAAAGAACTTTCCCCCTACAGAGTACTACAGAAAATTCAGAATACATTGATATAGGTAGAAAATAGTATCCATATATCCATGAACTAGGAGGAAAACCAATATCCTAAATTGGCTGGTTTATCTCCAGCACTATGTAGTGTCATGAGCGTAACCTAATATTCTTATAAGTAATCTGCAGAAAATATTTGTCAAACTATTTTTATTGCTGTCAATAAGAGTACAAGAAAACATCATGCAGGTGCACAGATTTTCTCCCTACAGGGAGTTTGTGTCTGAGAGAGAGTGTGTGTGAGATATTAAAAATACCTAAAAATACATTGCACTTAAGACAATGTTTCCTAAACTTTTGAAATCTGAAAGCTACATTTCAGGAAAATGAAACCATCCTACCCCCTTGTAGCTCCACTATGTGGTGTTAAAGGTCGACCCATCTTAACACATACATTTTCTGTGCCACTCCAGCTAGTCCTTCACAGCCCCCAACAGGGAGCGCCTTATGCTTTAGGAAATGCTGGTGTAGGGCTTCATAATATAACTTTTCTTTTTTCTGGTCTTTCAATAGTTAAATACCCTAAATGTCAACATTATGAACTACCACCACTGTCATCTGAGTTAGCACCCATTGGAATGAATGGGACAGTTCACAACTCAAAGCTATTATTCCAGGCTCTCCGCTAATTCAGGTGAACATCTCTGCATCAATTATACAGACTTCATGCTTTGAAGATTTTCATAACAGCTAGAGTTTTACCTTTTTAATAAAAGCTGAGACTCTGGTAGACAACTGAGATGTCTGTTCAATTCCCCAGGCTAGTTCTTTGTGCCCAGTCATTGCAGTGTGTCCCAAGCTGTAGGAACCCTGACAATCCTTTTTCTGTAAGGATACTAGGCCCTTGACATTAAAGGGCAGTAGTAGTATCCTTGTGTCACAGAAGGGAAAACTAAGGCACGGAGATTAAGGTCTACATTGTGAAATGTCCACTAATTTGGGTGCCTTGAGTTGTTAGTATCCAAACCAAGACAGCTCAAGTCTGATTTTTTGGGAGATGCTGAACATGTGTCTGAAGTTGAGCACCCAATCTCTGAGACACCTAACTTTTGTGGCTACTTTTGAAAATTTGAGCCTAAAAGTATGTCTACATTGCAATAAAAAACCCATGGCACAGAGTCTCAGAACCTGGGTTGATTGACTTGGGCTCTTAGGGCTAAAAATTGTAATGTAGATGCTCAGGTTGGAGTGCTGGGTCTCAGAGCCCAAGCCCAAACATCTATGTTGCAAATTTTAGCTCTACAACCCCAGTCCAAGTCAGCTTCCTTGGGCCAGCCGTGGCCATGCTGTGGGTCTTTTATTGCAGTGTAGACATATTCGAAGTGATTTGCGGAAGGTCACACAGTATATTAGCGGCATTTGTGAGTATAAGGCTGGCCTTCCAAATCCCAGTCCCTTTCATTAATGACTAGATATATTACCTCATCAACAAGGAAAACAGAAAATAATACTTTCCAACTTAAAGCAAGTACAATCACTAGGTCCAAGGCCTTGTTTACAGTAGGACTTCTCCCTCAAATTTCCACAATTGCCACCACTATTTAAGCTCCTCCAGTGGTAGCAATGGTGGGACTGCTATTACCATCATTGGGTTCTAACCATCCTATGTGGGCATCTTCTGGATTAGGTGGTTAAAATGTCAGTGGACAGTGTATACCAATGCTCCCATTTTAGCCACCGCTGGTGAAGCTGCACTGCTGTTAGCAACGGTGGGAAATTTGGGAGAGAGAGAAGCTAGTGCAGACACAGCCCAAGAGACCAGGATAGCGATGCAGGTTTTCATCATGGTGCTTTTGGGCTGTATAAAGTGATTGGTTGATCTTTAATTTTCCTGCTTTTTAACTGAAGTCAGCTGGTATTAAAAATAAATACTAGCTAGTAGTGCCAGTTAGGTTGCTCCTGGGGAGCCCTGGCCAAGTCATGGTGCAGCTTTCCCAGGTTGTACATGAGCTGTGTGCAGACTGACTGGAGCCCAGAGGATGGGCTGCAGCTGGTTCGCTGAGTGGACACCAAGGTTGTGTCACTGAGCACCATCCTCACAGGAGAGCAGTGATTGGTCCATGGTGCTGTCAGTCACCGCAGCTCAGGGTGGAAGGGGGCTCCCCCTGCTGAAACCCCCACACCTGCAGCAGGGAGCACTGACCTGGGTGAAGGGGGTGCCTGCAGGGTATTGAACAGGGAACCCCCTTGTGGCCCCCCCTCCCTGTCTCTGACCTTTCTGCTGTCCCTGGGAGCCATGGATGTGTGATTGAGGGGGGGGGAGCTGCCCAGTGGGGGCACTGCTAGGTGATTTGGGGGCAGTACAGTGGGAATGGGGGGAGAGGGGGGAGGTAAGCAAAGCCAGGTTGTTTGGGGGGACTGTGGGTGAGGCAGCACTACTAGGTGAGGGACACTTCCATGTGATTTGGGGCTGTGTGGAGGTAGGGCATGCTGCTGGGTGGCGGTGGAACTAATCACAACAAATGCTTCTGAAATAAACCGATGTCTATATTTTTAACCCTCAAAAAATTCAAGAGCTTAAAGGGCCTAAGAGCCCCCTGGACTCCTACTGAAAGTTGCCCCCCTCCACTGAATCTGAAATGGTGCCCCTGGTACAAACCCTGGGAAGAAGCTTTCTTTTGTTTTACTAGGACCTAGTATTAGCATAACCGCTTCTCTGTATGGACCCGGGCAGGGGTGAAAGTAACTGAGGACACTTACCGGTATGGGGGGGGTGGCTCTGGCCCGTGGAAGGGGAGGGGCCTCAGGCACAAGGGGCGGGGCTGGGGGGGTCAGCATCCCCAGCCAGCCCTTGGCCCGCGCCATCTGGGGCTCCTGTGTTGATTTAAAGGGCCCAGAGCTCCAGACGCCACTGCTGCGGTAGCGGCAGTGGCATCCGGAGCCCCAGGCCCTTTTAAATCGCTGGCCTGCTCCCTTTGCCCTCCTCCCGCCTGTCAGCCCAGACAGGGGCAAAAGGGGCAGGGACGTTAAAGCGCTGCAGGGTCCTTTGCCATGGCAGTGCTTTAACATTGCTGCCCTTCCCCCACCCGTTGGCGGCCCTGCCGGTACGGACCCTACCGGCCGGGCCCCCGACAGGGGAGGCAAAAGGGGCAGGGACATTAAAGTGCGCGGCAGCGCTTTAATGTAGGCTGGGTATGGGCCGGTGCGGGTTCTTACCAGTACGGAGTACCGGCCCGTACCGGCTCACTTTCACCCCTGGACCTGGGAAATATACCTCAGGCTAGTCTCACAAAACTTTAAGACCTTTTTATTTACCTTGGGTCTAAAGAATGATGAAAGATGCAGACAATGACTTTGTCTCAGTGTGTGATGCCTTGCCAGTCCGAGCTTAATGGAATTGTTCAAGAATGACTCAGCCCTGTTTCCTGTTTCAAAATTTCCCACACATAAGAAAACTGTTTAAAATCAGTGTTAATGTAACAACAAAACATGTTTACAACTGCTCCACCCCTCTCATACCCTGTGTTAAAGTTATGGGTTAGCCTCTTTAAGTACAATAGATCGCTGTCGTCGAAAGTCACAGTTCCAACCATTACCACAGAGTGGTGACTGAGAGTTCCCACGGTTATTTACTATGGACATGTCTACACGGCAGCTGTGGGTATGCTCGCCAGTAGACAGCCATGCGATAGCTCTGCTCAAGCTAGTGCCCTAAAAATAGCAGTGTAGCCAGGGATAGCACGAGTTACAGGTGCTGACTGTCTCATTTCCCTGGGGGTGCTCGATCCCCGCCACCACTCCATCCTGTCCCCCAAGGCCCCACCCCACCCTCCTCTTCCCACCCTGTTCCACCCCCTCCCCTGAGCGCATCCTGCCCTCGCTCCGCCCCCTCCTCCCAGCGCTTCCTTCCCATTGCTGAACAGCTGATCCGGGGCGGGCAGGAGGCACTGGGAGGGAGGGAGGGAGGGGGAGGAGCTGATTGGCAGAGCCTGCCAGCGGGTGGGAAACACTGGGAGGGAGGGGGAGGAGCTGATCGGCAGGGCCCGCCAGCGGGTGCTGAGCACCCATAATTTTTTTTTCTGAGGGGGCTCCAGCCCTGGAGCACCCATGGAGTCAGCACCTATGGCATGGGCAGTGAGTTAGGCTGCCATCCAAGTACATCCCAAAGGGTCTAGTTGGGTTTGTACTCAGGCAGCTAGTGTGCTAACTTGAGCAGTGTTAGTGCATGTCTATCTACCTGAGCTGCGCAGCATGATCTCAGCTTCACTGTAGATATACCCACTGTGGCATCTTTGGGGAATGCTGGCTTTTTGACTAAAAAGTCAGCATTTGCAGGGCTGGAAAGTAAGTTGGGTATTTTGCGTTTTTTTGACATTGTAGATCAACACTGAATTGTTGGCTAAGTAATAAGATGCCTCAAAATCAGAGTTTTCAGCTGTGGAGTGAGACATAACGTAACTTCCTGATACGCATTACCACTAACAACAGAAAGAACAGACTGCTGGAAAAATCAGTCCCTGGAAAAATCATGGAGCAGGTCCTCAAGGAAACCATTTTGAAGCACTTGGAGGAGAGGAAGGTGATCAGGAACAGTCAACATGGATTCACCAAAGGCAAGTCATTCCTGGCCAACCTGATTGCCTTCTATGATGAGATAACTGGCTCTGGATATGGGGAAAGCAGTGGATGTGATATATCTTGACTTTAGCAAAGCTTTTGATACGGTCTCCCACAGTATTCTTGCCAGCAAGTTAAAGAAGTATGGATTGGATGAATGGACTATAAGGTGGATAGAAAGCTGGCTAGATTGTTGGGCTCAATGAGTAATGATCAATGGCTCGATGTCTAGTTGGCAGTCGGTATCTTTATTAATGATCTGGATGATGGGATGGATTGCACCCACAGCAAGTTCGCAGATGACACTAAGCTGGGGGGAGAAGTAGATATGCTGGAGGATAGGGATCATAGGCGCCAACTTCTGCTGGCACCAGTGGGTGCTCGACCCACATCTGCCCCCGGCCCCACCCCCTCCTGTCCCTGCCCTGCCCCCATTCCAACCCCTTCCTCAAAGTCCCCGCCCCCAACTCCGCCTCTTCCCCGCCTCCTCCCCTGAGTGTGCTGCATTCCCGCTCCTCCCTCCTGGACTTGTTATGCCGCGAAACAGCTGTTTCGTGGCAGCAAGCACTGGAAGGAGAAGCGGGGACGCGGCGCGCTCAGGGGAGGAGGCGGAGGTGAGGCGGGGAGGGGAACTTGGTTGCTGTTGGGTGCAGAGCACCCACCAATTTTTCCCCATGGGCGCTCCAGCCCTGGAGCATCCACGGAGTCGGCACCTATGGTAGGGATAGGGTCTAGAGTGACCTAGAGAAATTGGAGGATTCGGCCAAGGACAAGTGCAGAGTCCTGCACTTAAGACGGAAGAATCCCATGCACTGCTACAGGCTGGGGACTGACTGGCTAAGCAGCAGTTCTGCAGAAAAGGACCTGGGGATTACAGTCGATGAGAAGCTGGATATGAGTCAGCAGTGTGCCCTTGTTGCCAAGAAGGCTAACGGCATATTGGGCTGCATTAGTAGGAACATTGCCATCAGATCTAGGGAAGTGATTATTCCCCTCTATTCGGCACTGGTGAGGCCACATCTTGAGTATTGCGTCCAGTTTTGGGCCCCCCCACTACAGAAAGGATGTGGACGAATTGGAGAGAGTCCAGCAGAGGGCAACAAAAATGATTAGGGGGCTGGGGCACATGACTTATGAGACGAGGCTGAGGGAACTGGGCTTATTTAGTCTGCAGAAGAGAAGAGTGAGGGGAGATTTGATAGCAGCTTTCAAATACCTGAAGGGGGGTTCCAAAGAGGATGGAGCTAGGCTGTTCTTAGTGGTGGCAGATTACAGAACAAGGAGCAATGGTCTCAAGTTGCAGTGGGGGAGATCTAGGTTGGATATTAGGAAAAACTATTTCACTAGGAGGGTGGTGAAGCACTGGAATGGGTTACCTAGGGAGGTGGTGGAATCTCCATCCTTAGAGGTTTTTAAGGCCCAGCTTGACAAATCCCTGGCCGGGATGATTTAGTTGGGGTTGATCCTGGTTTGAGCAGGGGGTTGGACTAGATGACCTCCTGAGGTCTCTTCCAGCCCTAATCTTCTCTGATTCTGTGATTGGCTATACCCTGGAAGATAATACACAGCTCACCCCCACAGTTTAAGGGACTCATAGACCATAATGTTTTAGTTTTAAAAATTGGTATAAACATGCAGTAAATAGTAAGGAAAGACAAAAGTTCAGATAAAATAGATGACCCAAAGCTTGAATGGGATCTTTACGTATTTGTTTGCACACCTGTTCAATTCTGGCTAGACTACACTGAGAGAAATTGTTCATATGGTATTTCTTGCTCAGCCTGAACAAGGAAATACACCAGGAATCCTGTTCAAATGAGCCATCCAAATCTATTTGTACGAGAAGAAGCCCAGTTCTGACTTCCTGGGAGTTTAGGGTGCTTAGCACTTTGTAGGAGATGCTTAGCAGCATACAGGGCCAGGCCCCAGATTTTGAAGTCCTAGCTTCCTGTCTCTCCAGTTTATAGGTACAAGCCATTGTAGATTCAATTTAAGTCACATAGGTCTTCACCTGATGCACAGGAACAATCAAGTAGCCAGTCATCTAAATGCAATCCAAAATTGCATCCAAATGAGCTGTGGTCCCCTTCAAAATCAGTCCCAAAATACCTGTACCTTACATACCTAAATACATACTCTGGCCAGAAAAATCGTAGCACCAGAGGAATGAAATTCTTTAGGTGGAGTGCTATGAATAGCATCATTTAACATTGCATACTACAGATACACACATGTGGATATGACTAGAGCAGGGTGAATATCTGAATTACTGGCTCCTTGGCAGCTCTGAAAAAATATTTTTGTTTGTTTGTTTGTTTGAATCATACCAAACCTGGGAATTTTTGGCAAATTAAGTTGGAAAATTTTTGTTTTGGGTTGAACAAAATATTTCTTATTTTTAATAAATGCAAATGAAATTAAAGGCTAGATTCACAAAAACAAAGGAAGAAGGGGTGGCACCTCCTCATAACCTTTAGTGAAGTGGGTAGAGCACTAACCTGGAATGTCGGACCCAGGTTCATATCCCTATTTTGAGACAGGGAGTGGAACCCAGATGTCCCTGCTCCTAGATGAGTGCCCTAAACACCAGGTCATAGAGTTATTCTTGCTTTTTCCCTGATCCAGTGACTATTCAAGTATTTTTATACAATGTGGAACAGCTTCAACAGGATACTCCTGAGGGAATTCTGTACCAAATTTTTTTAAATTCTGTGCCAAAAAATTTAAAATTCTGCAAATTTTATTTGTCAATAAGTAATTGTGGCTCCAACATGGCAGTGCGGAGCACAGGCCACTGGCTGCATTGAGGTGGGAGATCACCCTGAAGCCCCCACTTCCCCCGGTACAGGGACTCGGCAGTGAGGCTGAACCTCAACCTGACACAGTGCAAGGGCTGGACCCGGGACCCTGCCCCTCTGCACCAGGTGTGGGTGCGCTGGCTCAGCCCAGCAGGATCCAAGTGTGGAGGGGCTTAGTGTGGGAGGATCTGGGTGTGGGTGAGAGGTTTCTGTGTAGGGCAATCTGGGTGCGGCTGCTTATTGGGAGATCTGGATGCACAGAGGCTCGTTGATGGGTTCCGGGTACGGAGGCAATGGGACTAAATGGGGTTCAGCTGCAGAGTCAGTGGAGCCGAGACACAGCCTCCTTCAGCTGGACAGCTCTGCGCTTGCAGAATGAGGGGGGGCAGTGGCTTGTAACCCCATGTGCCTCCCCATGCCTCACCTCTGTTTGGAGGGGGGCAATCCCCCCACAAAACTGCACCATGGTGGCCTCTATCCTTCCTCCCTCCCACCCCCTCGTGGCTTCTCTTTGCTTCCCTGCCATTTTCTGCAGGGAAACCTGCAAGGGGGGGCGTATTCTGTGGGCGCACAGTCACACAGAATCCCCCCAGGAATAACAGGAGACAGTGAGAGTTCCACTCCAGAATACCCCCCGTGTTAGTTTGTTTCAATATTTCCATTTTTTTTCACTTTTGCAGAAAAAAAATCTGCAAAACTGACACAAATTTTGCAGTTTTTTTTGGTTGACATGAATCTACTTTTTCGACTTAAAATTTTTTTTGGTAAAGATCATTCGTTTATTCCATGAGGGGATGTAAGTTCAGGAACTTTTAAAGTGAGATCTCATTGACTCTTTACCCATTTCAAATGGAGTCAAACAAGGCTGTGTCCTTGCCCCTGTACTGTTCAACCCCTTCTTCACCAAGCTCTCAACCATGCTACAAACAGGCTCAACCGAGACATATACATCAGATACAGACACGACGGCTCAGTCTTCAATCTTACTTTTATTGTTGCTTTAAGGCTTGTAACAGAACTACTAATAAGAGAAGCACTCTTTGCAGATGATTGTGCCCTCCTAGCACACACAGAGGGAGATTTCCAGTGCATTGTAGATCGCTTCGCTGAAGCATCAAAATTGTTTGGCCTCATAATCAGCCTGGAGAAAACTGTGGTGTTGCATCAATATTCCTTGACTTTAGCAAAGCTTTTGATACGGTCTCCCACAGTATTCTTGCCGGCAAGTTAAAGAAGTATGGGCTGGATGAATGGACTGTAAGGTGGATAGAAAGCTGGCTAGATCGTCGGGCTCAACGGGTAGTGATCAATGGCTCCATGTCTAGTTGGCAGCCGGTTTCAAGCGGAGTGCCCCAAGGGTCGGTCCTGGGGCCGGTTTTGTTTAATATCTTTATTAATGATCTGGAGGATGGTGTGGACTGCACTCTCAGCAAGTTTGCAGATGACACTAAACTGGGAGGCGTGGTAGATACACTAGAGGGTAGGGATCGGATACAGAGGGACCTAGACAAATTAGAGGATTGGGCCAAAAAAAACCTGATGAGGTTCAACAAGGACAAGTGCAGAGTCCTGCACTTAGGATGGAAGAATCCCATGCACTGCTACAGACTAGGGACCAAATGGCTAGGTAGCAGTTCTGCAGAAAAGGACCTAGGGGTCACAGTGGACGAGAAGCTGGATATGAGTCAACAGTGTGCTCTTGTTGCCAAGAAGGCTAACGGCATTTTGGGCTGTATAAGTAGGGGCATTGCCAGCAGATCGAGGAACGTGATCGTTCCCCTTTATTTGACATTGGTGAGGCCTCATCTGGAGTACTGTGTCCAATTTTGGGCCCCACACTACAAGAAGGGGGCGGGGGGATAGCTCAGTGGTTTGAGCATTGGCCTGCTAACCCAGGGTTGTGAGTTCAATCCTTGAGGGGGCCACTTAGGGATCTGGGGCAAAATCAGTACTTGGTCCTGCTAGTGAAGGCAGGAGGCTGGACTCGATGACCTTTCAAGGTCCCTTCCAGTTCTAGGAGATGGGATATCTCCATTACTAAAAAAAAAAAAAGAAAAGAAGGATGTGGAAAAATTGGAAAGAGTCCAGCGGAGGGCAACAAAAATGATTAGGGGTCTGGAGCACATAACGTATGAGGAGAGGCTGAGGGAACTGGGATTGTTTAGTCTCCAGAAGAGAAGAATGAGGGGGGATTTGATAGCTGCTTTCAACTACCTGAGGGGGGGTTCCAGAGAGGATGGAGCTCAGCTGTTCTCAGTGGTGGCAGATGACAGAACAAGGAGCAATGGTCTCAAGTTGCAGTGGGGGAGGTCTAGGTTGGATATTAGGAAACACTATTTCACTAGGAGGGTGGTGAAGCACTGGAATGCGTTACCTAGGGAGGTGGTGGAGTCTCCTTCCTTGGCGGTTTTTAAGGCCCGGCTTGACAAAGCCCTGGCTGGGATGATTTAGTTGGGAATTGGTCCTGCTTTGAGCAGGGGGTTGGACTAGATGACCTCCTGAGGTCCCTTCCAACCCTGATAGTCTATGATTCTATGATCTTCACCACTCCATGCCATATCCTGTAGCATATCCACTAGTGGAATCCATCTAAAGCAAGTTGATAGTTTTACCTATCTTGGCAGCAACATCTCCAATGATGATCTCTTGACAAAGAGATCATGAACAGGATACAGAAAGTTTCTCAGTAACTAGGAAAGCTACGCAACAAAGTCCTGAAATCCCACAACATAACCCTCTCAACAAAAATATAACTTTACAATGCTTTTGTGCTTATATCTCTCCCCTACGGCTGTGAGACCTGGATGTTATACAAATGGCACATCAAACAGCTAGAGGCCTTCCATATGTGTTCTCTGCGCACCATTATGGGGATCCACTGGCAAGACAAAATTACCAACCTGGAGGTTCTCCAAAAGTCAAGCATTGAGGCCATGCTGATAAAAGCCCAACTATGCTGGGTTGGACACATCATTAGGATGCCTGAACATCGACTCCCCAGAAAAAATTTCTGTAGAGAATTGGCACAAGGACATTGGAATCAAGGCCTCCCCAGAAAGCGCTACTAGAACAGCATCAAGAACAGCATAAACTTTGCTGCAATACAACTGGATGATCTCAAGAAGGCTGCATCTAATAGATCAGCACAGTGACACACAACACTCAGAGCTTTCCAAACCTTTGAAGAGGACAGAAATAATTGACTGTTAGCTGCAAGGGAAAAGCATCATACCACTGTATAGCTACCAAGATGCTCACCAATGACTTTGTCTGCCCGATCTGCTCACGAGCATGCGCGTCATGCTTTGGACTTCGGAGTCACTCCAGAATCCACAAAAAGAGAGAGCATGAAAATGTCATAGTTGAACCGACAGACTACGCGCGCGAGAGAAAGTGCATTGTCCTGATGGAGAGCTTAGGGGGCTGAACTTTGGGAAACAAAGGGAAAAAAGTGTCTCCCCCACCTCTATGGGCAGTTCAGTTAAACTCTTATTAAGTTCTTTTAATTTTCTAATTCACCTCCAGACACTTACTTTTGTGCCAAACACAATATTAACCATCTGTTGTGTTGGACCATTCCATTGCCTGCCGTTCTCCAAAATTATCCCTTCAATTTCTAGTTGGCAATAAACTAATTTATCTTGCTTTGGCTAATAAATGCTCCAGCAATCATCAGCCTCTTGCTCTTGAATTCAGGACTTTCAATGAAGTTTTTCGGGCACACATAGGATATAGGCCATTAGATACAATAAGAGCATCCACTGTATTTATATCTATTTGAGTAGCTCCCATTCTTTTCTGTGTATAGAATGACATATAAGATGTATGCATCTTCTGGCAATGGAGTATAACTGCAATTAATTTGTTACAACTCTTTCTGTAATCCACCAGGATATGCTTCTGTATTCCTGGAGAAAAGCCATTTTCAAGCCAGTTGCTCAGAAAGTAGCAAGTGATGAAATACAGATAACAAATTGAGTGTTTGTTTAAATTAATCCGTATTACAGCAGTGTTCTGGGAAGTGCAGTACTTAGGCCTTTAACAAATTCCCTCTAGAGATCTATTACCAGGATTTATCTAGTTACTATAGTCTAAAAATTTTTTTTAAATGTTCTTAATCTGAAAGATATGGAGGAAATTCTGAGTGACTCAGCATGAAAAGGAGAAGAACCACAAAACTTAATGTCTCATAAAGATAATAAACAGTATGGATTGAAACCGTGGAAACATATAGAACAATATAGTATTACAGGCTGTTCTGTGATAGTTCTGTGTGTTCGCTTTAGATTTGTTCGCAGGTAACTCAGAATGTAGGTCAGAGAGTGGAGTCATGTACAAAGAAAGAGAAGCACAGATAAGTTAATACTCTCGACAAAATTATTCTTACTATAGGGTTTCACTATAATCAAAACCATTTTAGTATTTGAGAAAGTAGGTACTATGAAAACGAGTAACGGAATTAGCTTTTATGTTTTTCCAGGAATCTAAACCACACTTCCTGTCACAACTGTACATTATTAATACAAGGCATCTGTTAAAGCAAAGCTGCCATAAAATGTGCACCAGAATTGTACATCTGTTTTAAATCATTTATTTTCTGACATTTGTGGTGAAAAATTAAAGCAAGATGTTGCCTTAACCCATTAAAAACAAATATGCTTTGGAATATAACAAGTTTTCAGCATGACTTCTTCAACAGATAATATAATTGTTATATTAGCAGCCAGTACTGTTACTGTAAGGATTTTTGTTCCTCTTCCCTGTCCTTTTGGCTTCTGTGGCTGCAGCAATTAGTCCCCAGTCACAAAGGGAAATGAGTAGCTTTCTTGAAACTTGCTCTCTTTTCCAACTCTTAAGCAGAAGCAAAAAGGTATCTGTGTCTCTGTTGTTAATGGTGGGCACAAAAGGCATCCTTTATGTGATATAACCAAACTTCACTGGCTCAAGGCAAAGAGGCTAAAGTCTGATTTCAAAAGGAAATAATCTCATGAGAGTTTCACAGGCGTATAATGCTCTACCCTATCATCTCTTCATATTAATACATAGTCTGGAATTTTCAATGATGATATTCCAGTCTGAATTCCTTAAGCATATAACGAGGATAACAGAGGCTTCCTTGTGAGCCATGCAAGCCTGGCATTGATTCCAGGAATGTGGATTAGGACAACAATGCTCAGAAACTCCTTTATAATTTCTGCTTCCTCTTCCCTAATGGCTGGATGCAATGGCTTTGGAAAGGATCAACCTAAACTGATATGAATATGCTGCTTGTGTTACTTAAGCCTAGTCAACTTCCTGAATACCGTAGTTGGTACAGCATATCAAAATTTGCTGTTGATTATGGTAGGTGACTTAACAGACAGGTGTAAACTGTGTAACCCTCTTGCTAAGTACCATCCTTAGCCTTATTAACATGAGGATTGGTTGCCTACTACTACTGAGCGTTTGGTCTTCAAAGGTCCTGCACGGATCAATCATGCTGACGTTGATATCTATCTGCTTCTTATGTCCCGCCATACCAGCTATCCTCTGCCACTTCAATTAGCCTTGATACTCTACCTCTTTTTCCTATGTGGTTCCATGCGTGCTCAGCCTGCACCTTGATTCCTGGAAAATCCCCTCACTAGGGTTGCCAATTCTGAGATACAAAAAAACCCCAGACATCCAAGATGATCTGGAGCCCACAAAACTGGACAGCTGGCAGTGTGTACAGAGCACTCGTACAGGCTTCCCAGGATAGCTACCTCAAAAAAGGAGGATCCTGGGAAAACTCAGACAGGTGGCAACCCTCCTCCTCCCCTTAAGCCTTGAAACCTCCCTATCCTTCAAATCCCTCCTCAGTGCTCACCGCTCTTGGCCTTCCTTAGCAGACCTCCCATTGACTTTAATGGGAGATGAGAAACAGAGTGCCAAAAACACGTTAGTTCCAATATGCCTGTAATGAGAATATCTCTCGATCCTTCACTGTTATAACCAAATCCTCTCCTATTCCCTTTCCCTCCCCTTGTTTGTCATCCTTTGCTATGTTCTGCCTAATTTAGGCCCAATTCAGGGCAACACTTCGGTGCATGATGGATACTGAGACTATAGGGAATGATTCTCAGCTGGTTGACTTCAGTGGAGCTCTGCCAATTTACAGCTGTCGAGGATCTGGCTGGGTGTGTGTTAAAAATTTTATGCTCATGCAGTTTGCTTCATTGCCAGTTATGTCATGGAAAAGCAGAAAAATCAGTAGGAGCAAAAGCCCGGATTCACAAGAGAGACTTAGGCATTATAACATCACAATGCCTATCTTTTAGGCTCCTAGAAAACCACAGGAATAACACTGCAAGCCACAAAACCTGCGTTAGGTGCCTAGGCTCCTATACAATGAATGGGGAGAGAGAGGCACCTTAGAATGCAGTCTTCAAAGCCAGCACTGTAGACAGGCAGCTGCTGAAACTAGCTAATGGCAGATACCAATAAGAGTGGTGTGTGCTAAGCCCAGCCCTTCTTAGAGTTCAGTGCTTCAGCGAGGTGCGGATCTCGGCTCATGATTCACAAACCAGGGGAAGATAAGTTTGACCATGTAAGTTGCTTGTGGGTCTGATCAGAGGCCACCTAATTCCACACAAAATAGTTGGGGGGTGGGGAGGAGTACCTCCCTTATAGCCTTTATCATAGTGATTAGGATACTCCAGATATGGGAGACCCGCAGTTCAAGTTCCCCCTTCCCCCTCAAACCAATGAGAAGGGATTCAAATAGGGATTTACCACCTCTCAGGTGAGTGCCCTTACCACTGGACTATGGGATATTCTGATGTGGGGCTCCCTCGGGCTCCTACTGAAGCGGTTTCATTTTGAATAATTGGGCGAGAGAGAGGTGAAACGACTGTATAGCCTAGTGGTTAGAGCAGTCAGCGGCAAGGTGGCAGATCCTTGTTCAAATCTCTTAGCAGATAGAGTGGTGGACTTGTTCCAAGGGTTTCCCACATCCCAGTTGAGTGCCCTAAGCACTAGGCTAAAGGTTATAAGGGAGGCCTCCTCCTCTTCCTGTCCCCATGCCTTGGTTAGTGTGGAGTTAGGTGACCTCTGAGCATGCTGACTGGATTAGGCCCTGCCTGTGATTTAGGTGGAGGAGTGTGTATTTTCCCCAGTTCATGAATCGCTCTGGGGCTTAGGTGGGAGGTAGGAGCCCAGATGCCTAGAGGAAGGCAGCAGTGCACATGCCCAGAGGAAGAAATGTAAGTGCCTAGGGAAATTTTAATATTAAAAACTTAGGCACTGAGTGACTTTACCCAGAGGGTTAGGCAGCAGCTGAGCAGGGGTTCTGGGGGTGGAAGTAGCACTTAGTACCTTCATGGAGCCCATCCAAAATACTTATTTTTTCTTATAGTTCGGTTTGACTTTGGAAAGTGGCACTGTAAAAATGTCATCTTGGGGATCCATAGCTTTTGCTAGGACTTCCACAACATATCTGCCCCCAGTTTGTATAGTGGGGGTGTGGAGAGCCATTGAACCAAACTGTAAACCCTGTATATGATGGAAACCACTTCAAACCAGAGGGTGCAGCGGCATCTCCAGCACCCCTAGTTCCAGCACATATGTCTGCTCCCCATGAAGGTACAAAGATGGCTTTCTAACTTTCTGGCCCACGCATTCAACTTGAGATCTGAAAGTCAACCTATTGCTGATACATTATCATGATTAAAGATTTTGCCATGAGAGCTAATTAATAATTCCATTGTTGTGGGAGCCAGCATCAAATCCAGATCACTGTCCTAGCAAGGCCGGGCCAATACAACTAGCAGGCAGGTAGTAAAAACCCTTATTTTAATCAGTAATACAAGTAGACATGACTTTGGACACACAAAGGCAGAAGCTCTATAGAGTAAAAGGTACCATTTTTACAGTTTTCAGAGGAGATGCACACTTCAAGATTACCGCCCCCCCGCCCCAGAATTTAATTCAATTTAAAACTTCCTTTTCTGATTGATAAAAAGAGTTTTAACATTTTGGGTACTCATCTCTGATCAGGAAAAGGTTTTGGGATGATCGCTTTCTGTTTGAGCAGTATCAGTTTTGAAGAGACTGTTATCATAACATCTTTCCAGTTAGTGGACTCATTTTGCTGCAAGGAACAGGTGATAGGGTCCTAAAAACTTTCGGTTCTTTTAATATATATTTAAGCAATAATCACATGTGGGTGAAATGTTTTGGATTGTTAAAATGGGCTGTTAAAATAGTTTTACACGTAAACATATTTTACAAATTGTTTACTCAGTAATTTTATAAATTTTAAAAAAGCTAATGAAGATAGGCACAAACCAGTTCAGAAAAATAAATGTGACATGACCATCATTCCAAACGTTGTTCTATTTGGGTCTTAGACTTATTGAACTTTGGATCGGTTCTGATAACTACCCACTTCCTTCTCATCATCAGCCCTTCCGCTTTGCTGAAATATATCTAAAAGGCCTCTGTGAATTTAGCAGTGAAGGCCATCTGCTGCCTTGTCTTCACTTTTCATGAGTTCCAGAGTGTCACTAGATCAAAGTATTCCAAAAGTTGCTTCTTCTGGCCCTCAGGAAATTCCCAATAGTGGCAACATTTGAAGATAACCTTGCTGGGCTCTGATCAGTTACTAAGCCTGAGCCCCATGATGGGGAAAAATGCATGAAGGGGTCTGTCAGGGGTCCGGGAAAGGATCTCTTTGGATAGAGAGGTGAAGAAAGGAGACCTCCTAAATACGCAAGGCTGGAAAAAGCAACAGTCCATCCAAATTTGAGGAAATCTACACTTGATGCAAATTACCTCATGAGCTATTGTCCCACTTCCAACCTACCATTCTTGAGCAAAATCCCTGAGTGACCCAACTGCATCTAAACTCCTTCAGTATCCTGGACCACTCACAAAAGAAGATGGCCTATAGTCAATGCTCTTGGTACCATTGGATGGCAGTAAAGGAGCCTTCATCTCTGGAGCACCTCAAAGCAGTGGCATGCAGTATCACAGTCCTCTTTTTACCTCTGGTGCCCCCTGCAGACTGACCTTGGTAGGTCTACAGTGGCTTGGCCCTGCAGCCAAGTCACAAAGTCCAAATACACCCCTTTGGGGGTAGTAAAGAGTCCAAAAAGCAAACAGTATATTTGACCTCACTAGGATCTTCAGCCCTGGGCCCTCTAAATTCAGCCCTTTGTTCAGGCTCCTGGATCAACTCGGTCCCTTTCTTGGGATTGATGCCACTTTACCAGTGGTCAGTGGGGGAACCTGGGCCTGCACTACTCTGGGTTCAAACTCAGGGACCTATACACAGCAGCCACATACCGCTCACTGTGATTCACTGCTGTTACTTCCCTGGGCGGCTTCCCACTTGGCCCCTTTAGCTTCACCCTTCTCTCAGGGTTAAGGTTCTTGGTCTCTTTCTCCCCCTGCAAACCTACCTATGCAAAATGCAGCCAGAAAACATGCTCTGGCTGTCCCTCAAGTTCCTATGGCCAGAGGGCCAGGCCCAACTCCTCTGATCCCAGCCAGGGACTGAACTACTAAGCCTTTGCAGCTGTTTTTATCTGGGTCAGCAGGGCCCTGATTGGCTGTTGCTAGCCCTTCTAGCCATTGGAGGACCAGGTTTCTCTAGCTTCCAAGATGACTGCTCCAGTGAGGCCTCTCTAGGCAGTCCTGGAAGACCCACTTTTGCTGCTCTTTTCCTTCCACCTCGCTGCTTCCTGGAATGGAGTGTAGTAGGACTATGGGGCCTACCATAGGGAGCCACAAAGGCCAGATACACTGTATCACAATGACCTTCTGGGCTTGGTCAGAGGTCAAATTTCCATGCCTATACTATCTGATTTCTCAGCAGCCTTCAGATCTGCAGATTAGAAAGCACTGTTGGTCAAGGTGAGGTTTGTTGAGGGTAGGCAAAGTGACATTGTCCCTCTCTACATTTCATCCCATTATTCTTAGTTTGTACCTCAGCATACCATATTAAATAATTCTTCTCCCTACACAGTGCTAATGCCCTTCAAATATTTTCTTTCAATCCCGATTTTGATACTCTTCCACCCGTTTGCCAATATTGCTCTAATAAAATGGTGCATGGGACCAAGTGTAATACACCAGGGTCAGTGACACCAGAGCCATAAGGAAGATCTCACCCCCACTACATACTGACATGGGGTACGTCTAAAACACCCCTGGTGGCCTGTGTCAGCTGACTTGGGCTTGTGGGGCTTGGGCTGCTCAGGCTGGGCGATCCTATCTGCTCATGGGTTACCAGAGCCTGGGCGCCAGCCTGAGCTTGAACGTCTACACTGCAGTTTTATAGCCCAGCAGCCCAAGCCCTGTGAGCCTGAGTCATAGAATCCTAGAATATCCGGGTTGGAAGGGATCTCAGGAGGTCATCTAGTCCAACCCCCTGCTCAAAGCAGGACCAACCCCAACTAAATCATCCCAGCCAGGGCTTTGTCAAGGGCCTTAAAAACCTCTAAGGATGGAGATTCCACCACCTCCGTAGGCAACCCATTCCAGTGCTTCACCACCCTCCCAGTGATACAGTTTTTCCTAATATCCAACCTACACCTCCCCCACTGCAACTTGAGACCACTGTTCCTTGTTCTGTCATCTGCCACCACTGAGAACAGCCTACCTTCTTCCTCTTTGGAACCCCCCTTCATGTAGTTGAAGGCTGCTATCAAATCCCCCCTCAGTCTTTTCTCCTGCAGACTAAATAAGCCCAGTTCCCTCAGCCTCTCCTCCTAAGTCATGTGCCTCAGCCCCCTAATCATTTTCGTTGCCATCCGTTGGACGCCCTCCAATTTGTCCACATCCTTTCTGTAGTGGGGGGCCCAAACCGGACACAATACTCCAGATGTGTTCCTAGTTCCACTAGTGCCGAATAGAGGGGAATAATCACTTCCCTCCATCTGCTGGCAATGCTCCTACTAATGCAGCCCAATATGCCATTAGCCTTCTTGGCAACAAGGGCACACTGTTGACTCATATCCAGCTTCCCATCCACTGTAATCCCCAGGTCCTTTTCTGCAGAACTGCTGCTTAGCCAGTCGGTCCCCAGCCTGTAGCAGTGCATGGGATTCTTCCATCCTAAGTGCAGGACTGTGCACTCATGCTAGTTGAACCTCATCAGATTTCTTTTTAGCCCAATCCTCCAATTTGTCTAGGTCACCCTGGACCCTATCCCTGCCCTCCAGCGTATCTACCTCTCTCCCCAACTTAGTGTTATCGGCAAACTTGCTGAGGGTCCAATCCATCCCATCATCCAGATCATTAATGATCTGAGATGGGCCAGCTGTGGGTGTTTTATTGCAATGTGGACATACCCTTGGTGTCTAAATTGCATTGGTGTCTCTTGTGATCTCACTGCACACACATTTAATTTACTTTCTACGATTAACCTTAAATCTCTTGGCATTACTGTTCCTGATAGTTCTTTCTCATTAAATATTTGTCTTGGATTATTTTTCCATAGCTGTGCTAGCTTGTATTTATCCAAGTTGACTCTATGACTATCCTTCGTTATTACCTGAAGCTAAATATTCTAGAAGTGCAATGCTACTGGAATTTGATCATTCACCACCTTACATTTAAAATTTGTTATTTAGTAAGTTTTCTGCTATGGAACTTAGAGGTTTCATCTGCTCATTGTGTGGACAAGTAAAAGGTTATGTATGATCTTATGAAGACATTTTACTAGGCAGCAGTGGTTAATTTTACTTCTTGCTGATTCTTTAGTTGTGAATGCTCCTCTGAAAAAGTTATTGGTATAAGCCACATTGATTACTTGGTATTTATTATGAGGTATTCCAACCATCTATAGCAACTTTGGTCATTATTTAGCAACAGTGTCCAGACAAGAATCAATCACTTTCAAATGTTCTGCTTTCGTGTTTAAATTCTTTTCCTTATTATAGCTTATTTGAGGTACCAGGGAAAGCCTTTAAGTTATAATTTTGTCACTTGCTCACGTGAAATCTGTTCCCAGGCCCCTGCACAGTGTTGTTCAAATCAGTTGCATCTGGATGTAGCAAACTTTTCAACAGACTGTGAAAAGAAAAGCCATATTGTTTGGGGTTTACTCACCATTGGGATTAATTATTCTTTATATTTTACCCATCACATTTATACTCTTCAGAGGAAAGAAACAATAAATGATCTCATTCAAAACTGAAATACACTTCTTGTGTCTGACATGTTGGGCTTCCTCTGAAAAAGCTAATATCTGATGAAGGAAATGGTAAAAAATAAGTAATAAACTTTAGTAGACAATTTACTTAAAATGATGCTGTCATGGAGTCTTTCATAATTAAAAATATTCTATGAAAACATGTTGGAATATTTAAACTGGAATCTGTTTTCTTACCTTGTGGTTTTTCCCTTGCATAATACACACACCAGGAGTATACACACATAATACACACACAGGTGCTTTGTTATTGTAGGGTTGCTTATGAGAACTGGGCTAGTGGCCGTGGTTCTTTTTTTCTGACAGAGGTCCCAATTTGCCAAATCTTTCCTATTCAGCGAAGCATTTGCTTAATTCCCATTGACTTTAATGATTTGCTGAGCTGGAGCCTAAAAAAGTATTGGAGTATTTGTTTTGGTGGTCTCTCCCCCCCCCCTTTTAAAAATAAACTAGATAAACTTTACAAATAAGCATAAAAACAAATACTGGGGTCTTATCAGCCTGGGCCAAGATTCAGAACAAGGTCTATTCCTGCCCAGACCTTGATGAAGGCCCATAAAGCTTGTGCCTGCATGAAATAGGTGCATCCTCCCACCAAAGAATAGGAGGTTGATATTGACCTGGCCGTGCTGTGTAGGAAGAGGGCACAGCAAAGCCTCATCATAGGGTTCCATCTTTCATAGGAGCCCGATGAGTGGGAGCTAGAAAGTAGCTGCAGTAGTGGCACCCTTCATGGGTGGGTCAAGGGTGAGCAGGAGCCTGTTAAGGGGATATAACCAGAATTCCATATATAAAATGGAAAAATATATTCATTTTAGATTCTATAACTGCACCCAAGGGCTCTGGTAGCTACACAAAACTTTGCTTTCATGGTTAATGATAGGATAGAAACCTCTGATGGATTCATAAGCTTGTAATTCACAGCTGCCTGTTTATTAGGGAGGGACTGGTTGGGAATTACCTCCTTGGTAGGTTTACACAACAATTCCCATTTTCCCCAGGGGCAGTGGTATATGCTAGTCTGAAGAAAGAACAAACTCCTTGGTGCCCACCTCTTATCTTTTTATAATACATAGGAAATGAAATAACCTTTTAAACTATTAATGGTGTCCCAGAAATTTTCAATCTATCTTTTAATATGATATTTCAGGTTGGGCGGGCAGCTATTAGTCATGATTTAATAAATCAGAAGAGATGGATCAAGTTCCCTAAGGAGGAGAAGACTTGTGGGCCATTTCCATGTAGGCCTATTTGTGTGAGGAAACACCTTGATCATTCCTGGAAATGACTTTATGTAGGTTTGTCTGTGTGAGCAGAAGTGCCACCTCTCCTGTCTGGGTCAAGAAAATGCTCTTCTGCTTCAAAATTAAGGAATAGCTCTGTCCAGATGGGAAAAAAAAAAAGAAAAGAAACAATTCTGTATTCTGGGCTAGAAATATAAGAGATGCCTCATCTGAGCCCATATAGCACTCCTGCCTGTGTATGTGAAAACAATCTCCATTTCTTACTGTTTGTATCCAGGAAAACCCTGCCCAAGTTAGGGAGTGGCTTATCTGGTTCTTGGCATATCTTGGGGCCCATCTGGCTGAGGGAATGTTATTAATTATTAATTAAGAGCTGACAATGGGCAAGGGAATGCTACATCCAATTCAAATGGAACTGCACTGGTCATGATGCGCTTGTATGTCCAGACCACCCATTTTGGGACACCGGTCTATTAAGGATATATGGGACCTGGGTCCAGTCTGAGAATAAATCAAAGCCCTCCCCCCTTACAGAAGCTGTAAGGTGTCTCCCTGCCCTGCTAATGCTACCTCCTGTTACCTAGTCCCCTTAGGGCCCAGCTTCTACCTCTGGATCCAAAATTTGGACACGGTCTGGATCCATTGACCATGACTTACCCATCCCTGTTTATGGGCTGTTCTTGGTTACACATAATATTTTTCTCAGTAAAACTGGAATCCTTCCTCTCTCTCATTTTGATCTAAAACTTTTTCAGGGTTGTCTGATTTGCTCTAGGTCCAACCTATATTCCAACTACCAACAAGTATAAAAACAGTGACACTTACCCTATAGGGTCAAGTTCAGATGAGGCAATAGAATAGTTCCACAGATTAACTAAATTCCAAGATTACTAAAATATGTCCTCCTACAGTTTAAAAAAAACCTAAAAAAATAAAGCCTAATTCATTTCTATTTACTAACTCCCAAAGCAGTGATAAGAGCTGAGTTGCAGTGGTAAAGGTAGTAGTATTCTATCCCACTTCACATAACTATAGTGCACCTACCCTATGCTGTTGACAGAACTATGCTTCAGGCCATATTGATAAAAAAATCTGTGCCACAGCTAAATCCACAGGATATTTTTATGTACAAGTTCATACATGGTTTCCAAGCATGATGTACAGAGAACAATGTCCTGTTTATGTGGGTGTGTGCACTGTCATGCAGGTGAGATTTAAGTGAGTGCAGATTTTTTGAATGGGACTCAAAAAGACTATTTGGAAATGCCCTCCTTTGCTCATGCCAGGTTTGTGACTGAACATTTGAAATTCACAGATACTAAAGGTGTTACTAGTCGCAAGCAGTGTTCTGTTGCTTTTTTCCACAAAAGCAGCAGGAGCAAAACAGGTAGCAGAGCAGAAAACTTTCCCAAAACCCATAGTATTGGGTGCACGTATTTTTTCCTCATTATTTCTTCAGTCACAAAAATGGACTATTTTTTTAATGAAGGGGGGAAAAAGAGGCTAATGTTACATTTGTTCTAAAAAAAACCCCTATTTGTTTTCACATTTTATTCTCTTGCAAATCTCAGTTCTTCAAAGATAGTGTTGAATGTTGTTCTGCTTTAGAATAATACTCTGAGGAATCCCAGCTAGCAAATGTTTCTTTTAAAGGGAGCATAAGTACCCTGTCTTAGGGCTGGTCCACACTGGGGCGGGGGATCGATATAGGAAACGCAACTTCAGCTACCAGAATAGCATAGCTGAAGTCGACGTTTCCTATATCGAACCAAAAATACTTACTTCGAGTCCACGCGGCGCAGGCAGGCTCCCCCGTCGACAGCGCTTCCTCCTCTCGGCGAGCAGGAGTTCCGCAGTCGACGGGGGAGCGCTTCTGGGATCAATCTATCGCGTCCAGATGAGACGCGATAAATCGATCCCAGAAGATGGATCTCTACCCGCCGAATTAGGCGGGTAGTGTGGACCAGCCCTTAGACAGTTTTTACAGTAATATCATGATTCTTTATCTACTTACTCTCCTTTTCAGAAAAAATCCATATAAATTATCTTCTTTCAAGCTGCAGTAATTTGTGCACTTTCTTCATTTAATTTCTCCAAGAAGGTGTATGTCTAACCCTGCAGTTGTTTGATCTGACTCTTTTCTGCTGATTTGCCTCTATTTAGAAAATGCATCCTTGTTGGACATAAATGAGACCAGTTACTGACAGAATATACTGATGAATTATTTACTTATTTTAAACATGCATTTAGCAAAAAAGAGCACCTATTCCTTTCTTAAGGCACTCCCAGGCACCTTAAACATAGTTATCCAAATAGACTACGCCAGTAGCAACTCTTTGCCCAAACATTAATATAATTATTAACCCAGCAGACTTCTGACGTTTAGGATTTCTCACCAGAGTCATCCTCCCATTCTCTTATCTCAGGAAAGCAAATGTGGCTTGCAGCATGGCCTGCTGCTTGGTAAAGTAGGACTATTATTGGAAATTAAGTTTAGAAAGAGAGGCGTGATGTATTGTTCTGAGCACGAAATGGAAAGCCTGCTGATCCTAGCTCTGACAATGATTCCCTCCAGGATCTTGGGCAAGCTACTTAATCTCTTTGTCTGTAAAATGGTGATGACATTTACTTGTTTATCAGCCAAACTGACAGGACACTGTGAAACATAATGCATGAAGATGACAAACCGTATACGTGCTAGGATTAATATGAAGAGCTCAATACAATAGAGCAACAGTGTTTTGAACTGTATGATATAATAAGCAATGAAGATCAAATGCCTGTGGCAGTTATTTTTAAAGGAATAATGCCTGAAATTCCCAGGGCTTATAAACTTGTCCCTAAGAATAAACTACAGTTTCTTTTTCTGACAGAGAATGCTCAGGAGCAATACAAACCAAAAATACTCCAAATCGTTACCTTACAATGAGAATACTGCAGCAGAAATGGTAAAGAGATACAGTTATCAGTAATATCACTCTCAAAACCACTGCAGAGTGTTTCAACTAAAAACAAGTTGGCACAATGAGCAAGCGAATAGGATAGAGCACACATCATTGCCTTTAAAAGTGTAGGTCACGGACCATCTTTCACTTCAAGCTTTTCTTTTGTGGTAGAAAGTGGCTACAGATCAGATAGCAGCATGTCTGACAGAGAACAAAAAAGGCCATGTGAGGTTAGAGTGGTGGCTTCAGGAGGCAGAGCTTTTACAAGGAAAAATGTTTAAACAAAAGCAGTTACAAACCCAAATGGAACAGGACTGATTTTTAAAAGCACTTTTATGGGTGTATTGTCTACAATTTGTGAAAACATAAGGCTGAGTTTCCTTTCTATACTATTTAATGTCTCTGCTGGAAACTATTTCCTGGAGGAACTGTAATAGCTGTGAATAGACTAACTGACTTACTCAGTTCATTTCTGGTCCAGTTCACTGTTGGTGTCCAGTTATTTCTCCCAAAAAGGCAATATCTACTCCTTGAGTCTAAAGCTTTTTGATCACTCAGAAGCCTTGACAGAATGTTTTTGATTTGTCTTTCTATAAATTTCCTCCTACCACTGAAGACTAGCTAAGGTTATGAAGGTGCTAGGTATATCCTAGCTCATGACAACAATGTACATTAAGGTTTGAGGCCTACTCCAAATCTCTTTAGAGAAGGAAGACATTGTGAGTTGAATGAAAAGAGCACCTCACAGTATCTTGTTCTAAAGAAGCAATTAAATGTGTTTGCATATCACGGTGCTGTTATAGGCCAGAATTGGCTTTGGCACTTTTTTTTTTATTGTACAACAGTATTGCCAACTTCAAGAGATCAAAAATCTTGAGTTGGACCTCTAAAATGATGAGATTGGCCCCAAAACTCATGAAGTCTTAAAAAAAGATTGCATTGTGTTTTTTAGGTCCATCTCTTGATTTTTTTGAACTCCCCCTGCCCATCCACAGGGTATGTGCATCTGACAGTGTTGCCCACTCTCCCACATGTACTGGATAAGGTGATGTTGGACTCTGCAGCAGGAACTCTCACCCACACATCTTCCCGTTTCCTGCCCAGCAATTAATCCTATCCCCCAGCCCCTATCATCACCACCCCATCAGTTCAGCTCCAATACCCCACCAACCCCCACCGCCCTTAGTTCACCCTCCCAGCACTCACCCCATCTGCTCAGAACCACTGTCAATACAGCCCCCGCCCCACCCTATCAGCTCCCACCCTCCTCACTTCAGCCTCCAGACCATAGTTCAGCCCTCTTAGCCTCACCTCTGTTCCTTTTTGGGTTCTTCAACCTCCCCAGGCCTGAGGGGGGCTGCAGTGGGGTCCCCTCTCCCACTTCCCAGGCTGGCAGCAGGAGCCTGGGAAGCGGGAGACGGGGCCTCACTGCAACAATTTCTAAGTAAAATTAAGCCTCACTCATGATCTCAGCATAGAACTCTCAAATGTCAGGGGTGGTTGCTTTTATCATTTTTCTGTGAGTTCATTTGAGAGTGTAGTGATCGTCTGGTTTCACCCCACTTAGTTGTCGTTGCATTTGGTGCACTGGGGGAGGTACATTACATGTTGTGATAGGCATGTGTAGGACCCAGGAATCTTGAAAGGTGTGCTGTTGGGGATATTGATCATCATAGCTGGATCTGTGGAGGTAAGTGTGGTGAGTGGTGGATTTCTTGTATATGGTTGTTTGTAGGGTTCCATTGCTGAAGCTGAACATGGAGTCCAGGCGATTGATGTTGGAGTGGGAGTGTTCTAGAGGGAGTTTGATGGATGGGTGGTGGCTGTTGAACTTGTGGTGGAAATCTGAGGGAGTTTGGCTCTTCTGTTCAGAGGAAGAAAATATCATCGATGTATCTCAGGCCTATTGTTGATTTTGTGGTACATTTCCCCAGAAATTCTTCCTCAAGATGGCCCAGGAAAAAGTTGGCATATTGGGGAGCCAGCCTAGTTCCTATGGCTGTTCCCATGGTTTGAACAAACTGTTTGTTGTTTTAGGTGAGGATGAAATGGATAAGTTTGGCAAGGTGTTTTGGGTGGACTTCTGAGTGCTGTGAATTATCTTGTGTGTATTTGAGGCAGGCAGCAATGCTATCATGGGAAGGGATATTGTAAAGGGATGTGACACTGATGGTATATTAGCAGAGGTTAATGTTGTGGAGTTTCTGGAGGAAGTTGGTAGTGTCTTGGAGAAAGCTGGCCCTTCGTGTGGCTTAAGGATGGTTTTAATGAGTCCTGGTATTCCTTCAGTAAAAGTGCCATGGCCGGACATACTGGGTCTGCCTGGGTCCCTTGTTTGTATCTCTTGGGAAGTGTGTAGAAGCTCCTTGGAGTGGATGCATGGGGGCTGTGTTTGTAGATTTTTTTTCTTGGAATTGTTTGGGGAAGGCTTTGAGGGTATCTTTAAATTCCGGTGTGAATAGTATTCTGGGAGGGGCGGGGGGGGGAGGGGAGAGGTCTTCTTTGAGTTCTTCATAGTAGAGAGTTGTCTCTTGGCCTCATTGTTGTAGTGATCACAATTGAGGATTGTGATAGTGCCACCTGTGCCAGCAGGTTTGATCATCATCTGGTGGCTGGATTTCAGGGACTGTATAGCTGTGCTCTCGGTGGTAGAGAGATTGTGGTGGATGCAATATTTGTTTGAAGATTTCATGGTTGATTATTTATATGACATTTATTGACAATGAAGGGATCAGAAAAAGTTACTTTTCAGTATACAGGGAGAAATGTTTCTGTCTGAACATTTTTGGTTAATTATGAGATAATTTGAGATTTGTGTTTTTACTACATACATTTATTCCATGAACTGGATTTATTTAAACACTGCTGTGTTTTCAGGAATGAGGCTATGGATGGTATACAGATAGGATACAGATTTGAAGCCATCTCTTCAGTGACTGGAAAAGATAAAGATATATCAGGATCAGCTTTGTGCCTCTGATTAACACTTTCAGTGTAACTAAATGTAAGACTAGTTAGATCACTTATTTTGTCAAATATAGGGCCTGCTTCTGGTTCCATTAAAGTCAGTGGGAATCTTGTGATAATTTGTAATAAGTTAAACTACAGATGGGTTAATCTTGGGACTCCCTTCTATCTGAGCTCCATCTTAATATTTATAAAAGTTTGTTATGACAAATATTTTTGAAGAGTGGCAGCCCAGAAGAATCCCCTGTCCCACCCTCATATAAGGCCAACCTTTCCTACGACAGGATGCCTTGGATAATGAAATATCTATATTTTTAAATACTTCACTACCAGTTCCTCCCACCCCTTACTAAAAATTACATGGCATTGCACCATTCATTCAGAGGGAGGGATTGCTCAGTGGTTTGATTATTAGCCTGCTAAACCCAGGGTTGTGAGTTCAATCCTTAAGAGGGCCACTTAGGGATCTGGGGCAAAAATCAGTACTTGTCCTGCTAGTGAAGGCAGGCGGTTGGACTCAATGACCTTTCGGGGTCCCTTCCAGCTCTATGAGACCAGTATATCTCCATCCTGTCTATGGTACTTAGCAGCTGACATACCATCTATTAAATCTTATGTGACGTTTCACTCTGCAACTTTTCAAAACTAAGCAGATGTCTTGGTAAAAAGGGATAACTCATGTTTAATAGATAAACATATGGCTGTTGTATGTGCTGCTGCTATGTAGGGTGGGAAGAGCAGGGAAAAGCCCTCCGAAGGTTCTGATAAGGAAGGAACCATGATTTCAGAGCCTTTTGTTCAACAAGACCATTTAGCATGTTTAAGAGGAAACCTCTGAAATGTTCAGGAGACGTCCAAAGATAAGCTGCTCAATTATACTATTGTATTTACCAGGTATGTGTCACTTTTTCCTTTAGCTAATTTTCTAATCCCAAACCACAAATGTAACAGTAATTTTTCCCAGCATAAAACATGACATCTCCAGCTTCAAGTGCTCTAAGGTACAAGAAGAATACATCAAAGAGCAATCAGAGAAGTGAGGGTACCTGCAATACAGAAATGACAACAAATTTTATAAACAAGATATACATACACACAGCTACAGGTGATGGACAAAAGCATGTAACCATTCACAAAGAGCCAGATTTGGGGGTGAGAAGGAAGGGACAGCCATGTAAAGATGTGATTATCTGCTTAACCAGCAAACTTAGTAAAATGTTAGCCATTCCAAAAGCCAAGACCAAAAAAGGGGCAAATTTGTTCATTTCCCCTCTGGAATTCATAACCCCACGCTTGGGAGCTCAGGAGGGAGGGTGCAAGTTAACATGAATTGTGTCATATTTAACTTGGCTATTGCAATGAATAACTTGGCTCTTTTCCTAAATACCACACCTTTTTTACATTTCTGACTCTTTCACGCTTTAATGTTGCTGTTTTGGTACATTAAGGTTTCTTTTCAGACTTTGCTTTTGAACATACACCTCTAATTCTCCTGTGTTCTGCAGATCTTCTAATGTACAACACTCCACTGGTGCTTCTTGTAGTCCATCATTTGGACATTGTGTGCATGCAGCACTAGTGTATGATTTATAATAGGTGGATGAATACAATCAGGAATCGCAATCAAATACAGTCATCTATGGTCTTGAAAAGGAAAGTTCTATGGTGTGAGTTTACTGTCCTTCCTGTGGGATTTACTTATTCTGCAAAGTGGTAAAAAACATAGAGCCCAATGCTGAAATTCTTTAGCCTGATTAAGGACTCTAGAACTGGATTTCATAAATATTTATTTTGATGTTTCAGTCGCATGATAAATGAATTACACACAATAAAAATATTTTTTCTCAAAATCATAAAATAACAGACCTTCACAGCTGCAGAATGGCCTCAATTTCACCCCCTCTTTGTTTTTCACTTATTGCCCCTCAGAAGCCTTGGAAAACAAGTGTGTTTTGCAGTGTGTCCTGAAGGTTGCCAGATCCAGGCTCTGGTCAACCAAGACCTAAATTTCAGATTAAGGACCCTTTCTCAAGATTGTCAGCCATTTTCATCCCATTTAAATTTGGGAGCTGTTCGCTCAAGTCTCCCTCAGGATCACAACTGCTGCACTGTTTTGGTCTCACAAATAGCAAGGACCCAAACCATTTGAGCTTTACAGATCAAAACCAACACCCTAAACGTCACCAGTAAATTAACTAGTAATCAGTAGAGAGCACATGTGTAATGTACTCTTGGCTAGCGACACTGCTTAACAAGCAGACTGCAGGGTGCTGTACTAGCTGCAATTTCCAAATGCTTTGAACATGTAGACCCATGGAGAGTGCAATAATCTAACCCTGAAGTGACAAGAATATAAATAACCTTGGTGAGGTCCTCCTCTGAAAGAAAAGCATTAACTCTTCTTCTCAGGGGCGTATGATATAAGGCATATCTAGCAACCTCTGCTGCTTGGACATTCAGGAATAGCTGGGGATCCAAAAAAACCCCAAGGTATTGAAACCAACAGCAGATAATCCCCACCATTCAGAGATGTTGATACAACGTCTGCTTCTTCCAAAAGTTGCGTCATCTATTCTATAACTATTTTCTAATGTCTTGTCTACACTAGAAAGGGTTTTCTGGTGTAGCTATGCCAGAAAACACTCCTACTATAAGTTTATACTGGACAGAAGAGCTTATACCAATCCCCAAACAAAATAAACTATACTGGGAACTCTTCTACTCTTATAACTGAATCTACACTATGACTTTTGCCAATGTAAAAATGTATTAAAAATCACAACCCTAAGTGGCATTACTATGCTAACAAAAGTTTGTAGTGCAGACCAAGCCTATGTCTTGTATGGATTGAGTCTCAGCAAATTAGCTCTCATCCATGTCCCATTCTGCTAGACCACAGTGGCAGGGTCAGGAAGAGATGGAAATATAGATTGGTGTCATAAGCATATTTGAAAGTACTAAAATCAATACTTCCTAAGTTAGCCCTGTCTAAGGGGCCATATACAGGTTATTCAAAAGGGCGATGGGCTTGACACTGTGGAGTCCTTAAAGCTGATAAGAAATTGCCCAACGCTACCTTCTGGGATCTCCCAAAAAGGAGTGGAGTCACTGAAGAATTATCCCTCTCGGCAGATCTCTGCTCATGATCCACAGCACCCTGTGGCCAATGGTATTAAAGGAAGCTGATAGATCTAAAAGAATAAGGAGGATGCTTTAATCTTTATCTGTCATCAGATTGCCAACCAACAAATTCAATGTGGTTTATGTACAACACCCATGCCTAAAACCAAATGGACTGTGTCCAAGGAATTGAGAACTCTAGATATTGATGGAATCGTTTTGCCTCAATGTTCTCTCAAAATGAGGTTTAAGACAAAGTGATAGTGATGGGGACTGGCCATCTTAAGAGATGGGTTATGAACAAGGATTACAATCGCTTATTTACAAGAAGCTGGCATGGCACCTTCCCATCCCTCACCAATGCATTGACCGTGGACAGAACACCTCTCTGTTTCCTTTCAGCAGCTAGGCATGACATAGATCTATCCCACCATTTGTAGTCTGTATGCCCCTCAGTTCTCGAGGCTCTGTAGGTACGATTGGCCAAGACTCCAAGCAGAAAAAGCTCTGATGTGTCCTCCCCATGCCCAAAAGAATTACTTCCACCATCACACAAACATACCCCAGTCCAGATTAGAGCAATGTTAGTCAGAAATAAATTTGACATGAGCATGAAATACTCAACTGTGTCATCAGGTGCAAACAGACAGGCTTAACTAGGCTGTCAACCAACTAGAACCGTTCTGCTGACTGGGATTTCACAGATGCTATGGTGATGTCTTCACCTACAGAATAACCACAGAGCAAGATTTCAAAAGCTTTTCTGACCACAATTGGTCCAAGTGGGACAGGGACTGGGCTCTCAGCCACCACCCTCTAGCCACTTTCCCTCCTAATTTACCAGTTGCAGACCATCTGAACACGTAACTCATGGAAAGGAGTCTCTTGTTGTTCTTGTCATCTTAAATTGCAAAGATTGCGTAAGTAACCAAATTCTTCCAGTACCATTTATGTTCAACATCTCACTTCAGTCAATTTAAAGGTAGTCTAACAAGCTCAAGCATTAGTATTCCTGAATGGTTTTTTCCCTATGCAAAATAGGTTAAATAGGAAAAAAAATCTCTTCCAGCTTGGCAGTCCAGACAGTAAAATCTTCCAGATGGGACCACTGTCAGGGTTGGCCAGTGTTTGACTCAATTAACTTACAAGTGAGCTTTTATCTAAAAGGTAAAAATGTAATTTCACTGTCTATAGCTCTCTTGCTGCATGAACAATATTAAGCTGCAATACTAGCTTTGCATGACACATCTTGTATTGTACAGCCATCTAGAGGACTTTTTCTTTAACTACAGCAATCCTATACTATTGCAATGCAAACACAAAACTGCGGGAATTGTAGGACTGGAAGGGACTTCAAGAGGTCATCTGGTCTAGTCCCCTGCACTCATAGCAGGACTAAGTATTATCTAGATCATCCCTGATAGGTGTTTGCCTAACTGCTCTTAAAAATCTCCAATGATGGAGAGTCCACAACCTCCCTAGGCAATTTATTCCAGTGCTTAATCATCCTGACAGTTAGTTAGTTTTTCCTAATGTCCAACCTAAACTACCCTTGCTGTAATTTAAGACCATTGCTTCTTGTCCTATTCTCAGAGGTTAAAGAGAACAATTTTTCTCCTTCTTCCTTGTAACAACCTTTTATATACCTGAGAACTGTTATCATGTCCCCTCTGAGTCTTCTCTTCTCCAGACTAAGTAAATCCAGTTTTTTCAGTCTTCCCTCATAGGTCATGTTTTTTAGACCTTTAATCATTTTTTGTTGCTCTTCTCTGGACTTTCTCCAATTTGTCCACATCTTTCTTTGAAATGTGTCACCCAGAATTGGATGCAATACTCCAGTTGAGGCATGGAATAGAGCGGAAAAATTACTTCTTGTGGCTTGCTTAGCACACTCCTGCTAACACACCCCAGAATGATGTTTGCTTTTTTTTTTTTTTTTTTTTTTTTTTTTTTTTTTTTTTTTTTTTTTTTGCAACAGTGTTACACTGTTCACTCATAGTTGGCTTGTGATCCACTATGACCACCAGAGTCCTTTCTGCAGTACTCCTTCCTAGGCAGTCATTTCCCATTTTGTATGTTTGCAACTGATTGTTCCTTCTTAAGTGGAGTACTTTGCATTTGTCCTTAT
Source organism: Terrapene triunguis (assembly GCF_002925995.2). Lineage (NCBI taxonomy): Eukaryota > Metazoa > Chordata > Testudines > Emydidae > Terrapene > Terrapene triunguis. The sequence goes on along the minus strand of NW_020664471.1, from coordinate 2,407,159 downwards.
TGAATTTCATCCTATTCAGCCCATTTCTCCAGTTTGTCCAGATCATTTTGAATTTTAATCCTATCCTCCAGAGCACTTGGGACCCCTTCCAGCTTGGTATTGTCTGCAAACTGTAGGCTCTGCTGACCCTTTGTGGCCATTAATCCCTTTACTACCCTGTGGAAATATTTCGTAAATCCAACTCTGATGCAACTCTGGTGCTGTTACATGGACACTGCTGTCTTAATTGTGAGCCATTTTGGGGTGTGCTCTTTTTACCAAGAATTGTGTCAGACACATGTTCATTTCTAGTTAACATGATTGATTAAAATCACAAGGGGACTTACCTCTATGCAAGAGAGTAAGTCCCTAGTGACCTCCTCACACACACTCTTGCTAGCCTGAGCTCATCTGCATAAACTTGAAATATCGCTCGCTTGTGTGTCTGTCCGTGTGTGTGTTTCCCCTTCCCTATACCTTCTAATAATGTGGGAAGGCTTTTGCAAAAAAGTTGGTTTTCACATTGAACTCTGAAAATGGGCAGGGTATGTAGGCTTACCTTGATCTTGTCCATTAGGAGTTTAGCAGTAAAGAACTCTCTGTTGAGAATGCCCTGCCTCCAACTTCAGCATGCTCTGAGCATAGCTGCCTGGCCCGTTTATGGCCTAGGTACAGGCCCACTGAGGGCTTTAAAGATGATTTGGAAATGCACAGAAAGCCAGCCAAGAGAGGGGAGCAGTGGGAGGATGCACTCTCTGCATTTTCCCTGATGAAAAGAGAGCATGTTTCTCCCAGTTTGTGTGGGAGCTTGAGGTGACACCCTGAACCTGTGAAGGCAAAAGTCCCATGGGCTTCAGTGGAGCTAGAATTTTACCCTCTATCTAGAGCCAGAGAAAACGATGCTAGTCAGGCCCCACTATTATCAGCTCCTTTTATTGCAAGTCTTGTGATATTTGTTGTTTTCTTAAATCTCCAGCTCCAGGACTCATGTGACTCAGCAGCAACTTGGCTGTTGGCTCTCATTTATGGAAAAGGTTTTTGAGGCCTCGTGGCTGCAAGGAAAAGCTTGGAAATGTGCTCCGTGAAGGCTCCAAAACCTGAGGGCCAAGAAAAAGAACCCAACCTTTATTATTTTTTAAAAAGCCAATGGGGTTACTTTGGGCCTGACTCAGGATTTCAGAGTGTGGGGGATGGGCCACGGTGCCCATGGGACATGGTGGCCTGGGCCTCCCTGGAGAAGAAGGGGCTCCTGGTCCTTTTGCTAGCGCTGCCCGGAGGAAGGACTGGCTTGGCGATGAGAGGAGGAGCGGACTCCCTCCAGGCTTCTCTGGGCATTAATTACACGCACTTGGCATTCATGCCCCGGGCGATCCGGTGCATTCACACAGCGCCCTCAGGCTGCATCACAGCGCGGGCGGGGGTCGGCTCAGTGTAGAGAACCCAACAAGCCAAAGACCGCCGGGGTCTGTGACCCCACCGCGCCCAGGGGGACCCCGCGCCCGCTCTCCGGGGCGGGCGCTGTGGGAGCCGGAGGCGGAGCGGCTGCCCCGGGGGCGGGATCCGGCTGTGGAGGGCGGCGCAGAGCCGGAGCCGAAGCCGGAAGCGCTGGGGAGTGGCCGGCTCCGTGCACGGAGCCGGGGAGCGCGGGCTCTCTAAGGTCGGTGCCTCCGCCTCTGTTCCGCCCCGCCGCCGCCGAGGTGGGGCTGCGCGGCGCGGGGGCGGGTTTGCCAAGCGCGGAGCCGCCGGGGCTGGGCTGGCTGCAGCTCCGCGGCGCCTCGAGGCGGGCTGGCAGCGGATAAGGCATGTCCCTGTAGGGGAGCGCCTTGCGGGGTGAGCCCGGGGGATGCGTCAGTACCCGGACCTGGAAAGGGCATTGGGGGCTGGATACGGAAAAGAAACAAAGGTCTGATCGTAGTCTGCACGTTTGCCCCTCCGTGAATGGGTCCCACAGTATTGCCCGGGCAAGGACTGCGGCCCCTGCTCTCAAACTGTCCCTCTGAAGAGAGACACACAGAGAGAAAATAATGGGGAGGGGGATTTCCTACATTGCCCCACTGAAAAACACAGAGCCAAAGGGGGGGGGGGAATCCCATAGGTATCAGGAGGAGGGCCTTTAGGAAGCTGCTTTAATGTTAATCACAAGAGGGAGCTGAATGAATCTCGTAAGAGCAAGATCTACTAGTTGTGCGTAGGCACAAAAGCAATAACACCAGTGAATAGGGTTGCTTTACCTAGCTGAGTGCACGTATGTACAGCAGTGTTCAATAGAAGGAGAATCTCTGCAGATACATTTTGGGGAAAAGCTTAAAACATTAAACTGTTATTCCCTCCTTTGATGGAGTTCATCTTCCTCTCTGACTATTGCTAAACTCACCGTGCCTGGGATGACTTTTATCCCTGGTTCATGCAGATACTTTTGACTATGAGATCTGTGTTGATTTAGGATTTTACACTATGCTCTTCACTAGGGTAACAGAATTTTTATTTCTATATTTTTGCCTTTGGAACATATCCGATGCACCAAGGTGCTGATCTAGTGCTCGTGGAAGTGAACGGGGTCATTCTGTTGATTTCAGTGGGCTGTGGATCAGGCCCTGTATGGACTCTGCTTTCAAAAAAATATTGCTGGGAGTCTGTTGCTGCCAAACACTGAATTCAAAGCAATCAATTCATTGATTGATCATTCAAGGTGCTATACGTCAAGTTGAACAAATAATTCACAAAATAAAATTGTAATGAATTTTGCCTCCCTCCCAAATTGTTTTCGAACAGACTGAAAACTTCTCAGATTTATTCATTATTCAAAATTATTTGAGGAGTTCTGCAGTGAATCATACTTGGTCTTCAGATTATTTACCAAAAGGTTGTGAAGTCTTCACAACTTACATTTTGCTTGTGTTAGCCCTTTTTTGTATCCAGAGTTTTGTTTTAAACCAAAAGAGAATAGCTTTTAAAGTTGTAACAAATTAAGGCCCCAGTCCTGCAAAGGCTTATCATGTACCTCATTTGAATGGCTCGTGTTACATCTTTGAGGGTCAGAAGGTCAGCAAGAGATTCTCCTTCATGTCGTTGAGGTATAGATTCAACCGTGGCATCAGAGACAGTTGACTCACAGTTCAGGAGTAACTCAAAATGCTCCTTCCATCTAACAGGTGCCATTAGGCAAACTAAGAACAACAAGACAGCAGGGCCAGATGGTATACCAGCTGAAGTCTACAAGTTTGGAGATGAAGAACTGCTAGGGAAGCTCCACAAACTTTTTCTTCATATCTAGTATAATGCGAAGATTCCAGAAGACTTGAGAAACGCTAACATTGTTACAATCTTTAAGAAGGGAGATAAGTCAGAGTGTGGAAACTAATGAGGCAATGCCTTACTGTCTTCAGCAGGGAAAATTCTTGCCCGTATCCTCTTAAACCGATTATTTCCCCTTGCTGAGGAAGTATTGCTGGAATCTCAGTGCAGTTTTAGACCATCCTGCGGGACAACCAACATGATCTTCATTGCCCGCCAAATCCAGGAAAAGTCTCGAGAGCAAAATCAGGACCTGTATATGGCTTTTCATCGATTTGACAAAGGCCATTGACTCTGTCAATCGTGAAGCCCTGTGGAAGGTGCTGGCCAGATTTGGCTGCCTTCCAGAATGTATTAAGGTCCTAAGGCTTCTCCATGATCAGATGACTGCCACGGTTCTCTGTAATGGCCTTGAGATGGAACCTTTCATCATCAAAACTGTGGTTAAGTGAGGATGCGTTATTGCTGCAAACCAGTTTTACATCTAGTTAGCAGTCATTTTGGTCCTCGTTAAAGATCACCTCCCCAGTGGAGTTGACATTCAATATAGAATGGATGGGCAACTCTTTAATCTTCAATGTCTCCGCTCAAAGTCTAAAGTCTTCAGGGCGTCCATTACTGATCTTCTGTGTGCTGATGATTGTGTTATCTTCACGCACGCTGAGAATGACCTTCACTCCATACTGGATTTTCTTGCACAAGCTTACTGAAGCCTAGGACTCTCACCGATATTGAGAAGACTACATACTGTTTCAGCAAGTGTTTACTAAACAGCATCATTACAAAGGGGGTGGGAACCACAAACTGGGCATTGATTTGAGCAGTCTGATCTGTTGGGATTTGCGCTGGGAGAACTTTAAAAAGCAATTGGCCTAAATATTGAGCTTAAGTGAGTCTTCAAACGATCAGTTGTAGTCATCTGACTGAGGTTCTCTTTCAGGGCCTGGTTTAAGGGTTACACTAACATCAATTAGAATATTGCCATTGACTTCAGTGAGCTTTGGATCAGGCCCTCAGCGCTCAGCCGCAGGCCTGCAGTGTTCTTCTTGGAGTCTACATAATGAAACACTCTGAGAATCAAGCAGTTGGGAGGATGATGAAAAAGTTTGAGCCGCTGCTTTAGAGAATGAGACTTCATGACTTTAAGAAATATTTAAAAGCAAAAAATGTTGCCAAATGTAGCAGTCTTAGCTCAGAAAACAGTAAGAGAACTGTACCCAAAAAATCGAAAGAGGGATTGATAATTATCTTATAGGTACTTCAGATCACAGTATATCAGACTGGATTTATGATAGTCCAGTGTTTTCAGTGGAGAGTGCCTTAGCAGAGTGAAAACGATTCTGAATTTTGAAACATCAAAAAGTTTGAAAAAGGTAACTATGTAATCGCTCAAAATATAGGTGGGATACAATAAAAGGTAGCAAGTATCAGGGGGTAGCCGTGTTAGTCTGTATCTACAAAAACAACAAGGAGTCTGGTGGCACCTTAAAGACTAACAGATTTATTTGGGCATAAGCTTTGGTGGGTAAAAACCTCACTTCTTTGGATGCATAGAGTGAAAGTTACAGATGCAGGCATTATATACTGACACATGGAGAGCAGGGAGTTACTTCGCAAGTGAAGAACCAGTGTTGACAGGGCCAATTCAATCAGGGTGGATGTAGTCCACTCACAATAATAGATGAGGAGGTGTCAATTCCAGGAGAGGAAAAGCTGCTTCTGTAATGAGCCAGCCACTCCCAGTCCCTATTCAAGCCCAGATTAATGGTGTTAAATTTGCAAATGAATTTTAGTTCTGCTGTTTCTCTTTGAAGTCTGTTTCTGAAGTTTTTTTGTTCAATGATAGTGACTTTTAAATCTGTAATAGAATGACCAGGGAGATTGAAGTGTTCACTTACTGGCTTATGTATGTTACCATTCCTGATGTCCGATTTGTGTCCATTTATTCTTTTGCGGAGGGACTGTCCGGTTTGGCCAATGTACATGGCAGAGGGGCATTGCTGGCACATGATGGCATATATAACATTAGTAGATGTGCAGGTGAATGAGCCCTTGATGGTGTGGCTGATGTGGTTGGGTCCTCTGATGGTGTCGCCAGAGTAGATATGGGGACAGAGTAGGCAACGAGGTTTGCTACAACCTATCCTGGAAAATGATCCCTCACTCTCACAGACCTTGGGAGACAGGCCAGTCCTCGCTTACAGACAACCCCCCAATCTGAAGCAAATACTCACCAGCAACTACACACCACACCACAGAAACACCAACCCAGGAACCAATCCCTGTAGCAAACCTCGTTGCCTACTCTGTCCCCATATCTACTCTGGCGATAACTCCCTGCTCTCCATGTGTCAGTATATAATGCCTGCATCTGTAACTTTCACTCTATGCATCCGAAGAATTGAGGTTTTTACCCATGAAAGCTTATGCCCAAATAAATCTGTTAGTCTTTAAGGTGCCACCAGACTCCTTGTTGTTTTAATAAAAGGTAGGTCCAGCATCCACACTGCAGAAACCTTATTATTTGGTCTGAATACGTTGCAACACAGATGTTGGATATGCTTTTATTGTATTTGGCCCTTGAAAAGAGAAATGCCCCTTATTAAATTCCACCTCAGAATGTGGTAAAAACAATATACCCATTACACAGTGGGACACTGTGCTATGATCTGATTTTACATAGAGCTGTTTTGAAGTGCTCATACTATACATAAATTTTAAAGCTTTGTGCTCTGAGTATATAATAGTGAACATATGCTCTCTTTTAAAGAATTCGGAACTCCCCGATCCTGCAAGATCATATGTGTGGGTGAAGCCCTGATCATGGCATAGGTCTTTCTATGTATTTGTGAATTTTTTTAAATTTCAGGGTCCTAAAAGTGTCTCATGATTACCCTTATCACTCAAATCCGTTCTTGTTTTATACAGCATACTTCTGTTATGGAATTTAGTTGATGGATTTCTGTATTTGATTGAATTGAAAGTAAGATTTAAATATTTCTTTTTTATGTTGTACATTAAAGTACCATAAATTGGCCTGTTTTGTAAAGAAAGGCAATGACTGATAGTTACTTCCCACATTAATCCTTTTGAAAAGAAAAAAAAAGAAGAAGAAGAAGCCAGCATTAAAAATAAACTTTGTTAGACAGGTTGTTACTTTGAAAGCAAGTGGCCAGAACATTTGTAAGTTTCAGCTTGAAGCCAAAGAATAGTTCCTCTGGAAAGGCTCATCCACTCCGAACATGTAGCATGTGAGTGAGGACTTGATCAGAGGAAAGGATATCCAAACTGACATTTTGGGTTGGTGGGTGTGCCCTGCCATTTTCTCATACTGAATATAAAACGATGCAAAGATTCAGAAAACTGCAGAATATGTCACTTGGTCACCAAAAAGTATGTGTCTTTATTGCATTATGTCCCTTGTTGTTGCTATTAAATACACACCATACTGAACTACTTCGTATAATTTTGCTTACTGTTTTTTAGAAGCTAACAACAAGGACATCATCTGGAGGCCAGAGAAACTTACGTTGCAAGTCGTGATGCTGCCACTATGGGAAATGTTTCTCTACTTGCTTCTTTCATTTGGCTTCCACTTTTATTCCTTCTATGAAGTATACAAAGTCTCCAGAGGTAAGTCTTTAAGGCTGCCCTGTACATTTTTTTGTATTGCTTCTTGCCTTTGAGGTTCATGCTAGTCAATTATTGGCTAGCTTTATTATTTAATGCATTAGTTTATTTTCCAGACAGGCTCCAGCAGCGTTTCCCTCTGAGACTTTTGAACGGAAGGTACCTAGATCCTCTCTTTAACTGAGAACCAACAGTATACAAAAAAATAGCAGGAGGGGGAAGCTGTGCAAGGAGTCTTTTGTCAAAGCTTATTCAGAGCTGGTGTTTATGGTATTTGGAGGACAGTTGGAAAGGGGCATCTTGACATTTGCCGTTAACAGATATATTGCCTTTAATAGATCAAATTATAAATATGCTATGTATGGGAATAAATATATGTTTTTTCTTTATAATTTTGTAGTGTTATTTCGTCTGAGAAATAAGGCCCTGATCTTCTGCATACTTACACAGGTGTTTAACTTTAAGCCTGTGAGTAGTCTCATTAAAATCAGAGGGTCTATAGATGTGCTTAAAGCTTAGCACATCCACAAGTGTTTGCAAGATCAGGACCCATATTAAAATTGTGAGAGACAGGAATGGTCAGAATCCAGGAGCTTTTGAGTTCTACTCTCTGACACTTTATTCCTTTGGCTTTGGGCAAGTCACTCAGTCCTCAGTTTTGTAAACACTTATGCTCATTGGACCTGATCGGAAGCCTGTTGAGGTCATGTGAGTAAATGCTCCCTAGTGAGAGTTGCCCAGTCTAATTCAAAAGTTGCAGAATTAGTGAGGAAAGAGGATTATATTTTTCTCTCATAAAATGTCCTGCTTTTAGAGTAATCACTCAAATTAACAGTGTTCTCCTGTCAGTGTTTCATACCTGAGGGGCAAACTGTTCCATGCCTGGGAAGGATTACATAATTGACAGCTAACCCATATGGATCTGTGAGTTATGCATACCAAAAGGAATTGCTATAACAGCTTCTGTGCTGGAGTTGAGAGGCATCAATCATTTAACACTGGACACATGCCACAAACGTTGTTGTATATAATAGTCTGAAACAACTTTTGTGTAGGACTTTTTAATGATCCTTTTTTCCCTACATTACAATAGATACTGCAGCTGCAGAACTTTCTCCCTCTCAAAATGACAGAATAGAATATTTCAGGAATGCTTCTATTTCTCCTGCAGCTTCATTGTCATCTCCCTCCTTATAGCTTTACTAACCATTAGCCTGAAATACTGCACAGTGTATTGTAAAATCAATGCCAATGTCTTTCACACATGCCTGTCTGGACCCCAGTCCAGGAAAACATTTAAGAATGTGCTTAACTTTGCACATTGTGAGTCGTTCCATTGGAATAGTTCTAGCCTCTAAGGATAGAACAAGAAGTAATGGGCTTAAACTGCAGCAAGGGAGGTTTAGGTTGGACATTTGGAAAAAGTTCCTAACTGTCAGGGTGGTTAAACACTGGAATAAACTGCCTAGGGAGGTTGTGGAATCTCCATCTCTGGAGATATTTAAGAGTAGGTTAGATAAATGTCTATCAGGGATGGTCTAGACAGTATTTGGACCTGCCATGAGGGCAGAGGACTGGACTCGATGACCTCTCAAGGTCTCTTCCAGTCCTAGAGTCTATGAATCTATGAAACTGAAGTCAGTGGGACTACTCACAGTGTGTAAAATTGACCACGTACTTAAGTCTTTGCATGATCGTGGTCTTTGCAGATTGAGGCCTTTTGTCTATAATTAATTCTTCATTCACTGTTGTTCCTGCCAACTCAACTATCCATATTTCCCATTGTGATCGGGATATACAAATCACATTCTGAGCAACTCAAGGCTAACAAGCTAGTGGGGGCTCAGTCAGCTCCACCCTGCCATAACGCTGAGAGATAAGAGAGGTGCTCAAAAGGCGAGAGCACAGTACAGTTGGTGGCAAACCAGCGAGGAGAGAGACCTCCAGTCCTCAGCTCCAGGAAAGACTGGTGGAAGGCAAAAGCTCCTCAGATGACCTCTGACCTATATCCCCTCCCTGAAGAAGAGAGGGCCTGATGTTGATATACTTTTAGTGGGACTATTCTCTTATATTAGCCTGAGTGCACAGCTGGGGCCACAGTTTATCATAAGCCCTCTGAAGGAACAGAACCTTACCACACCCATAGGACAGTTTACTTGTGTTCATTTCTCGTTGTGGAACATTTCCTACACTGGATGCCTGAGAACTAGCAGCAGGAAAAGGCAGCCCAGCAGCAGCAGCTCTTGCAGCAGCAAAGGCTGGTCCGACAGGTGGTGGCCTTAAACGGGCTTCAGGGGCCCCCTGAGGTTTCACCTCTAGGAGCCATATGCCCAGCCCTGCTGGCTGTGGCCATGCCAGTGAAGGTCACAAAAATAGGCCCCTGGGATGACTTGGAGGCTTTCCGTGTGACTTGGAGGCTTTTCCAGTGGCCACCTCAGCAGTGGGCCATCGTGTTAATGCCTCACCTGATCCAGGCCTGCACAGGCTGCCTACTGAGGGCTGGATGCAGCAGCAATGCAAGAATATGCCTAGATGAAAGTGACTGCACTGAACTACCTTGACATCACGGAGGAGACCTTCTGATGCTGTACCGTGAATAGAAATACCTCCATGGAGCCTGGTCCTACGTAGTGACACAGAAGTTGCAGGACCTGTGTTGGTGATGGTTGAAGCTGAAAACTCGGACTGGAGTCCAGGTTGCTGAGCTTGTGTTTGTAGAGCAGTTCTCCCACATACTGCTGGCTGGGGTAGGGACTGTGTGTTTAAACTCTGGTCTGAAACACTAGCTGATGCAGTTCAGCTTATGGACAGGATTACCAGATAGCAACTGTGAAAAAACAGGACAGGGGGTCGGGGTAATAGACGCCTATATAAGAAAAAGTCCCCAAAAATGGGACTGTCCCTTTTAAAACGGGACATCTGGTCATCCTACTTATGGAGAGCTATCTGGTTGCTGCAGTAGCTTCGGGATGTCCCTTAAGAAGCTGCCAGAGGCAAAAGAGGTCCTTAGAGTTGAAAAAGAACCCAGCTGCGAGGATTGATGGATGGAAGTCTCAGTTCTGGGCATGGAGGCACCAGTCTCTAAGGGCCCTAGCAATCTGTGGGGCCCTGCGCTCATCTCCATTAGGAAACTCAGTTGCCCTAGGCCCAAGCCTGGGCGAGGAACCCTGGGGCCCCAGCCATCTCCTCACCAGGAAAACCGGGAGGCAAGAGGAGGGGAGCTGTATAGGGCGGGACTCCCTCTTGCATAAGGCCTAAGGCTGGAGCCCACTTGGCAAGCACTGGGCATTGTTTTTCACATGGGTGCCCAGGATACCTGTATCACAAATGCCTCATATGGACTATAGTTATGGATATGTGTGTTTGGCAGAAAGCTGAGCCTGTAAATTAACTCTAGCTAAACTGACTGTCCATGTCTAGATAAATGGGAGAGAGCCCTGGGATATGGGCCTGGTAGATTCCAGGTGTAGTTGACCCTAGTTCAGAACCACTTGGTTCCAAACCCAGTGGCCTTTTCTTAGTGTATTCATAGGGTGTCAAATCCGCTCCTAGTATGTGTGTGCAATTGACTTGTAGTGGGGGCTGGCCTTGATGCTGACATACCCCATTATCTTGGGATGGGATTGGGAATATTTTTCAGAGATGCCGGATGGATTTAGGACAGCCCCAGAGTCCCTGGAGATGCTAATTTAGGAGACCCTGAGAGATGGTGGACTCAGACCCCTGGCAGGTTTAAGGGAGAAGTTGGACCTTGGAGGGTGGGCCTGGCCAATGGGAAGCTCCCCGTAAATTCCGCCTAATAACGAAATGATGCTGGAGCCCCTACTGGAGGAGGACATCTTATCTAGAGGGTCCGACTTTGTCAGAGATCAGATGGAAGATGAAACCCTGAGCTAGGGCTGTGACCAGCTGTTGGTAGTCAATGGGGAGATGATAGACCCGCATCGAGCAGGGCAGTACTCCTGATGTGAGCTCTGGGCTGAGCAATTGTACCATCAGGAGAGAGACTGACAGACCAGTGATATTCAATCACAACTCTTTGTTCCCTGATCTCATTGGCATGAGGTCATGCGTGAAGACCCTGGCTGGGATTCTGGGCTGCTTCTACTGGCCCAGGGTTCACCAAGAGGGCACAGATTTCTGCAGTTTCTGTCCTGAGTGCCAGAGTGTTGGCCCTAAAAGGGGGGCCAAAACCCTGGTAGTTGCACCCCCTTTTAATTGCCATTCAGGAGGTACCCCAGTCATCTACTGGATTTTCCCTGTTTGTACTTTTGCACAGAAGACAACCAGGGGCTATCCTGGACCTTGTACAAGAGATGTGGGAGGAACAGACTGCAAAAAACAGAGAATGTTGTACACTATATCGCAAAGCTCCAGGAGAGGCTCAAAATCCTGGGGTCCTTAGCCAAAGAAAATCTCCTTCATGCTCAACAGGCCCAGGAGCGAGCCTATAACAAAGGAACATATGTGCATGTATTTAACCTGGGGACTGGTACTCCTCACCAAGTTACTGGCCAAGTATCAAGGACATCCAAAGTAAGTCAGGTGTGGCCAGTTAATCATGAAATCAGAGAAGAGAAGGACAAGGCAGGTCTAGCATGTTAACCTCCTGAAACCCTGGGAGGCCTGTGAAGGCTTGTTCATAGTTCCTTGCCACTGGAACCAGAATTAGGACTCCAAGCATTCGCCTCTCAGGATCCTGACCCTGTGCAAATATGAGAGACCCTCCTCTTGAAGCAGAGGGTCCAAGTATGACAATTGGTGAACACCTTCTCTGCGATATTTTCGTCCCGGCTGGGATGAACCCATCTACTTCACCATCATGTCCAAATGGAGCCAGGACATCTGGGAGAACCCTCAGTTGCTTCCTTGAAAAATGGGTGACGCAGTGAGGCTAGAACTCTGTGACATGCTGGAGTTAGGAGTCATTGAAGAGTCTCATAGCGACTTACAAAGTCCCATTGGAATGGTCCCTAAGCTGGATGGTGCCGTCCAGTTCCGCATAGACTTTAGAAAGGTTAATGCTGTCTCTAAATTTGACACATGCTCCATGCCCTGGGTGGCTGAACTACTGGACTGGCTGGGAGAGGCCTAATATATCACAATGTTAGACCTGACAAAAGGATACTGGCAGATGCTGCTCACATCAGAGTCATGTGAGAAAACTGCTTTCACCACCTCATTTGGCTTATATCAATTTCATTTTAGCCTCCGTGGAGCAACAGCATTGTTCCAATGACTCATGGACCAAGTTTGCACACCACAGGGCTCATATGGGGCAGCCTATCTAGATGATGTCATCTATAACTGGGGCTGGGAGGCCCATCTAGAACAGATCACTGCGGTTCTCTGTTCCCTGCAGGAAGCTGGGCTGACCATGAACCTGGTGAAATGTAGCATTGGAAAGGAGCAGGAGACCACCAACCTGGGATATACTGGCTCCTAGTAGACAAGATCCAGGCCTTAAAAGTCTACTAATTCCCAACAACCAAAAAACAGGTTTGGAAGTTTTGGGGGCTCTTGGGTTACTACTGCCAGGCTTCTGCCAGGGATCTCTATGATAGCAGCCCCTGTCAGAGACTTGATTAAGGACATATGGGGCAGAAGCCAGCGAAAAGGCTTTCCAGACATTGAAAGACCATCTGTGTAAAGAGCCTGTTCTGTATAGCCCAGATTTTTTGGCAGATGGACACTTTGGAGGTGGCCCTGGGGGCAGTAAAATCAGAGGAGATAGAATGGGAAAAGACCCTGAACTATATATTAAGCCTCAAGCTGTTTCTCTGAAGCCGGCATACCCAGAGATAGAAAACAAAGGACTGGTGGTGAAATGGACTGTGGTTTCTCTCTGATATTACCTGCGTGGAAATCCATTCATGCTTTACTCCTGAGGGAATTCTGCACTAAAAAATTAAAAATTCTGCAAAATTCTGCATATTTTATTTGTCAAAATAACACAATATAATCACTCCAGTTTCAATTATTTTGGTAATTTATTTCAAAATACCTGTCGACAAGTATATCAAAAATACAGACAACAACAAAAATTCTTTCCCGCAGTAGAGCGTTAAAGAAACCCCTACAACAACCCAGTTCCAGTTGGGGGGTGCTGGAGAGGGCTGGGTGGGGCTCCCAGAGCCCAGACATCTGCACTCCCATTCCCCCAGAGCCCAGCTGCAGGGCACCCCCCAGCCCAGACACCCACACACCCCTCCCCCTAGAGCCCAGCTGCAGGACACACCCCACTCCCCACAGAGCCCAGCAACAGGGCAGCCCCCAGCCCAGACACCCACATACCTCTCCCCCCAGAGCCCAGCTGCAGGCTGGATCAAAGAGTGTGCAGCCTCCAGGCCCGCCAGGCTGGGTGCTCAGCTCATTGTGAGTTGGGCTCTGCAGAGTCCAGCGGCCTCTAGTGGCAGCCAGAAATTCTGCGGAGGAAATGGCATTCTGCAAAATTCCGCATTGCGCAGTGGCGTAGAATTCCCCCAAGAGTAATGCTTTTCTGAGGTAGTTGAACATTGTGAAACACATGAACCCTTGGCTTATGCATTGGTACTTCTCTCTCCAGCCATACACCTTCCTGTTGTAACACAGGCTGGAAAGGCTGACCAGAATGCTGATTCCCCCCACCCCCCAGGGAATTGGGGGAAGCTAGCCCTGGTTCCCCAAATGCCATCTCGAGTGGGAGAGTGTGTACAGACCCCACATTGGGCAACATGGGGTAAATGAACTAGTATGGGTCAAGTCAGTTCCACCCCTCCACACCTCTGAGAGATGCCAGAGTTGGAGGGAGGAGCTTAAAAGGGGAGAGCACAGCACCATTGGGTGGCAGACTAGAGAGGAGAGTGGACGTACAGTCTTCAACTCCTGGATCAGAGCTGGCTGAAAGCAAGAGCTCCTTGGACAAGCAATGGCTCCTCCCTGAAGTTAGGGAGGGCCCGATGCTTATCCACTTTTGATGGGACTATTCTTCTATATTCGCCTGTGAGCCCAATAGGGGCCGCAGTTTCTCGGAAGCCCCCTGAAGGAAGAGAGCCTTACCACACCCCTAGGACAGTTCACTTGTGTTCACTTTTTGTGGTTATTGACAGCTCCAGAAGGGGCAGAATGTGCGGCTCTCAGCCACAGGGCTGAGCTTCTTGTGACTGGACTATGGTGGCAGAACACCGAGATGCCACAGACCAGAGACCAGGTGAGTGCAAAGGACCGGACTGAGTCCCAGGGAGCGCCATGAGAAAGGACCATGGTGACACCCATCTTATGCAGCTGTTTATTTACCTAATAACATTGAAAGTGCACCAAGTTCACTCTTCATTCAACACTACCTTTGCTAGTTTTAGAAATCTATGTCTTTGAGCATTTCAGAAGTGGGCATTTAGGAAGAAATGAGTCCTCTCTATCTGATGACTGTTCTGTAAGAGACTTTGCTGCAAATAATATATATGGTACTCCTAATAAATGATGTATAAGAAGAAGATGAAAAAAGAGATTATGGCCACTTTTTAATTACAAAAACAGAAGAGTTATTAGAAGATTAAATGAGTATTATATGTTATAATGTGTTTCCTCTGCAAATCATTAAGCAATAGAATTATATAGTGTGATACA